>NC_041387.1:427343872-427438320 GCF_002162155.2 Triticum dicoccoides | reverse complement strand
GCAGCCTTCATGTACTAGCTCAATCGGACCTAACTCTCCAGTGGGTGTAGACTTGGAAATCTCTTTCGAAGCATATCATTTAGCTTCATTGTCGAAGTTAAACCTTCGGGATAGGCGGGTTAAAAAGTCATCGTTGAAGAGTTGGAAAACTTGCCGCCCAAGTTTGTTTAGTGGTCTAGTTGAAATTCCATTGTTAGCCATGTGTCGCATGTACGTTGGCATGTGCACCTCGAGTGGTCATATCAACCACCATGGATTTTCTTGCAGGCTATAAATAGCCACCCTACCCCAACCATTTGTGGTTGGCTGCTCCAAGTGAATGTGGGACAAGCGTTCTCTGAGAAACCCTGCCCCCCCCCCAAAGATTTGAGAGAAATCCTAGCGAGGAACCAAAGCATAAAAGTGTTAAGTGATTGAGCATCACCGAAGAACTTGAATGAAGACTAAGGCCCTGTTCGGCCATCCTCCGCGAAGCGGAGCGCGCGGAGCAGCGTTTAATCAACTCCGCAGATTATAACTGGATTGCCGCTCCGCTCCGGCGCGGAGCCGCGGAGCGGAGGGAATCCGAACGCGGCCTAACATGACTTGTTACTTTTGAGGACTATGCATCCTCTAGATAGTTAGGATTCATTCAAGAGCATCCAACGCGTGGATTCACCAAAGAACAAGTTGTGCCAGTCCGGAGATCACCATACCTTGAGTGATTTGGTGAGTTCCGAGGAACTCAGATCAAGGAGAAAAAGGTGAAGACTTGTGTGTACTCAGAGTTGTGGCTCAGCCTCTCCAACCCAGACGTAGAACTACGCCAATAGTTTGAACTAGAGTAAACACATTGCACTATTTATTCACATCCCTTTACTAACTATAATTCGTATGTTGACGGTGTTACGGCCCAAGGGTGCCTCATGCCACTGGAAGTCGGCCTACCAGCACTAGTAGAAAAAGGGTCAAACGTGAAGCACATTAGTGCCGGTTTGTAAAAAACCAGCACTAATGTGATCAATAGTGCCGGTTCGAATGGCTATGCATTAATGCCGGTTCGTAATGAACCTTTAGTACCGGTTCGTGCCACGAACCGGTACTAAAGGGGTGGTGGCAGGCTGGCGTCAGGCCAGGGCCCCACGAGCCCCTTTAGTGACGGTTTGTGACACAAACCGGTACTAAAGGTCTAACCTATAGTACCGGTTTGCGTCACCAACCGGCACTACAGAGTCTTAACCTATAGGCCCGGTTGAAGACACAAACCGGCACTATATGGCAATTTTCAAACTCTACCCCCCCCTCCCCGGTGTATCGTCATTTCAGTTTTGAAAAAAAAAATTAATAAAAACTTCAGAAAATAAAATCTTTCGAGAGGTAGTTATATTACTACATCTACTAGTTAGGAAAATTTGAAAAATTAAATTTGGACATGTTTTGCAAAAAGTGTAGGGAAAATGTAAAATGGCTATAACTTTTGCATACGATGTCGGAAAAAAATGTATAATATATCAAAAAATTCAGCACAAAAATCCACATCCGATGGAGACCGCCTATGGCCTGTTTGGAATTTTTTAGAATCCTCAAATTCCAAAAGGAAAAAAAGACATGGTCAAATTTTAGTTTTTCTAAAAAAAATTGGTTAAATCTGGTCAAACTACTTATTCAAGAAGTATTAATGTTACTACATAATTATTCAAGAATATTAGTGTTACTAAATAATTATTTCAATTTTTTGAATTTTGGTCAAACTATGGTCAAACTATGGTCAAACTATGGTCAAACTTATTCAAAAAATATTAGCGTTACTAAATAATTACTATTTTTTTAGAATAATAGTTTCAAACTCAAACGGTGAAATGTGTGACTTCATGCTCAAGCTAAACTCCTGAGGGTTAATAGGATTAACATATTACTATTATCAGGAAAACAACAAGTGCTGACTTGGAAACGAAGGAGAATAGAACCCGAAAGTTAAGCGTGCTCGGGATGGGTGACTGGTCGGGAAGTTAGATGATTTGGAATGAGTGATCCACACTTGAGCGGTTAAGAGAGGTGATTAGAGACTAAATTATCAAATAATTCTGAAAAATTAAAAATCGAAAAAAATCAATTTTTTTCCAAAATTTTCAAAAAAAAATCAAAAAAAAACCTTTAGTACCGGTTGGTAACACCAACCGGTACTAAAGGTCCCCCATACCAGGGCGTGAGCTCACGCCACGTGGTGGCACTTTACCGCCGGTTCGTGCCGAACCGGTACTAAAGGGGGGGGGGGCTTTAGTGCCCACACTTTAGTGCCGGTTCCATAACCGGCACTAAAGGCCCTTACAAACCGGTTTTAAAGCTCCATTTTCTACTAGTGCAGGCCGGTTCGAGGCCCCCAAGGCCATTGCATGGCTTTGACCACCAACCCAACTTATGTGCTCTCTAGAAGGAAGGATTCGACATCTTGACGACCAAGACAAGAAGAGAGGGGATCCAAGAGGGATTTCTAACCTCCTTAGTCAACTAGGTCCCGTGTAACCCTAGGCATCGGTACCATTCATAAACCAAGGCCAAGCTAGCCGATAGGTACCTTACATTCAATCCCCCGATACACATATGATCCTAGGGATCATCTATGTACCTTGTACACCCCATCAATCCAATACAGCACGACAAGGAGTAGGGTTTACCTCTAGAGAGAGGGCCCGAACCTGGGTAAAATCTATCTCTTGTTTCCGCTTTGGGCTTTCCAGCTGGTCGTGACACCCTATAGAGGGGTCTGTCAGATTTCACACCAACATCTGTGTTTCGAAGAACTTCCCCTTCCTTCTTTCTCTGTGATTGTTACAAAGACTTTGTTGAGTACTTTCTTTTTATGCTGCTTAGCTCAATACTTAGCTTTGTACTCAGTCTCGTTGTTCTGAATTGTATCCGTTTGTATGTTAGATAAGTTTACTTACATTCTAGCATAGTCTATTATCTAGCTTTCATGCCTTTAAGTCAAGTTGTTTTAGCCATGCATGCCTCTAAGTTATCTTTTTTGACAAAGAGTGAATTTTATTGACTCAAAATGAAGCATCAAGTGGATACAAACACAATGAGCACATACTTGACCACTGCACAGTTAGGATGCACACAATGCCAACGCGCACACACAAAAATCACACTGAGAAAAAAAGAGTAAAGTCATACAAGACAAAATCTATGCCTAAGCGAGAAAAAAAGATAAATCCCGAAAGCGGTCGAAACAGTGATCTACAAACGGCAACAATGATCCTATCCACACCAACCATATCTTGACTACACAATGGCAACCATGTTCTACAACAACATTGCCTTTAGTAAGGGAACAATGGTCAAGAGTCATCATAACCAGATCCAACCAGCAGGGCCAGATTCTAGTGTTTCACCTTGAAGAACAAGTACGAGCATATCCGAACAATGACTTTAACAAGGCAACGATGCAAAAACAACACCATTGGCAGGTATAACCCACTCGGGCCAGGCCTTAGGCTTTCACCCCGAAGCTCAATACCGGGGGCCAAAGAAGGCATGGTCACACTTTGACCTTCTCTTTTACACACACAATTTCTCTATTTTCTGGTGCTTAGACTCATGTATCGGGGAGAAAAAGAAGCTCTACTCAAAGAGATAATTTTTCGCTTAAAACACTAGCTATATTTGTTAAATTGTCATGACTTATGAGCAACCTAGGAGCATGGTACCTCACAAAAAGAAAACCTAGGAGCACGGTACCTCGCAAAAAAACTAGGAGCATGGTAGAATTAGATATTTGACCGTGTTTATAGGCCATGACAACTTCAGGATAAGGGCAAGCTTGGTTTGCTACCAATTTTTAACTAGTTCCTTTGGTGTATGGTGTATGCTTTCCTGCATGTTTGTGATTCTTACTTGTTCATGATTGGATTGCTAGTATTCTGTGAACGTCGTTCGTCAGCGTTGTGCTATGTTTGATGGCGTACTCTTCTTTCTATCTGATGAACATATGCAACTCTAAATGGTTCAAACTAAAAATTGGCTACCCAATTTGTTGCCAAGCGAAAAACTGACAAAGCCGAACATTGATAATTTGATCTTGATGTGAGGTTGGCTATACCATTTGGTAACCAATCAATTAGGTGCCAATATTCGACAAATGCTGAACATTAGAATTGCCGGATTTCAGTTATCAATGGAATAATCTTGAGGGGCAAACATTTAGAAAAAAAGATAAAATCTAGTGTTTAGAGGAGGACATTTGACACGATTTTGAAGTTGGGGACTGAACATTAAATCAAGGCCAGAATCGATGGAGGTGAAGTGCTGCCAATGCAGGGATCACTTGCGCAGATCAGTTCCCGAAGCCTACCGCGAGCGCCAGACATGTTCGGTGCTCCTGTAAAGATGTCACTTGCGCAGCTGTAGCAAATCGTGAATGAAACACGTTTGGGGTCGACATATACTTACCAGGTAGTAGATCCGGACAAGGAAATGAACCTCCGAGGGGCATGCATGCATCATCCCCTTATGTGAACCAGCTAGCGCCATATTGTGCTGTGGTAGTGGTAGCATGAGCCACAAGAATGAAGGGCAGGGGGGCCATGCATGCAATAATAACTCTTGCATTTATATCCACGAGCTAGCGCTCCAGCATTTTGCAGCAACAATGAAAAGCAGGCCCCTCACATTTGTGGCAAACACGGCAACGGCAAGAAAGAAAAACTGAACAGGTCCCTCCTCCCAGCTACACGTTGGGTTCGATCTTGGATCTGCTCTGCTATCACCGAATCCAAATCTGCGACGAAGCGAGAGACGAGAAAATATCTAGGAGCACGGCTGGTAGGTCGGCGTGCGAAAGACAGGAAACAGTTGGGCGTATATCTCCGGAGCCCGCCGCTTCTGCCCGCCGTTTCGAGATCGAGAGGGAAGAAAGAGAGGGAGGAGCACGAGCAGACACGGCACGGCTAGCACAGCGGCGAGATTATGGAGGAGGAGAGGGCTCCATCGCCCCTGCCTTCACATCACATGCATGACGCGCCAACTCCAAGGATAGATAACGTTGCGTTGCCCTCCCCTGTTACACGTAGCGTACGTGCCACCAGTCGACAGACACCCCATGTGAGGAGGGATGTGCTCTGCTCCGCCCTGCTGCCTGGCCTCCCTCGGAGTCGGATAACACGATTATTTGCCGCTGCGACCACGAGAGCGGACACGTACTGCGTCGCCGCGGCGATAACCCCGTGGCTCTCCGTATAATTGGGGCCCCGTCGCATGAAAAAGGACCAGACAACAGTGGCAGCGGGTGCAGAGCGCTGCGACATGCCGACTCTTTTCTCTCTGGGTCCATCGAGATTCCAATGCTAGGGTAGAGCAGACGCAAAATATGGCAGACACTAGACGAAGAATCTGATGATGGGTGGAGTGGAAATGATGCCGATGCTGTTTCCCGACAATGCTAGAAGAATCGGAGCAGGCAAAATCATGGCCCTTAAATTGCCAGCAAAATCGCCGTTTAGATACAATACGATACGATGATGAATTGGATTATGGCACGAATGCAAAGGAGAGCATACACATCAAAGGACGGACGGCCTTTCAGCGTCAAGGTCTCTCTGTCACTCAAAATTCCCCCACTTATCCACTCACTACACACACCAACCAAAGTATTCAGTGGTAAAGCAGGTGCATCAGTAACACACACTCATGCAGCACACATACATACAAACAACATCACCTGTCAGCGCATTAGATCTCTCTACCGCTCACAGTCCAGTAGTAAAAGAGACATGAACTTACAGGCAACGAGACAAGAACCCAGACACAGAGTTAGGCCTTCTCTTCCTCGTGATCAGGCTGAGCACCAGCTGTTGCCTTCTCACAAGGAAGATGACCCACCACAGGGTACCTCTCTTTAAACTTCTCTTCCCAGTCTTGTAAAACCTCCAGTTCGTCTGGACTCAGGCCTTCCAAGTCTCCAGTCAGGTCATTAAGGTCAAATGACATCAATGCCAGGGCCCGAGATGCATCCCTCCCAGCAAACAAGGAGTATGGTCCTTGAGGTCCATAAAACAGCCTGAGGTCAAGAAAAAGCAGACAACAGAGTCATGAATGATCAACAGTCTGCATTGTATACACACCATGACACAAGAAAGATCCTACCACTTCCAGAACTACCTCTTCCATGACACAAGAAAAAGCATTGTATACACACCATGACACAAGAAAGATCCTACCACTTCCAGAACTACCTCAAGGACATTACAAGTTGTATGGTGGTCGTCAGATGGAATTATACATCTACACAGATATCTTATTTGTGACAAACAAACTCAGTTTCGATTTCTCATGCAGATGTGGACAGCATGTTCAACCTAATATTAACATCCAATACAGTGCACAAGTACCGAGCTTATATTTGAAACTCAGATCCACAAGACACCCCTTGCACAAGATTGGATCAAGGATTCAGACCTATATACCTAATTTCTTGGCGGTACTTATATTTGAAACTCTAGAGTCAAGACAGTCTCAGCAATGAATACGAATATGCTTGCTGTCTGCTGAAACAGCAGACTCGTAGGATGAATAATAGTTAAACAAAACAATGACTTCAAGGGTAACCGACACTAGCCATGTACAAGTGTACTGCTAATTGCAGACATCGGGACAAACAATGCCACAATAAACTACAGTACCAAATGATTTCACCAACTAGAATATCTCACAGACAAACGTGGAGCAAAACAAGGAGAGATGGCACATGATAATTATGATCAGTAAGACAACAATCATGTGCTTCTGAAGAAATAAGGTGGATACAAACAACACAACATTGGCACTATAAGAAATGAAGAAACTAGAGATAAGAAGTATTCCCTCTGTAAAGAAATATACTAAGATCTTTTAGATCACTATATACTATTTCTTTACAGAGGAAGTAAGTGCTACATCACATTAAATACACAGAGCCTATAGTATAAAAAGTGGTGCAGAGTTAAAATACAGTCCACAATAAATATGATAACGTTTTAACCAACAGTTCTCAAAACTTGTTGTAGTTATTTTCCTAATATTAACACACTGTAAATGAACACCTGGCCAGATTGCAAATGGAAACTTCACCCCATCAAATCATTATACCAATGGATAGTCTTCGTGAAAAATGGAGTACAGCTTCAAAGCTCCCAGAAGTGGTTCAAAGAGAAAATTTTAAGCACAACATGTTCTATTATTTGACAGTCTACTTGAAACCTCTCTCTTTTCTGCATTTAAGGGTAGTTTAAGGACGAAACATTCATTGTATTTTAGTTACATTCTAAGAGTTCCATTTGATTATTGGAGATATTAAATTTACAGTGTTAACGAACGAACACCTTGAATACTGTCGCTGGAGTCAGTTAACCTGTTGTTGTAGCTAAAATCGACATGAGACTGCCACCATAACCCATGTAGAAAAGTGAGTGAGAGCTGAGAGTACAGACTACCACGGGCGGAGGACGCGGTATGGCGAGGTGGGGCACTCGCCCTACCTTGATTTCTGGGATTTTTTAATAGGTATATACGTATACAATCAGCGGATCGCTAAATATCGAGTTGATCGCTAAATGTCACGGTGAAACCTTTTACTGGGCCGTGAATCCTAGACACCTGATTGGGCCGTCACGGACTGGTGCCTTTGCTCGATCCAGTCACGGCTTGATCCAATCGCATGCAGGCCACACACGACACAACGCCAGGCTCCAGAAACCTCGCTCGAGCCAGAGTCGACACCACGCACGCACGACTGACACGTGGACACTAACCTTGGTGTTTTTGTACCTAGGCGTGGTGACTAATGAGCGAGTTCAGCACGTATCAGGCTCTCGCTGATGTTCTTCGTTTTTAGGATAACGTTCTCGAGCGGCTCCCGTGTTTAGTGTTCCCATGAATCTTCTCTGAACCGTTAGTTAATACTCCCTCCGTCTCAAAATAAGTGACTCAACTTTGTACTAACTTTAGTAAAAAGTTGAGTCACTTATTGTCACGGCCTGGCTGATTGCCGCGTAGGTTGTAGTCGTGGGTTGTAGGAGGACGAGGGCGAGGCCCTCGCCGGCCTATGGTTGGAGAAGGGGGTTGAGGAGGGGCGCCGTGGCGCAGGAGCAAGGAGGTGAGGTTGTAGGTTATTTTCTGCTTGCGTTTATTGATCCAAGGGCTGGCTATATATAGCCTAATTACAAGACCAGATTACAGACTCCTATTACAATTGGGTGTTGGCAGGGTAACCTTCTACGGGACTAAACCTTTCCAACTAATACCCAGACTCCTAATCTAAAAAAACTATAATTAAACTAGGACATATTTTTAGGCAGGTGCAGGGCCGGCCCGCGCAGGTCCCTTGCGCCTATAGGGCTGGCCCCACATGACATCTCCCCCTCCATTCTGAAACAGCTCGTCCTCGAGCTGGAAGCTTGGATAACGTTCGCGGAAGGTTGTAACATCCTCCCATGAAGCAGCAGACGCCGGCTGGCCCTCCCAGTGAATGAGCACCTGCTGGACACCGCGAGCAATACGAGCACGCAATGCTTGGACAGGGGTTGGATGTACTCGACCCTGAAACAGAGGTGGAAGCATCAGCGGAACTTCCGGCGGTGGACCATGGTACTTCTTCAGGACCCCGACATGGAAGACATTGTGAATGCGGGCGCGTGGGGGCAGCTCCAAACGGTAAGCAACCGTATCGATTTTAGCGAGGACTTTGAAAGGCCCATAATATTTGGGAGCCAATTTCCCTTTGGCGCCTACAAGGAATGCCGCCGGCCGGTGCTGAAGACGGAGCCAAACCCACTCTCCAACTTCAAAAGAAAGGGCCCGATGCTTATCATCATAGTAATGCTTGTACTGTTGTGCTGCCTGAAGGAGACGCTCACGGATGTCGAGTAAGAACTGATCGTGGTCGACGATCTGCCGTTCCACCGCCTGATTGCGAATCTCGCCCGGCGTATAGTCCCGCAATGAGGGGGGATCCCGTCCATAAACCACCCTGAAAGGAGTGTCCTTCAACGCTGAGTGGTACGAAGTGTTGTAGCAGTATTCCGCCCAAGGCAACCATTGGAGCCACTGCCCGGGGCGATCCCCAGTTATGCAACGAAGGTACATGGTGATGACACGATTGACGGCCTCAGATTGTCCATCAGACTGTGGATGGAAGGCTGAACTCATGTGCAAGCGCGTCCCCGCGGCGGCAAACAGAGCCTTCCAAAAGCCCGAAATGAAAACCACATACCTGTCCAAAACGATGGATGTGGGAAACCCATGAAGTCGGACAATGTTGGAGAAGAAGGCCTTAGCAACGGACTCCGCAGTGTACGGATGCGCCAAGGGGATGAAATACGCATACTTGGAGAAACGGTCCACGACGGTCAGTATCACACTTTTGCCGCCCACCTTCGGAAGTGCCTCAATGAAATCCATGGAGATGTCTTCCCAGACACGAGATGACACTGTCAAGGGCTGCAATAAGCCGGCTGGATGAAGCTGCTCTGTCTTGTTGCGTTGACAAACCTGACAAGCACGAATATACTGCTGAAGTGCTGCCCTTGCTTGCGGCAGATGGAAATCCCGGCGAAGACGATGAAGTGACTTCTGGATACCTTCATGGCCCGCATCATGGGCTGCAGCCAGGACCTCCCCGAGCAGCGGCGACGCGGGTGGCACATAAGCCCGTTGTTGGAAGGTAACAACACCATCAACGAGAGCCCAAGGCTGTCCTAACTCACCAGATTCTAATTGTTAGAGTAATCTTGATTAGTCATTTGATTTATGTAAAAGTTTGGGTCCTAAGCTAGCTAGTCGCGTGAGGAGAGCTAGAACTAGTTCTGTCTAGTTAGATTAGGTGTCCTGGTGTGCTAACAGTGAGTTGTAGTATCCGGTTAGGATTAGTATACTTGCCGTGACTTGCATGGCATGTCATGAGTCCGGCTAGGATTATATTAGGTAGTCTAATACAGAGTCGGTTTGTACCGGCTGATTGTCCAGCTTCACGCATATAAATATGCGGGTATAGGAGTCATGTAATATCAGATCGTGAGAAAAGGAGAAATAAAAGGAGAAAAAGAGAGGCACGACACGTGCCTTTGGCAAAAGTTTTTGCGTGTGCGTGTTCATCGTGATTTGATGTGATCGATCCTGTGGGCGAGTTCCAACAATTGGTATCAGAGCTAGGTCGATTTGAAGCCGCGCTTGCCCCGGGGTGGCGACCTGACTAGCGCCTCGGGGCGGGCGATGTTGTCGCTGGGTGCTGCAGCGCCAAGGAGGATCATGCGATCGTCGTTCGTCGGAGCGACATGGAGGGAGGCGACAGGCTGTCGTCAGCAAGGCGGTGGAAGAAGATCGTTGACGGGAGCAGTGGTGCCGAGGTGCGGTGCCGGAAAGTCGTCAAGATCGTCGTCCGCAGGAGTTAGAGTCAAGGAGTCGTGCGGGTTAGCACGATCGGTCAGTCGTCGTCATGTCCAAGTGCTCGTCTCTGTGAGGAGGCGTTGGAGATGAAGCCCAGGTCGTCTGTGTGTCTCGACGAGAGGATCAAGTTCAACTATGTGGGGGCGGTAAACCAGTGAAGGTGAGTCTCTTCAATGAGGCCATGTCTCTACATGAGGCTGGAGTGCATGGTGTAGTGCACGGGGTGCTGTGATCCACAAGGGGTCGGCATGTATCTCGCTAGGGTGGATGGTGTAGTCCACCGGGTGGTGTTTTCCACAGGTTACTAGCGAGGCTGGGTAGTCCAAGGCATATTTGAGGTGATCCATAAATTCGGCAAGTCAAAATTGGGGAGAGAATGTTGGCAACAATCTAGCCGGCAATTTGACTTGTTGTGGTGCGAGCGGATGAGTCGACAAGGGGTGAATCATCAACAAGCCAAGACCGGAGAAGCACGGAAGAAAAAGTGTGTCAAGATTAGGGAGAGATTGTTAGGAATAATCTTGAGTTAGCCGCAAGTCTAGGTTGCCGTGTGATTAGCAGTCCGGTTTGGACTACGCTAGTTAGTTAGCTATAGGTAAGTGTCCATGTCTTGTGCGAGGACTAGTCCATGATGGAAAACTAGTTTGTACAGGGAAAAGGACTTGTGTCTAGTAGTAGTCCGTGTAGGAGTTGTTTCCTTGGTCGGTTGAGTCAGGTCATGTATATATACACAGTACCGGCTGTGAAGTTTGTAACACCGTGGAGGTCTGCGAGGGTTTGCGGCAGGGGCGCCGGCGGCGATGGCGGAGACATGGCCGCTGGGATCGACGAGGAAGCTGATACCAAGTTGTCATGGCCTGGCTGATTGCCGCGCAGGTTGTAGTCGTGGGTTGTAGGAGGACGAGGGCGAGGCCCTCGCCGGCCTATGGTTGGAGAAGGGGGTTGAGGAGGGGCGCCGTGGCGCAGGAGCAAGGAGGTGAGGTTGTAGGTTATTTTTTGCTTGCGTTTATTGATCCAAGGGCTGGCTATATATAGCCTAATTACAAGACCAGATTACAGACTCCTATTACAATTGGGTGTTGGCAGGGTAACCTTCTACGGGACTAAACCTTTCCGACTAATACCCAGACTCCTAATCTAAAAAAACTATAATTAAACTAGGACATATTTTTAGGCAGGTGCAGGGCCGGCCCGCGCAGGTCCCTTGCACCTATAGGGCTGGCCCCACATGACACTTATTTTGAGACGGAGGGAGCAAATGCCTAAAGATCGGTGTGCTGAGTATCAAATTGCTAAGGGCTTCTTTCATCCGCAGGATTTTTAAAAAACACCGGAGTAGAAGAAAATAAACTATAGGATTGCAATGCCACGTCTATTCGAATCCTAAAAGATTTTGGTTTATTCGATTGCCTTATAAAATAAAATAAAGCATTCTTTCAAACAAGAGCATGCAGATGAAAATTTTGCTACGAAAAATATAATGCAAAGCAATTCTATATCTATGTTGGTTTTGCACCAATTTTATTTTATATTTAGTTTAAGAGTTCGCCCCACCTCAAAAAGGTTCCATTCTCCGCCACTAAAGACTACTGAATATTGTCTAGCATGTCCATTGACTATAGTCCAGTTGATCAAATACTCAGGAGCTTAGATGCACAAGGTACATCTTAAGCTCCCGGTCTAAGCATTCAAGAATAAACAAATGTCTAGCAACACCGTGACAACAAAATCTATTGAGAAGAAGCAAATCCATAGAACCATATTGGATTGCTCAAATCCTCATTACATGTGTGAAGTTCACCATTTTGCACTCCACCAATTGAAGGGCAGCAAGAGACTCCTATAGTGGTGACTGATGATCTTTAGACATGTGCACACTAACCTTGGTGTTTTTGTACCTGGCGTGGTGACTGATGAGCGAGTTCAGCGCGTATCAGGCTCTCGCTGATGTTCTTCGTTTTCGGGATAAACTTTCTCAAGTGGCTCCCATGTTGTGTTCCCGTGAATCTTCTCTGAACCGTTAGTTAATAAATGCCTAAAGATCGGTGTGCTGAGTATCAAATTGCTAAGGGCTTCTTTCATCCGCAGGATTTTAAATTTTTAAAAAACTCCGGAGTAGAAGAAAATAAACTATAGGATTACAATGCCACGTCTACTCGAATCCTAAAAGATTTTAGTTTATTTGATTGCCTTATAAAATTAAATAAAGGATTCTTTCAAAGAAGAGCGTGCAGATGAAAAGTTTGCTACGAAAAATATAATGCAAAGCAATTCTATATCTATGTTGGTTTTGCATCAATTTTTATTTTTATTTTGGGTTAAGAGTTTGCCCCACCTCAATAAAGTTCCATTCTCCGCCATTGAAGACTACTGAATATTGTCTATTATGTCCGTTGACTGTAGTCCAGTTGATCAAATACTCAGGTGCTTAGATGCACAAGGTACATCTTAAACTCCCGGTCTAAGCATTAAAGAATAACCAAATGTCTAGCAACACCGTGACAACAAAATCTATTGAGAAGAAGCAAATCCATAGAACCATATTGGATTGCTCAAATCCTCATTACATGTGTGAAGTTCACCATTTTGCACTCTACCAATTGAAGGGCAGCAAGAGACTCCTACGTTAGGAATATAACATCAACAACCTAAAAAGATCCAGGCCCTCATATCTCAATCAAATAGAATTCAATGGACTATCCACGTCACCATTGTGATAATTGCCTACAGCTACTAGCACACATTAGGTATCTTGCTTTTATCTGTTCCTAACTTAGATCAGCTCTTTACCACTCCATATTAACGTGCTTTGTTTATAGTAGAACTGCTTCTAACTGATAATCTTAAATATTCTAGTCTAGTTACTCAAGGTTGGAATGATTTACAATGTTAAACTCAGCTCATGCGCGTATCTGTTCACACTGAACCCTGACCAAAACACAGCACAATGGTACTAGAACACAATATAACCCTCACCTCCCGCGCGAGACGTCGTAGACCTGACCGCGGATGGCGATGAGGATGGACTTGGCGGTATCCTTGCCGTCATAGGCCCTGAGCTGCTCCAGCGTGATCTCGCCCACCTGCACAGGGTCCGGAAACGGCGGCACGAACGGCTCCGGCTCCGCCTCCGCCTCCGTCCCCTGCTCCTGCTGCTGAGGCGGCTTGGGATGAGCCGCCGGTGCCGAAGCGGCGGCGTCTGGGGCGACGAAGAGGGTGGAGACGATGAGGTAGGTGGCGAGCATGAGAGCCAGCACGGTGAAGGCGGCCGCGGGCGAGAGGCCGGTGTAAGCCTGCACGGCGTCCGCGATCCCCTGCGCCGCCATGGGGCCTCGCTGGAGCTTAGGGCTCAGGGGGCTCGCAGAGGGAAAGCCTGGGTAGCTGGGTTTCGGGGGAACGGGGGTAGGTGCGCAGGGTGGTTCTGCCGCCGGTGACGGATGTTGACTCGGCGACCTGGGAAGAAAGGGAAAAGCCGGCGTAGTCGCAACGCACGCCGCACGGCCCTTTTTTTTTCCTTTCTTTTCCGAAAAAACTAACGGCCACAAATGTGGGAGCTTGCACATTGCCCACACGTCTTCATCATCACTCAATTTGCCACATATGAACAGATGACATCAGCAGAATTTTTTTAGGTTTTCAGCTTAAAAATGTTTTATCTCCTAATTAAAAAAGTGAATTAAAATCTGTTTTCACCATTACATCCGTATCGACGAGATCTTCAAAACTAGACCCCATGTTGATATGTTTCGACGAAAAAAAAATTATCCAAAAATTGTTATGATGTTTACACTGTAGTTGTCATAGTGCTTAAACTAAAGTTGCCATGTGGCAATTTTAGTTTGTAAATCATGACAATTTTAGTTTTTCGATAATGGCAATTCCAGTACTTTGACCATGAATTCTTTTTTTGTGTGAACCGTGGCAATTTTAAGTGCATGTATCATGGCAATTTTAATTTATGGTGTATGACAAGTCTAGTTTCTTAATTCCTTGTTTTATAATATGTCAAAATTTACTTTTAAATGTAGAAGAAAATAGCTGAAACATATCATGGCAACTTCAGTGCAAAATATCATGGCAATTCATGTGCAATAGACACGGCAACTTTTAACCCCAAAATAAAATTCATCGAAATATATTGATACGAGATCTAGTTTCGAAGATCTCGTCGCGAGGGATTTTATGATGAAAACGGATCTTCAGTCCAATTTTTCATTTAAGAGATAAAAACATTTTAAAAACAGAAAATTCAAAAAGATTTTCACATGCATGTATGCGGTGACATGGCGTAGTCTATGTGCTGTAAGACATGTGGACGAATTTAATTTCTACCACATGTGTGGGTGTTAGCGGTGTCTTTTTTTTAGACTAAAATGGAGAGGAAAAGTGGGTAGTAGTGTAATTCTTCAGTTGCCAAAAGATAGACCGGCCGGGCACGCCGGCACGGTGCTGCTCGGCCTGGGAACCATAGGTGACACAAACAAGTAGCTCTACGGCCGGGAAAGCCGGCCCATAAGGACATTTTTCTTCCGATAAAAGTTCATGAAATGTTTTTCTCAAAAAAGAAGTGCACGAAATGTTTTTTCCCTTTTTTCATTCTGAAGAACATGTGTGCACTGATTTGCATCTGGTAATTCGAAAACATAAAAGGAATAAAACACTATAATGAAATATCGCCTACTATAGATTAATTCAGAATCTCACAACGTTGGAATTCTATAAGTGATGCTTTAGGCGGAAAATAACACAGGAACTATATGGATCCTGCAAGTGTTTGTAGATTTTTGGGTTTATCCGTCTCAAATAGGACCCCAAAGTCGAATATGTGTAAATCAGGGCAGTGTGTGCTCAAGGGCCATAGAAGTTGAATACTGATTTGCATAAGCTATAACTTTTTTTCTGTTTTTTTCATTGTTTGGATTGCTTTTTTTTAGGATCAATGCCGCCACTCTATTACTTAAACGAAGCTAGGGATGTCATTCGAGAGGATCTCCAAATATATACTCTGGGGGTACACAAAACCAAACCTTACATAAATTATCACCTAAACCAACTTTAGCTAACTTATGTGTCATGTGGTTCTTTTTCTGTTGGTTTGGGGTTGTTTCGTGCTCCTGTACAAGGGTTCCGCAAGATAGTAAAATTGTTTTACGCTAAAACATAAAAGGGCGTGTTTGGCTATCTGCTCAAGTCCATACATACCCGCTAGATGCAACTTTTTTTTGTTTTCGACCTGTTTGGTTGTGAGCAAACATTATTGGGCTTGCACCGCACGCTGCTCAAAGCATCTCTGGGCGTGGCTACGGAGGAATGCTCGAATCAAGCATGAGCCAGGCCCGACGATGCAGCACCTCCCTAATCACTTTCACATGATACCTTCTAAGCTACACAACGACACTTCAATTCGAAATAAGATCTACAAAAAAATAGATGCACATTAATGATGTTGTTCCGTCCAGATGACCGGTTTCTAATTTCTTGAATTGTATATCTTGAATTTCATGCTAATGTTTGGAGATTTTAGAGAGAAAAATCGGCAAAATCTTCGCACCCAGTTGACCGTTTGAAATTTTCTTTGACCACTAGCTTCATCTCGCTGTTTCACATGACTTTCATGTTGCACGTTTTATGTTTAGACGATCATGGACGAGTAGATCTACATCTCATGTTATACCACGCACAAACGTTTCATGTTGGCATGTTATGAAAATTGATGAATTTTGGCAAAATCTTCGCACCCAGTCGAGCGTTTGAAATTCCCTTTGACCACTAGGTTCATCTTGCTATTTCACACGATTTTCGTGTTGCACGTTTATGTTTCGATGATCATGGACGAGTAGATCTACATCTCCTATTATACCACACTAACGTGTTCATGTGAACATGTTATGAAAACCAATGTATTTTGGCAAAATCTTCGCACCCGGTAGACCATTTGAAATTTCCTTTGACCACCAGCTTCATCTCACCGTTTTACACAACTTCTCTATCGAACGTTTTCCGTTTAACGGTCGTAGACGGGTAGATCTACGTCTCCCTAATGGATGTACATACTTTCACACCTGCGTGTCAGTGGGCTGGAAAATGATTCACATCCAGTCGGTTTCGTGACCGTTGGATGAGCATCCGAGTGCTGCCACACCTTCTTCTACCTCCAACTGGTCTTCTCTTCTTGCTTCAGCACCATGTTTCTACTCATGTAAGTTCACCACGTGAATAAGAGGCGAGGTTAATCATTTGTGCATTGGCAACCAAACTACAGCATGTTGCATCTGAGGAGAAAATGCTGGTGACCAAACAATCATGTGTTTGTTTCTTCTCAGCATGGCTGAGGAGGATGCAAGTAACCAAACAATCCGCATAACGTGGTTTTTACCGAAAACCCAATTCGGTGCCCAGGCTCATCTGCACCTGATCAGAAAAAAAATCTATAATAAATACTAAAAACATTCAAAAAAACATTTTTTTTGTGTGATAGAAAATTTTATGCGTGAGGTTTGCTCCAAGTTTCAACTTATTTGGACATCTGAGCAGCTCTCAGCAAAAAAACAAATCGGGTCAGAACAGTATGTGAACAATAAACTTTTTTACAGACCCTGAATTTGTCTTTTTTGGTGAGAGTTGCTCAGATGTTCAAATGAGATGAAACTTGGAGGGCACCTCGCGCATAAACTTGTCTACCACAAAAAATGGAATTTTTTGAATTTTTTTAGTATTTATTTTGATTTCTTTCGTTGGGGGTGCAGATGAGCTCGGGAGCAGAAACGCCGCATTCGGTTTTTACCCTGTATTCACCTATCCAGGCCCAACCCAGCTAGACTCACCGGAAACGAGAAAGTGACGCCCGTAACAAAAATACACCAAAAGTATATGCACCATGTGTTGCATTTCTTTTTTGGGGCAAGAAGGTTTGTTGTTTAAATAGGTGTTATCTTTCCCGTAACCAAAATTATGAGGTTGTTTGGTTTGTGACTAACTAGTAAGCGTGCACATGCAACGCACGTCTCTGAAGTGGCATGTGATGTCTACTACGCAACCTTCTTGTAGATGTTGTTGGGCCTCCAAGTGCAAAGGTTTGTAGGACAGTAGCAAATTTCCCTCAAGTGGATGACCTAAGGTTTATCAATCCGTGGGAGGCGTAAGATGAAGATGGCCTCTCTCAAGCTACCCTGCAACCAAATAACAAAGAGTCTCTTGTGTCCCCAACACACCCAATACAATGGTAAATTGTATAGGTGCACTAGTTCGACGAAAAGATGGTGATACAAGTGCAATATGGATAGTAGATATAGGATTTTGTAATCTAAAATTATAAAAACAGCAAGGTAGCAAGTGGTAAAAGTGAGCGTAAACGGTATTGCAATGCTAGGAAACAAGGCCTAAGGTTCATACTTTCACTAGTGCAAGTTCTCTCAACAATAATAACATAATTGGATCATATAACAATCTCTCAACATGCAACAAAGAGTCACTCTGAAGTCACTAATAGCGGAGAACAAATGAAGAGATTATTGTAGGGTACGAAACCACCTCAAAGTTATCCTTTCTGATTGATCTATTCAAGAGTCCATAGTAAAATAACACGAAGCTATTCTTTCCGTTTGATCTATCCTAGAGTTCGTACTAGAATATCACCTTAAGACACAAATCAACCAAAACCCTAATGTCACCTAGATACTTCAATGTCACCGCAAGTATCCGTGGGTATGATTATATGATATGATGACACAATCTCAGATTCATCTATTCAACCAACACAAAGAACTTCAAAAAGTGCCCCAAAGTTTCTAGCGGAGAGTCAAGACGAAAACGTGTACCAACCCCTATGCATAAGTTCACAAGGTCACTGAATCCGCAAGTTGATCACCAAAACATACATCAAGTAGATCACGTGAATATCCCATTGTCACCACAGATAAGCACATGCAAGACATACATCAAGTGTTCTCAAATCCTTAAAGACTCAATCCGATAAGATAACTTCAAAGGGAAAACTCAATCCATTACAAGAGAGTGGAGAGGGAGAAAATAAGATCCAACTATAATAGCAAAGCTTGCGATACATCAAGATTGTGCCAAATCAAGACCACGAGAGAGAGAGAGAGAGAGAGAGAGATCAAACACATAGCTACTGGTACATACCCTCAGCCCCGAGGGTGAACTACTCCCTCCTCGTCATGGAGAGCGTTGGGATGATGAAGATGGCCACAGGTGAGGGATCCCCCCTCCGATAGGGTGCCAGAACAGGGTCCCGATTGGTTTTTGGTGGCTACAGAGGCTTGCGGCGGCGGAACTCCCGATCTAGGTTATGTTTTGGAAGTTTGGGTATATATAAGAGGTGTTGGCGTTGGGAACAAGTCAGGGGGGTCTCCGAGGCGGCCACGAGGTAGGGGCGCGTCCAGGGGGTAGGGCGCACCCCCCACCCTCGTGGGTGCCTCGGGAATCATCTGGCCCATCTCCAGTACTCCATGCGCTTCTTCTCGTCCAAAAATAATCTCCGTGAAATTTCAGGTCAATTGGACTCTGTTTGATTTTCTTTTTCTGCCATACTCAAAAACAAGGAAAAACAAAAATGCCCTCTATTACCTCAGTCGTGTGCTCGTAGGAGCTGAACATGCGTACTGGGCTATGGGTTAATAGGTTAGTCCCAAAAAACATATAAAACAGCATATAAATGCATATAAAACATCCAAGATTGATAACATAATAGCATGGAACAATCAAAAATTATAGATACATTGGAGACGTATCAAGCATCCCCAAGCTTAATTCCTACTCGTCCTCGAGTAGGTAAATGATAAAAATAGAATTTTTGATGTGGAATTCTACCTAACATATTTATCAATGTAATCTTCTTTATTGTGGCATGAATGTTCAGATCCGTAAGATTCAAAACAAAAGTTTAATATTGACATAAGAACAATAATACTTCAAGCTTACTAACAAAGCAATCATGTCTTCTCAGAATAACATGACCAAAGAAAGCTATCCCTACAAAATCATATAGTCTGGCTATGCTCTATCTTCATCACACAAAATATTTAAATCATGCACAACCCCGGTTTCAGCCAAGCAATTGTTTCATACTTTAGTATTCTCAAACTTTTTCAACTTTCACGCAATACATGAGCGTGAGCCATGGACATAGCACTATAGGTGGAATAGAATGGTGGTTGTGGAGAAGACAAAAAGGAGAAGATAGTCTCACATCAACTAGGCGTATCAACGGGCTATGGAGATGTCCATCAATAGATATCAATGTGAGTGAGTAGGAATTGCCATGCAACGAATGCACTAGAGCTATAAGTGTATGAAAGCTCAAAAAGAAACTAAGTGGGTGTGCATCCAACTTGCTCGCTCACGAAGACCTAAGGCATTTTGAGGAAGCCCATCATTGGAATATACAAGCCAAGTTCTTATAATGAAAATTCCCACTAGTATATGAAAGTGACAACATAGGAGACTCTCTATCATGAAGATCATGGTGCTACTTTGAAGCACAAGTGTGGTAAAAAGATAGTAGCATTGCCCCTTCTCTCTTTTTCTCTCCTTTTTTTGTTTCTTTTTATTTGGGCTTTTCTCTTTTTTGGCCTTTTTTTCTTTCCTTTTTTTATTTTTCGTCCAGAGTCTCATCCCGACTTGTGGGGGAATCATAGTCTCCATCATCCTTTCCTCACTGGGACAATGCTCGAATAATGAAGATCATCACACTTTTATTTACTTACAACTCAATGCTTAGAACAAAATATGACTCTATGTGAATGTATTTGGCGGTGTACCAGGATGTGCAATGATTCAAGAGTGACACGTATGTAAGAATTATGAATGGTGGCTTTGCCACAAATACAATGTCAACTACATGATCATGCAAAGCAATATGACAATGATGGAGCGTGTCATAATAATGGAACGGTGGAAGGTTGCATGGCAATATATCTCGGAAGGCTATGAAAATGCCATAATAGGTAGGTATGGTGGCTGTTTTGAGGAAAGTATATGGTGGGTGTATGGTACCGGCGAAAGTTGTACGGTACAAGAGAGGCTAGCAATGGTGGAAGGGTGAGAGTGCGTATAATCCATGGACTCAACATTAGTCATACAAAACTCACATACTTATTACAAAAATCTACAAGTCATCAAACCAAGCACTACGCGCATGCTCCTAGGGGAAGGGTTGGTAGGAGTTAACCATCGCGCGATCCCGACCTCCACTCATAAGGAAGACAATCAATAAATAAATCATGCTCCAACTTCATCACATAACGGTTCACCATACGTGCATGCTATGTGAATCGCAAATTTTAACACAAGTATCTCTCAAATTCACAACTACTCCACTAACATGACTCTAATATCACCATCCTCATATCTCAAAACAATCATAAGGAATCAAACTTCTCATAGTATTCAATGCACTTTATATGAAAGTTTTTATTATATCCCACTTGGATGCCCATTATATTAGGACTAAATTAATAACCAAAGCAAATTATCATGCTGTTTAAAGACTCTCAAAATAATATAAGTGAAGCATGAGAGTTCATCTATTTAGTCAAAGTAAAATCACCACCGTGCTCTAAAAAGATATAAGTGAAACACTAGAGCAAATGACAAACTACTCCGAAATATATAAGTGAAGATCAATGACTAGTCGAATAATTATGCAACTATGTGAAGACTCTATAACATTTAAGAATTTCAGATCCTGGGATATTATTCAAACAGAAAGCAAAACAAAATAAAATAAAATGATGCTACAAGCAAAACACATATCATGTGGTGAATAAAAATATAGCTCCAAGTAAAGTTACCGATGAATGAAGACGAAAGAGGGGATGCCATCCGGGGCATCCCCAAGCTTAGGCTCTCGGTTGTTATTGAATATTACCTTGGGGTGCCTTGGGAATCCCCAAGCTTAGGCTCTTTCCACTCTTTATTCCATAGTCCATCGAATCTTTACCCAAAACTTGAAAACTTCACAACACAAAACTTAACAAAAAACTCGTAAGCTCCGTTAGTATAAGAAAATAAATCACCACTTAGGTACTATTATGAACTCATTCTAAATTCATATTGGTGTAATATCTTCTGTATTCCAACTTCTTTATGGTTCATACCCTTCGATATTACTCATAGATTCATCAAAATAAGCAAACAACACATAGAAAACAGAATCTGCCAGAAACAGAACAGTCTGTAGTAATATGTAACTCTACGAATACTTTGGTAACTCCAAAAATCCTACCAAATTAGGAAAACCTGAGAAATTTTTGTACCAATCCAGAGCAAAACGAATCATATCAAAATCATCTCTCTGTAAATTATCAAAACTAATTTACTGGGCGCAAAAGTTTGTGATTTTCAGCAGGATCAACACAACTATCACCGTAAGCTATCCTAAAGGTCTTACTTGGCACTTTATTGAAACAAAAGCTATAAAACATGATTACTATAGTATCATAATCATGCGGACGCACAAAAACAGTAAGGGTAAATATTGGGTTGTCTCCCAACAAGCACTTTCCTTTAATGTCTTTCTAGCTAGGCATGATGATGACAATGATACTCACATAAAAGATAAGAATTGAAACATAAAGAGAGCATCATGAAGCATATGAATAGCACATTTAAGCCTAACCCACTTCCTATGCATAGGGATTTTGTGAGCAAACAACTTATGAGAACAAGAATCAACGAGCATAGGAAGGTAAAACAAGCATAGCTTCAAGATTTTCAACACATAGAGAGGGAACTTGATATTATTGCAATTCCTACAAGCATATGTTCCTCCCTCATAATAATTTTCAGTAGCATCATGAATGAATTCAACAATATAACCATCACATAAAGCATTATTTTGACGATGAACAAGCATATAAATTTTACTACTCTCCACATAAGCAAATTTCTTCTCATGAATAGTAGTGGGAGCAAACACAACAAAATAACTATCATGTGAAGCATAACCCAATTGAAAATTAAAATCATGATGACAAGTTTCATGGTTATGTTTATTCTTTATGGCATACGTATCATCACAATAATCATCATAAATAGGAGGCATGCTTTCCTTGTAATAAATTTGCTCATCAAAACTTGGGGTTCAAAAAATATCATATTCATCAAACATAGCATCCCCAAGCTTGTGGCTTTGCATATCATTAGCATCATGGGTATTCAAAGAATTCATACTAACAACATTGCAATCATGCTCATCATTCACATATTTTATGCCAAGCATTCTATGTAATTCTTCTTCTAGTACTTGAGCACAATTTTCGGAATCCTTATTTTCACGGAAGACATTAAAAAGACGAAGCATATGAGGCACCCTCAATTCCATTTTTTTGTAATTTTCTTTTATAGACTAAACTAGTGATAAAACAAGAAACAAAAAGATCCGATTGCAAGATCTAAAGATATACCTTCAAGCACTAACCTCCCCGGCAACGGCGCCAGAAAAGAGATTGATGTCTAATATGCAACCTTCTTCTTGTAGACGTTGTTGGGCCACCAAGTGCAGAGGTTTGTAGGACAGTAGCAAATTTCCCTCAAGTGGATGACCTAAGGTTTATCAATCTGTGGGAGGCATAGGATGAAGATGGTCTCTCTCAAGCAACCCTGCAACCAAATAACAAAGAGTCTCTTGTGTCCCCAACACACCCAATACAATGGTAAATTGTATAGGTGCACTAGTTCGGCGAAGAGATGGTGATACAAGTGCAATATGGATGGTAGATATAGGTTTTTGTAATCTGAAAATATAAAAACAGCAAGGTAGAAATTGGTAAAAGTGAGCGTAAACGGTATTGCAATGCTAGGAAACAAGGCCTAAGGTTTATACTTTCACTAGTGCAAGTTCTCTCAACAATAATAACATAATTGGATCATATAACAATCCCTTAACATGCAACAAAGAGTCACTCTGAAGTCACTAATAGCGGAGAACAAATGAAGAGATTATTGTAGGGTACGAAACCACCTCAAAGTTATCCTTTCTAATCGATCTATTCAAGAGTCTGTAGTAAAATAACACGAAGCTATTATTTTCGTCGATCTATCCTAGAGTTCGTACTAGAATAACACCTTAAGACACAAATCAACCAAAACCCTAATCTCACCTAGATACTCCAATGTCACCGCAAGTATCCGTGGGTATGATTATACGAGATGCATGACACAATCTCAGATTCATCTATTCAACCAATACAAAGAACTTCAAAGAGTGCCCCAAAGTTTCTATCGGAGAGTCAAGATGAAAACGTGTGCCAACCCCTATGCATAAGTTCACAAGGTCACTAAACCCGCAAGTTGATCACCAAAACATACATCAAGTAGATCACATGAATATCCCATTGTCACCACTGATAAGCACATGCAAGACATACATCAAGTGTTCTCAAATCCTTAAAGACTCAATCCGATAAGATAACTTCAAAGGGAAGACTCAATCCATTACAAGAGAGTAGAGGGGGAGAAACATCATAAGATCCAACTATAATAGCAAAGCTCGCGATACATCAAGATCGTGCCAAATCAAGAACACGAGAGAGAGAGATCAAGCACATAGCTGCTACCTCTTAAGCATGTGTTGGTTTTTCCCTTGAAGAGGAAAGGGTAATGCAGCAAAGTAGCGTAAGTATTTCCCTCAGTTTTTGAGAACCAAGGTATCAATCCAGTAGGAGGCTCCTCAAAAGTCCCACGCACCTAAACAAACAAATAAGAACCTCGCAACCAACGCGATAAAGGGGTTGTCAATCCCTTCACGGTAACTTGCAAAAGTGAGATCTGATAGAGATAATAAGATAAGATAAATATTTTTGGTATTTTTATGATACAGATTGGAAAGTAAAAGATGCAAATAAAAGTAGATGGAAAACTTATATGATAAAAGATAGACCCAGGGGCCATAGGTTTCACTAGTGGCTTCTCTCAAGATAGCATAAGTATTACGGTGGGTGAACAAATTACTGTCGAGCAATTGATAGAAAAGTGCATAGTTATGAGATTATCTAGGCATGATCATTTATATAGGTATCACATCCGCAACAAGTAGATTGAAACGATTTTGTATCTACTACTATTACTCCACACATCGATCGACTCATGCCTGCATCTAGATTATTAAGTTCATGAAGAACAGAGTAATGCATTAAGAAAGATGACATGATGTAGAGGGATAAACTCATGCAATATGATATAAATCCCATCTTTTTATCCTCGATAGAAACAATACAATACGTGCCTTGCTGCCCCTGCTGTCACTGGGAAAGGACACCACAAGATTGAACCCAAAGCTAAGCACTTCTTCCATTGCAAGAAAGATCAATCTAGTAGGCCAAACCAAACTGATAATTTGAAGAGACTTGCAAAGATAACTTAATCACACATAAAAGAATTCAGAGGACATTCAAATATTTCTCATAGATAAACTTGATCATAAACCCACAATTCATCGGATCTCGACAAACACACCGCAAAAAGAGTTACATCGAATAGATCTCCAAGAAGATCGAGGAGAACTTGGTATTGAGATTCAAAGAGAGAGAAGAAGCCATCTAGCTAATAACTATGGGCCCGAAGATCTGTGGTAAACTAGTCACAACTCATCGGAGAGGCCTTGGAGATGATGTAGAGGCCCTCCGTGATCGATTCCCCCTCCGGCGAAGCGCCGACGAAGGCTCCAAGATGGTATCTCGTGGATACAGAAGGTTGCGGCGGTGGAATTAGGTTCTCGTGGTGCTCCCCGATGTTTCCAGGGTACGGGAGTATATATAGGCGAAGGAAGTACGTCGGTGGAGCAACAAGGGGCCCACGAGGGTGGGGGGCACGCCCACCCCCAGGGGGCGTGCCGGGCACCCTCGTGGACACCTCGTCTGCAGCTTGACGTCCACTCCAAGTCTCCTAGATTGCGTTTGTTCTGAAAAGATCGCTCCCGAAGGTTTCATTCCGTTTGGACTCCGTTTGATATTCCTTTTCTTCGAAACACCGAAATAGGCAAAAAAAAACATCAATTCGAGCTGGGCCTCCGATTAATAGGTTAGTCCCAAAAATGATATAAAGGTGTAAAGTAAAGCCCATAAATATCCAAAACAAGTAATATAATAGCATGGAACAATCAAAAATTATAGATACGTTGGAGACGTATCAAGCATCCCCAAGCTTAATTCCTGCTCGTCCTCGAGTAGGTAAATGATAAAAACAGAATTTTTGATGTGGAATGCTACTTAGCATAATCCTTAATGTAATTTTCTTTATTCTGGCATGAATGTTCAGATCCAAATGATTCAAAATAAAAGTTCATATTGACATAAGAAATAGTAATACTTCAAGCATACTAACAAAGCAATCATGTCTTCTCAAAATAGCATGGCTAAAGAAAGTTCATCCCTACAAAATCATATAGTTTGGTCATGCTCCATTTTGGTCACACAAGAATGCTCTCATCTTGCACACACCCGATGACAAGCCAAGCAATTGTGTCATACTTTAATAATCTCAAACTTTTTTCAACTTTCACGCAATACATGAGGGCGAGCCATGGATATAACACTATGGGTGGAATAGAATATGATGATGGAGGTTGTGTGGAGAAGACAAAAAGGAAGAAAGTCTCATGTTAACAAGGCTAATCAACGGGCTATGGAGATGCCCATCAATTGATATCAACACGAGGAGTAGGGATTGCCATGCAACGGATGCACTAGAGCTATAAATGCATGAAAGCTCAACAAAAGAAACTAGTGGGTGTGCATCCAACTTGCTTGCTCACAAAGACCTAGGGCATTTTGAGGAAGCCCATCATTGGAATATACAAGCCAAGTTCTATAATGAAAAATTCCCACTAGTATATGAAAGTGACAACAAATGAGACTCTCTATATGAAGAACATGGTGCTACTTTGAAGCACAAGTGTGGAAAAAGATAGTAACATTGTCCTTTTTTTTTCTTTTTTGGCCTTTCCTTTTTTTGCCCTTTTTTTCCTTTCTTTTTTTATTAAAGGACAATGCTCTAATAATGATGATCATCACACTTCTATTTATTTACAACTCATGAATTGCAACTCAAAACTAGAACAAGATATGGCTCTATATGAATGCCTCCGGCGGTGTACCAGGATGGGCAATGAATCAAGAGTGACATGTATGAAAAATTATGAAGGTGGCTTTGCCACAAATACGATGTCAACTACATGATCATGCAAGGCAATATGACAATGATGATGTGTGTCGTGATGAACGGAACGGGTGGAAAGTGGCATGGCAATATATCTCGGAATGGCTATGGAAATGCCATAATAGGTAGGTGTGGTGGCTGTTTTGAGGAAGATATAAGGAGGTTTATGTGTGATAGAGCGTATCATATCACGGGGTTTGGATGCACCGGCGAAATTTGCACCAACTCTCAAGGTGAAAAAGGGCAATGCACGGTACCGAAGAGGCTAGCAATGATGGAAAGGTAAAAGTGTGTATAATCCATGGACTCAACATTAGTCATAAAGAACTCATATACTTATTGCAAAAATCTACAAGTCATCAAAAACCAAGCACTACGCGCATGATCCTAGGGGGATAGATTGGTAGGAAAAGACCATCGCTCGTCCCTGACCACCACTCATAAGGATGACAATCTAAGAACACCTCATATTTCAAATTTGTTACACAACGGTTACCATACGTGCATGCTACGGGACTTGCCAACTTCAACAGAAGTATTCTTTAAATTCACAATTACCCAACTAGTATGACTCTAATATCACCACCTCCATATCTCAAAACAATTATCAAGTATCAAATTGATCATAACATCCAATTCACTTCCTATGATAGTTTTTATTATACCCAACTTGGATGCCCATCATTCTAGGACCAATTTTATAACCATAGCAAATACCATGCTGTTCTAAAAGACTCTTAAAATAATGTAAGTGAATCATGAGAGCTTAACAATTTCTAAAAAATTAAACGACCGCCGTGCTCTAAAAGATATAAGTGAAGCACTAGAGCAAAAATTATCTAATTCAAAAGATATAAGTGAAGCACATAGAGTATTCTAATAAATTCCAAATCATGTGGGCTTCTCCCTAAAGGTGTGTACAACAAGGATGATTGTGGTAATCTAGAAAGCAAAGACTCATATCATACAATACGCTCCAAGCAAAACACATATCATGTGGTAAACAAAAATATAGCTCCAAGTAAAGTTATCGATAAACGAAGACGAAAGAGGGAATGCCTTCCGGGGCATCCCCAAGCTTAGGCTTTTGGTTGTACTTGGATATAGTGGGGTGCCATGGGCATCCCCAAGCTTAGGCTCTTGCCACTCCTTATTCCATAGTCCATAAAATCTTTACCCAAAACTTGAAAACTTCACAACACAAAACTCAACAGGAAATCTCATAAGCTCCGTTAGTGCAAGAAAGAAAAACAACCACATAAGGTACCGTAATGAACTCATTCTTTATTTATATTGGTGCTAAACCTACTATATTCCAACTCATCTATGGTTCATACCCCCCCGATACTGGCCATAGATGCATCAAAATAAGCAAACAACACACGAAAAACAGAATCTGTCAAAAACAGAATAGTCTGTAGCAATCTGTAACTTTCGAATACTTCTGGAACTCTAAAACTCCTACCCAAATAGGAAGTCCTGGAAAATTTGTGTATTGATCTACATAAAAAAGAATCAACGCAAAATAATGTTCCTGTGATTTATGAAAATTATATTCGTGCATGCAAAAGTTTATGTTTTTCAGCAGAATCAAATTAACTATTACCGTAGGTTATCCTATA
This sequence comes from Triticum dicoccoides, assembly GCF_002162155.2. Lineage (NCBI taxonomy): Eukaryota > Viridiplantae > Streptophyta > Magnoliopsida > Poales > Poaceae > Triticum > Triticum dicoccoides. The sequence goes on along the minus strand of NC_041387.1, from coordinate 427,410,124 downwards.
GGTTCTACTTGGCACAAACACTAATTAAAACATGAAAACACATCTAATCAGAAGCTAGATGAAATATTTATTACTAAACAGAAGCAAAAAGTAAGAAACAAAATAAAATTGGGTTGCCTCCCAACTAGCGCTATCGTTTAACGCCCCTAGCTAGGCATAAAAGCGAGGATAGATCTAAGTAGTGCCATCTTTGGCATTCAATTCTTCAATAGAGCACTTATATCTTTTAGGAGTTTCTTTCTTTTTAGCAATGATTAAACTCCTAGGCAAGAAATCGATAAATTCATTTGTAGCAAAAGGTTCCTTAATGATAGAGAGACAATTGGGATGAACACTTATTGATTTGAGATCCACATTTTCCTTACTAGAAGATTCACCCTTATTTTTAGGAACATAAATAAATTTAGCAGTTTTGGTAGGAGGAGTTGGAGTATTTTTCACGGAAGAAAAGGCTGACCCTAAGTTGGTAATAATATCCTCAAGTTTACCAATTCTCGTGGAATCTAGATCTATTCTTTCGTTAACTATAGGTTCTTTCTCTTTAAAAAAATTCAAAGTAACTCCAGCCCTAGATCCATATTGGGTAATTTGGTTATGGATCTTTTTATCCAAAATTTCAATTAACTCAACAGTGGCAACTTTATTTTCAATAATTTCGAGTCTTTGCACCAAACAAATCTAGCATAGCATTATAAGCATCAAAAGTATGGCTATCCAAGAAATTCCCTCCGGTAATGGTATCAAGAATGCATCTATTCCAAGGGGTAATGCCTACATAAAAATTGCGAAGAAGAACGAAAGTACAAAGCTTCCTAGTAGATCTGTTTTGAGCATTGCAAATTCTATGCCAAGCATGTTTTAGATTTTCTCCCTCCCTTTGCTTAAAATTAAGAATTTCATGTTCGGGAGTAATAACGAGGATAGGAGGACTAGCCATAGCGACAAGCACACAGAAGACAAGCAAAAGATAAAGGAGATTGGGAAAGAGAGGGCGAATAAAACAGCAAGGGTGAAGTGGGGGAGAGGAAAACGAGAGGCAAGTGGCAAATAATGTAATGCGAGGGAGATGAGTTTGTGATGGGTACTCGGTATGTCTTGACTTGAGCGAAGACCCCCCGGCAACGGCACCAGAAATCCTTCTTGCTACCTCTTGAGCATGCGTTGGTTTTTCCCTTGAAGAGGAAAGGGTGATGCAGCAAAGTAGCGTAAGTATTTCCCTCGGTTTTTGAGAACCAAGGTATCAATCCAGTAGGAGGCTCCTCAAAAGTACCACGCACCTACACAAACAAACAAGAACCTCGCAACCAACGCAATAAAGGGGTTGTCAATCCCTTCACCATAACTTGCGAAAGTGAGATCTAATAGAGATAATAAGATAAGATAATTTTTTTTGGCACTTTTATGATATAGATTGGAAACTAAAAGATGCAAATAAAAGTAGATGGAAAACTTATATGATAAAATATAGACCCGGGGGCCATAGATTTCAGTAGTGGCTTCTCTCAAGATAACATAAGTATTACAGTGGGTGAACAAATTACTGTCGAGCAATTGATAGAAAAGTGCATAGTTATGAGATTATCTAGGCATGATCATGTATATAGGCATCACGTCCGCAACAAGTAGATCAAAACGATTCTGCATCTACTACTATTACTCCACACATCAACCGGCTCCTGCCTGCATCTAGAGTATTCAGTTCATGAAGAATAGAGTAATGCATTAACAAAAATGACATGATGTAGAGGGATAAACTCATGCAATATGATATAAACCCCATCTTTTTATCCTCGATGGCAACAATACAATACGTGCCTTGCTGCCCCTACTGTCACTGGGAAAGGACACCGCAAGATTGAACCCAAAGCTAATCACTTCTCCCATTGTAAGAAAGATCAATCTAGTAGGCCAAACCAAACTGATAATTCGAAGAGACTTTCAAAGATAACTTAATCACACATAAAAGAATTCAGAGGACATTCAAATATTTCTCATAGATAAACTTGATCATAAACCCACAATTCATCGGATCTCGACAAACACACCGCAAAAAGAGTTACATCGAATAGATCTCCAAGAAGATCGAGGAGAACTTGGTATTGAGATTCAAAGAGAGAGAAGAAGCCATCTAGCTAATAACTATGGACCCGAAGGTCTGTGGTAAACTACTCACAACTCATCAGAGAGGCCTTGGAGAAGATGTAGAGGCCCTCCATGGTCGATTCCCCATCCGGTGGAGCATTGGTGAAGGCTCCAAGATGGGATCTCGTGGATACAGAAGGTTGCGGCAGTGGAATTAGGTTTTCATGGTGCTCCCCGATGTTTTCAGGGTGCGGGAGTATATATAGGCGAAGGAAGTACGTCGGTGGAGCAACGAGGGGCCCACGAGGGTGGGGGCGCGTCGGGCACCCTCGTGGCCGCCTCGTCTGCAGCTTGACGTCCACTCCAAGTCTCCTGGATTGTGTTTGTTCCGAAAAGATCGCTCCCGAAGGTTTCATTCCGTTTGGACTCCGTTTGATATTCCTTTTCTTTGAAACACTGAAATAGGCAAAAAAACAGCAATTCGGGCTGGGTCTCCAGTTAGTAGGTTAGTCCCAAAAATGATATAAAAGTGTAAAGTAAAGCCCATAAACATCCAATACGGGTAATATAATAGCATGAACAATAAAAAATTATAGATACGTTGGGGACGTATCAATAGCTACTGGTACATACCCTCAGCCTCGAGGGTGAACTACTCTCTCCTCGTCATGGAGAGCGTTGGGATGATGAAGATGGCCACCGGTGAGGGATCCCCCCTCCGGCAGGGTGCCGGAACAGGGTCCCGATTGGTTTTTGGTGGCTACAGAGGCTTGCGGCGGCGGAACTCCTGATCTAGGTTATGTTCTGGAAGTTTGGGTATGTATAAGAGGTGTTGGCGTTGGGAACAAGTCAGGGGGGCTCCGAGGCGGCCATGACGTAGGGGGCACGCCCAGGGGGTATGGCGCGCCCCACCCTCGTGGGTGCCTCGGGACTCTTCTGGCCCATCTCCGGTACTCCATGGGCTTATTCTGGTCCAAATAATCTCCCTAAAATTTCAGGTCAATTGGACTCCGTTTGATTTTCCTTTTCTGCGATACTCAAAAACAAGGGAAAATAGAAACTGGCACTGGGCTCTGGGTTAATAGGTTAGTCCCAAAAATCATATAAAACAACATATAAATGCATATAAAACATCCAAGATTGATAATATAATAGCATGGAACAATCAAAAATTATAGATACATTGGAGACGTATCAACATGTCGGGGCGCTGACTCCAGAAGCGGTACCGGCTGAGTGCGCAAGGCATGTTGGAGGAATGGATATCAGGAAGGTGGCCCCGAAAGCTTTGAACTTCGACGACGTTTACGTTGTGTCGTATGGGTTACAACTATTGCAGGCATGTGGAATGCTTGTCTCTTCATCGCCGCGGGAGAGTGCCTCATGACTTCCTTCCGACAGTGATGGAAGAGCGACTTGTTCAGCAGAGCAAGTCCCCTAGCTAGTGTGTGTTTGTGTGGTTGGCATTTGTCGTGGGTTTGAATATTTGACAACAACGAGTTTACTTGTTTTAGCGGGGACTTGTAAACCATGGCTACTTTTTTTAATCTTATGCCACAACATAAAACTGGAGAGTAATCCAATAGGTTTATTTCACACAATTAATATCCTTAATTGATCAAAACTACTGCCCCAACACCCACTCTGTCAAACTGCTCAATTTGAGCGAAATCCAGATAGAAAGCAATGGTCTGCAGTTGCAAATTCAGAAGACAATAGCAGGCTGCAAGGTTGATATCAGTATCGGGTCACTCATGATTACCACTATTGCTTAAACATCTCAATATGGTAAAAGGAGGTTTGGCATGAAATTACCAGAGATTTGCTTTTGTATACAGTGAAATGAGAATTTAGCATTTTCATGTGAAAGCATTTACATTGGAAGTACAGTTGATGTCCTAGGGGTGCTACATTTCCCTCTTGCTTTTCGCATTTTGAGATATGTTGGAATACGCAACTGACAAAAGATGTCGATCAAGCTTCAGGAACTTAGCGGCTGCAAATTCAGAAAAAACATAAAACACATTGAGTTACATAATTGCTTTCCTCAAAACAATAATCCGTAACAAACATAATGTGACCAAGAATAGTATCAATCTTCTCTCCTGGAAGGGTGACACCGCTCCGGTAAAAGCAGCCGCCATTTAGCAATCTCACACTCTGGAACCCGTAACACACAATCAACCTCATATGTATACAGACATAAGCAGGGGAGGGTACGACATGCATGTTTTCTCGCATGTGGCGGTGGCGGTGGTGGCAACGAGGTCATGAGATCAAACGGGTCTCCGGAGGTAGACGGTGCCCTCAACGACGAAGGTCACCAGGTCGTGGTCTATCCTAGCGAGCTCAGTAAACTCGATACCAATGCATTCTCCATCTTGGCATCCTCTATATCCCCACCGGTAGCTGGATTTTGTTGTTGCAGCAAACAAGACAGGATTCAGTTCAGGACAAGGAACGAAAGAAAGAAAAACAAGTTGGGATTTGATCCTTACGCTGATTTTCTTACCCGTCGAGGATGTGGGCGTGGACGTGCAACACACATATAACCATGAGGGGGGAAATGTCATGCATAAATGTTTTCTTTTGCATGTAATATGTAGTATGTGGATTCTGCAAAGAAGAAATTCGTCTCATTCACATTTGGTTAGTTTTGCAAGACATGTAATTCATCTCATTCTTATTTGGTTAGCTTTGCAGATATGTAACCAATTCATGCACAAATGCTGGTGACAAAGGAACACATGAATTAATAAATAAAAGCATACCATCATATCACATATCATTTGAAAAATGCATTATCTAATTGAACTACAAGAATTGGCCGTAGTGGGACTTTGTCAAAATGACACATCAGAGTCATCTGTAGGCACTAAAAACTGATGTAATTAAAGGGAAATTTTGTCAATGCTTAAGGAAGTAAAGATAGCTAACATTTTTTTAGACCTGTGATAGCTTAATTGTGTGTCACGAATCATCCAAGCACATTTGAAGGAGGTCACTCTTGACGCGTCTAGCTTATCAAATAAGTGAAAAATGTTTCTTCATTTGTGATATCTACTACCTGAATGTGCTATCCATACCATCTTCAGGGCAATCCAACATAGCCACTTTAGCAAATCATACAACTGAAACAAGTAAAAGGCCTCCAGGAAATTATAACACCCAATGAATGTCGATGTTTTCAGACTAAAACATAATAAGGAACAAACAAAGCAACCGACAAGCACCTATACATCATCTCACTACTGAGTGAAGCACAAGCATGCCCCTCATGAGGTAACCTCTCCATTTCACAAGCATTATAGTAATAATTTCGTCCAGGTTTATTCAATTACAAAGATTTCTGGGCTTTCGCCATAGTCCAAATTCTTGAAGTTGACACAAGCGCCACTCCAACAGGTAACTAGATACTGCCATAGCTGACTTTTCTGAAGAAACATATATGCATTAAACTACATGGAACTCTCAAATACGTCAGAGGTAACCAATGATATCCAGCAGACATGTGATAAACTAGCAGTTCTTATTTATCATGGTAGTATATGATTTGCAAATGATGCAGCAAATGAAGGAAACTAAGGGCAGAAAAATAGTTACAAAAATCAATAGCTTGCAATGGTTGAGAGAACGGGTCAACAAAGCAGGTTAACACGTTCTCTTCACCATCTTTGTAACTTATATTGTTTGCATAATACTCACTAATTGCTACTGGAAAGAAACCTAGAAGTAAAGTGCCTGCGATAGAATCACGAAAGAATTTTGCCAACCCCATAAGGCATATAGATATATGCTACCTCTTGAGCTTGCGTTGGTTTTCCCTTGAAGAGGAAAGGGTGATGCAGCAAAGTAGCGTAAGTATTTCCCTCAATTTTGAGAACCAAGGTATCAATCCAGTAGGAGACAATGCACAAGTCATCGAATACCTGCACAAACAATCAACAACTTGCACCCAATGCGATAAAGGGGTTGTTAATCCCTTCACGGTCACTTGCAAAAGTGAGATCTGATAGAGATAGATAAACAGTAAAGTAAATAGTTTTGATATTTTTGGTTTATAGATCGGAAAGTAAAAGATTGCAAAATAGTAGATCAAAAACTAGCAAGATGTAAACAAGATTCAATAATATGGAAAAGAGACCTGGGGGCCATAGGTTTCACTAGTGGCTTCTCTCAAGATAGCAAATATTACGGTGGGTGAACAAATTACTGCCAAGCAATTGATAGAAAAGCGCATAGTTATGACGATATCTAAGGCAATGATCATGAACATAGGCATCACGTCCGTGTTAAGTAGATCGACTCCTGCCTACATACTACTATTACTCCACACATCGACCACTATCTAGCATGCATCTAGAGTATTAAGTTCATTAAGAACGAAGTAACGCATTAAGCAAGATGACATGATGTAGAGGAATTAACTCAAGCAATATGATGAAAACCCCATCTTTTTATCCTCGATGGCAACAATACAATACATGCCTTGCTGCCCCTACTATCACTGGGAAAGGACACCACAAGATTGAACCCAAAGCTAAGCACTTCTCCCATTGCAAGAAAGATCAATCTAGTAGGCCAAACTAAACCGACAATTCGAAGAGACTTGCAAAGATATCAAATCATGCATATAAGAATTCAGAGAAGAACCAAATAATATTCATAGATAATCTTGATCATAAATCCACAATTCATCAGATCTCGACAGACACACCGCAAAAGAATATCACATCGAATAGATCTCCAAGAACATCGAGGAGAACATGGTATTGAGAATCAAAGAGAGAGAAGAAGCCATCTAGCTAATAACTATGGACTCGAAGGTCTGTGGTAAACTACTCACGCTTCATCGGAGAGGTAATGGTGTTGATGTAGAAGCCCTCCGTGATCGAATCCCCCTCCGGTAGGACGCCGAAAAAGGCCCCTAGATGGGATCTCACGGGTAGAGAAGGTTGCGGTGGTGGAAAAGTGGTTTTGTGGCTCTCCTGGATGTTTTCAGGGTATAAGAGTATATATAGGCCAAGGAACTAGGTCAGGGGAGCCACGAGGGGCCCACGAGGGTCGGGGCGCGCCCTACCCCCCTGGGCGCGCCCTCCTGCCTCGTGGCTTCCTCGTTGCGTCTCCGACTTCATCTCCAAGTCTTCTAGTTTGCTTTCAGTCCAAGAAAGATCATCATGAAGGTTTCATTCTGTTTGGACTCCGTTTGGTATTCCTTTTCTGCGAAACTCTAAAATAGGCAAAAAAAACAGAAACTGGCACTGGGCCCTCTGTTAATAGGTTAGTCCCAAAATAATATAAAATAGTGTAAAAATGCCTATTAAACATCCAAAACAGATAATATAATAGCATGGAACAATCAAAAGTTATAGATACGTTGGAGACGTAACAATGTAAATCAAGAAAACATTTTTTAGATTTCTAAATGATCACCATTTTTGCGGAAAGACACGACGAAGGGTAGGTGCTCACGACAGGTTAGAACATCGTCACATGCGCTCTTGTGTTGGCGGCCACCGCACCCCGCTTCTCCGGCATGCCGCAGATGCCGGAACCGCGATGGCGGCATGGAGGCCCAAGAGGTCAAACCGTGTGCAAGCTACCGCAGCTTACTTCGTGCACGCCGTCGTCGCCATGCTCTAGTTTGCATGATGGGCCGGTGACATAAAGGACGACGACTGCAGTGCTGCCGGAGCTCCACCTACTTCCTTGATCCACACACTCCCCAGCCACACTCCGCTTCCCCTTTTAGGCGACGCCCATCAACTGTTGGGGAACGTAGTAATTTCAAAAAAATTCCTATGCACACGCAAGATCATGGTGATGCATAGCAACAAGAGGGGAGAGTGTCGTCCATGTACCCTCGTAGACCGTAAGCGGAAGCGTTATGATAACGCGGTTGATGTAGTCGTACGTCTTTACGATCGACCGATCCTAGTACCGAACGTATGACACCTCCGTGATCTGCAAACTGATACGTCTCCATCGTATCTATAATTTTTTATTGTTCCATGCCAATATTATTCAACTTTCATATACTTTTGGCAACTTTTTATATTATTTTTGGGACTAATATATTGATCTAGTGCCCAGTGCCAGTTCTTGTTTGTTGCATGTTTTATGTTTCGCAGAAACCCCATATCAAACGGAGTCCAAACGGGATAAAAACAAATAGAGAATATTTTTGGAATATTTATGATTTTTTGGAAGAAAAATCAACATGAGACGGTGCCCGAGGGGGCCACAAGGCAGGGGGCGCCCCCCAGGGGGCAGGCGCGCCCCTGACCCTCGTGGGCACCCCGTAAGGCGGTTGATGCTCCGCAAGAAAGCTAATTTTCGAAAAAAATCTTGGCGAAGGTTTTAATCCAATCGGAGTTACGGATCTCCGGATATATAAGAAACGGTGGAAGGGTAGAATCTGAGAACGCAGAAACAGAGAGAGAGACACAGAGACAGATCCGATCTCAGAGGGGCTCTCGCCCCTCCCAAGCCATGGAGGCCATGGACCAGAGGGGAAACCTTTCTCCCATATAGGGAGAAGGTCAAGGAAGAAGAAGAAGAAGAAGAAGGGGGCTCTCTCCCCCTTGCTTCCCGTGGCGCCGGAGCACCACCGGGGGCCATCATCATCACCGCGATCTACACCAACACCTCCATCATCTTCACCAACATCTCCATCACCTTCCCCCATCTATATTCAGCGGTCCACTCTCCCGCAACCCGCTGTACCCTCTACTTAAACATGGTGCTTTATGCTTCATATGATTATCCAATGATGTGCTGCTATCCTATGATGTCTGAGTAGATTTTCGTTGTGCTACCGGTGATTGATGAATTGCTATGATTGGTTTAATTTGCTTGTGGTTTTGTTTCTATCCTATTGTGCCCTCCATGTCGCGCAAGCTGAGGGATTCCTGTTGTAGGGTGTTGCAATACGTTCATGATTCGCTTATAGTGGGTTGCTTGAGTGACAGAAGCATAAACCCGAGTAAGGGGGTTGTGGCGTATGGGATAAAGGGGACTTGATGCTTTAATGCTATGGTTGGGTTTTACCTTAATGATCTTTAGTAGTTGCGGATGCTTGCTAGAGTTCCAATCATAAGTGCATATGATCCAAGAAGAGAAAGTATGTTAGCTTATGCCTCTCCCACATAAAACTTGCTATCGGTCTAGTAAAGTAATCAATTGCTTAGGGACAATTTCACAACTCCTACCACCACTTTTCCACACTCGCTATATTTACTTTATTGCTTCCTTATCTAAACAGCCCCTAGTTTATATTTACGTGCTCTTTATTATCTTGCAAACTTATCCAACAACACCTACAAAGTACTTCTAGTTTCATACTTGTTCTAGGTAAAGTGAACGTCAAGCGTGTGTAGAGTTGTATCGGTGGTCGATAGAACTTGAGGGAATATTTGTTATACCTTTAGCTCCTCGTTGGGTTCGGCACTCTTACTTATGGAAAAAGGCTACAATTGATCCCCTATACTTGTGGGTTATCAAGACCTTTTTCTGGCGCCGTTGTCGGGGAGTTATAGCGTGGGGTGAATATTCTCGTGTGTGCTTGTTTGCTTTATCACTAAGTAATTTTTATTTTCTATTCTTAGTTGTCTTCTATCTTTAGTTATGGGTAGGAAATGCAAAATACCAAAAAAAATAGTTGTACCTACTACCCCAATGGTTGAAGAACCACTCAAAATCTATCACACTCCTGAAGCTTTTTATTTGGATCATCTTCGATCCCTTTGTGCTCATGCTGAAACCCCCACTAGCTTAGTTGAGGGCAAATCTTTAGATGAGCATGCTTGTTATGTGCGACACCGCTTATCTCAAAAAGGGAAACTTTTACTGGATCAAATTCATGGTTTGCAATGCTATGCTTGGAATTTATGTGAAATATATGATTTTAATTGTTGTTCTGAAAACCCTAAGAAACACCTTCCCTACCAATGTGAGTTTAGTGATAATGGAATTGTATCTTCGTATGCTAAGGGTGTTTATAATTACTATGATGTTTAACAAATTGAAGAATTTGTTGCTTTTAAGGGTGCTTATGAAATTGCTTCTTTGATTGAAAAGTATGATGCTACTCTCTACAAATCTGAAAATTTTGCCATGTTTAAATATTGTTATGATAATTATGCTTCTAATTTCTATGTTAAACCATATATTGAGGACTCCTCCGCTGTCCAACAAGAGACTAATATTTTGCAGGAGTCTATGGAAGAATAAATTGATGAAACTGTGAGCTCATTGGACGAAAAATATGATGAGGAGAGAGAAGAACAAAAGGAGGAAGAGCGGATTAGCTACCCGTGCCCACCTTCTAATGAGAGTAACTCTTCAACTCATACATTGTTTAATTTCCCTTCGTGCTTACCGAAGGATGATTGCTATGATTGTTATGATCCCGTTGATTCTCTTGAAATATCCCTTTTTGATGATGATTGCTATGCTTGTGGCCATGATGCCAATATGAATTATGCTTATGGAGATGAACTTGCTATAGTTCCTTATGTTAAACATGAAATTGTTGCTACTGCACCCACGCATGATAGTCCTATTATCTTTTGAATTCTCCCTACTACACTATATCGGAGAAGTTTGCTCTTATTAAGGATTACATTGATGGGTTGCCTTTTACTACTACACATGATGGTTTTGATGAATATAATATGCATGTGCTTACTGCTCCTACTTGCAATTATTATGAGGGAGGAACTATATCTCCACCTCTCTATGTTTCTAATATGATAAATTTGCAAGAAACTGCTTATACTATGCATTGGCCTCTACTATGTGTGCAAGAATTGTTCTTTTATGACATGCCGATGCATAGGAAGAGAGTTAGACTTTGTTGTTGCATGATATATGTTACTTTGTGCTCAATACTAAATCACAAATCAGTCTTAATTAAAATTGGCATTGATATACCTTGGGATCCGGGTGGATCCATTACTTGAGCACTATATGCCTAGCTTAATGGCTTTAAAGAAAGCGCTGCCAGGGAGATAACCCAGAAGTTTTAGAGAGTAACTTATTTGTTTTGAGTGCTTTTATATAGTTTAAAAACAAAAAAAAGGGGAACCCAAAACTTTTCAAAAAGGAAAGTGAAAGTGAGAGAGATAAGCATTGTTGAAGTGGGAGAGCTCCTTGAACTTTGTTCATGCTCACAGAAACTTTATGAATCTTAATTATAGAAACTTTTCATCAATAATAATTATCCCCTTGTACAATTCCATTGTATTATAAAAATAATGTGCCAAGGTTTGCCTTTAGGATGTTTACAATGCTTGTTGGTTTGTACGGTGCAGGACAAAAACTTTGGCTGTAGTGCGCGATTGTTTTACTGGAACATCAAATGGTTCTGAAACTTTTTGCACTGTCTTGTTGTACAAATTGTTTATTTTTCCTAATTTTGGTAGAATTTTTGGGGTACCATAAGTATGGTGAATGTTCAGATTGCTACAGACTGTTCTGTTTTTGACAGATTCTGTTTCTGATGCATAGTTTACTTGTTTTGATGAAACTATCAATTTGTATCAGTGGATTAAGCCATGGAAAAGTTATATTACAGTAGACACAATGCAAAAACCAAATTTGAATTGGTTTACAACATTACCTAGAGTAGTGATTTGCTTTATTATACTAACGGATCTTACCGAGTTTTTTGTTGAAGTTTTGTGTGGATGAAGTGTTTGATCGAGGAGGTCTCGGTATGAGGAAAAGGAGGAGAGGCAAGAGCTCAAGCTTGGGGATGCCTAAGGCACCCCAAGTAAATATTCAAGGAGACTCAAGCGTCTAAGCTTGGGGGTTCCCCGGAAGGCATCCCCTCTTTCTTCAACAAGTATCGGTATGTTTTCGGATTCGTTTCGTTCATGCGATATGTGCAAGTCTTGGAGCGTCTTTTGCTTTTAGTTTTCACTTTTCTTTTATGCACCATGCTGGTATGAGATAGTCCATGGTTGATTTATAGAATGCTCATTGCACTTCACTTAAATCTTTTGAGTATGGCTTTATAGAATGCTTCATGTGCTTCACTTATATCATTTGAAGTTTGGACTGCCTGTTTCTCTTCATATAGAAAACCACCATTTGTAGAATGCTCTTTTGCTTCACTTATATTTGTTAGATCGTGGGTGTACCTTTTGTAGAAATAATTAAACTCTCTTGCTTCACTTATATCTATTTATAGAGATGATAGGAGTTGGCCATTCACATGGTTAGTCATAAATCCTACATAAAACTTGTAGATCACTGAATATGATATGTTTGATTCCTTGCAATAGTTTTGCGATATAGAGATGATAATATGTGGGAGATTCTAGTAGATGGTTGTGTTTAGTAAGGATATTAGTGTTAAGGTTTGTGATTCCCGAAGCATGCATGTATGGTCTCCTAATTATGTAACCAAATTGGCGCGCATTGTATTTTAATTGTTTATCTTTGTGTGAAGGTCGGGGGCGCGCGATGGTTAACTCCTAACAGTGCGTGGTAGTACTTTTCTTCGAGGGCTAATAAAATTTTGCAATAAGTATATGAGTTCTTTATGACTAATGTGAGTCCATGGATTATACACACTCTCACCCTTCCATCATTGCTAGCCTCTTCGGTACCGTGCATTGCCCTTTCTCACCTCGAGAGTTGGTGCAAACTTCGCCGGTGCATCCAAACCCCGTGATACGATACGCTCTATCACACATAAGCCTCATTATATCTTCCTCAAAACAACCGCCATACCTACCTATCATGGCATTTCCATAGCCATTCTGAGATATATTGCCATGCAACTTCCATCATCATATACATGACTTGAGCATTCATTGTCATATCTTTGTTCTAGACATTGAGTTGTAATATTGAGTTGTAAGTAAATAAAAGTGTGATGATCATCATTATTAGAGCATTTCCCCAGTGAGGAAAGGATGATGGAGACTATGATTCCCCCACAAGTCGGGATGAGACTCCGGACTTTATGAAAAATAAAAGAGGCCAAAGAAGCCCAAATAAATAAAAAGAGGCCAAAGAAGCCCACCAAAAAAAGAGGAAAAAAATGAATGAGAGAAAAAGAGAGAAGGGGTAATGCTACTATCCTTTTACCACACTTGTGCTTCAAAGTAGCACCATGTTCTTCATATAGAGAGTATCTTGAGTTATCACTTTCATATACTAGTGGGAATTTTCGTTATAGAACTTGGCTTGTATATTCCGATGATGGGCTTCTTCAAATGCCCGAGGTCTTCATGAGCAAGCAAGTTGGATGCACACCCACTTAGTTTCAGTTTGAGCTTTCATACACTTGTAGCTCTTAGTGCATCCATTGCATGGCAATCCCTACTCCTCGCATTGACATTAATAGATGGGCATCTCCATAGCCCGTTGATTAGCCACGTCGATGTGAGACTTTCTCCCTTTTTGTCTTCTCCACATAAACCTCCACCATCATATTCTATTCCACCTATAGTGCTATATCCATGGCTTGCGCTCATGTATTGCGGGAGGGTTGAAAAGGCTGAAGCGCATTAAAAAGTATGAACCAATTGCTTGGCTGACACCGGGATGAGCATGAGGGGTACCTTGTGTTAAGAAAAGGGAGAACACAAGACTATATGATTTTGTAGGGATAGAGTTCTTTAGCATTGATATTTCGAAAGACATGATTGCTTGTTGGGATGCCCTAAGAATTATTGTTTTTATGTCAAATGATAGACTATTGTTTGGAATCATTCGTGTCTTAATATTCATGCCATGATTAGATATATGATCAAGATTATGCTAGGTAGCATTCCACATCAAAAATTATCTTTTTATCATTTACCTACTCGAGGACAAGCAGAGATTAAGCTTGGGGATGCTGATACGTCTCCGTCATATCTATAATTTTTGATTATTCCATGCGAATATTATTAAACTTCATATACTTTTGGCAACTTTTTATATTATTTTTGGGACTAACATATTGATCCAGTGCCCAGTGCCAGTTCATGTTTGTTGCATGTTTTATGTTTTGAAGAAACCCCATATCAAACGGAGTCCAAACGGGATAAAAACGGACGGAGAATATTTTTGAAATATTTATGATTTTTTGGAAGAAAAAACAATGCGAGACGGTGCCCGAGGGGGCCACGAGGCAAGGGGCAGGCGCGCCCCTGACCCTCGTGGGCACCCTGTAAGGTGGTTGATGCTCTTCTTTGGCCGCAAGAAAGCTAATTTTCGGAGAAAAATCTTGGCAAAGGTTTCAATCCAATCGGAGTTACGGATCTCTGGATATATAAGAAATGGTGAAATGGGAGAATCTGAGAATGTAGAAACAGAGAGAGACAAAGAGACAGATCCAATCTCGGAGGGGATCTCGCCCTTCCCAAGCCATGGAGGCCATGGACCAGAGGGGAAACCCTTCTCCCATCTAGGGAGAAGGTCAAGGAAGAAGAAGAAGAAGAAGAAGGGGGCTCTCTCCCCCTTGCTTCCAGTGGTGCCGGAACACCGCCAGGGGCCATCATCATCATCGTGATCTACACCAACACCTCCATCATCTTCACCAACATCTCCATCACCTTCCCCCATCTATATTCAGCGGTCCACTCTCCCGCAACCCGCTGTACCCTCTACTTAAGCATGGTGCTTTATGCTTCATATTATTATCCAATGATGTGTTGCCATCCTATGATGTGTGAGTAGATTTTCGTTGTCCTATCGGTGATTGATGAATTGCTATGATTGGTTTAATTTGCTTGTGGTTATGTTGCTGTCCTATTGTGCCCTCCGTGTCGCACAAGCGTGAGGGATTCCTGCTGTAGGGTGTTGCAATACATTCATGATTCACTTATAGTGGGTTGCTTGAGTGACAGAAGCATAAACCCGAGTAAGGGGGTTGTGGCGTATGGGATAAAGGGGACTTGATGCTTTAATGCTATGGTTGGGTTTTACCTTAATGATCTTTAGTAGTCGCGGATGCTTGCTATAGTTCCAATCATAAGTGCATATTATCCAAGAAGAGAAGGTATGTTAGCTT
The DNA here is from genome assembly GCF_002162155.2 of Triticum dicoccoides. Taxonomy (NCBI): domain Eukaryota; kingdom Viridiplantae; phylum Streptophyta; class Magnoliopsida; order Poales; family Poaceae; genus Triticum; species Triticum dicoccoides. The sequence continues at coordinate 427,395,030 of NC_041387.1, read as the reverse complement.
ATGCCTCTCCACATAAAACTTGCTATCGGTCTAGTAAAGTAGTCAATTGCTTAGTGACAATTTCACAACTCCTACCACCACTTTTCCACACTTGCTATATTTACTTTATTGCTTCTTTATGTAAACAACCCCTAGTTTATATTTACGTGCTCTTTATTATCTTGCAAACTTATCCAACAACACCTACAAAGTACTTCTAGTTTCATACTTGTTCTAGGTAAAGTGGACGTCAAGCATGCATAGAGTTGTATCGGTGGTTGATAGAACTTGAGGGAATATTTGTTCTACCTGTAGCTCCTCGTTGGGTTCGACACTCTTACTTATCGAAAGAGGCTACAATTGATCCCCTATACTTGTGGGTTATCACACACCTTTAGCTTGGTGACATCCCACGAACTCATGATCAAGTAGAGCTTCGAGGGAGAGTTCCGTCAGCATGACAACATGATGATGGTGTTGATGAAGCTACCGACGCAGGGCTTCGCCTAAGCACTGTAACGATATGACCGAGGTGGATTATGGTGGAGGGGGGCACCGCGCACGGCTAAAAGATCAATGATCAACTTGTGTGTCTATGGGGTGCCCCCTCCCCCGTATATAAAGGAGTGGAGGGGGGAGGAGGCCGGCCTCCTAGGCGCACCCCAAGGGGAGTCCTACTCCTACCGGGAGTAGGATTCCACCCCTTCCAAGAGTAGGAGTAGGAGGGAAGGAAAGAGAGAGGGGAAGAAAAAGGGGGGCGCCGCCCCCCCTTCCTTGTCCAATTCAGACTAGAGGGGGAGGGGGCACGCGGCCTTCCCTGGCCGCCCCTTCCTCTCTCCACCAAGGCCCATGAGGCCCATTACACTCCCCGGGGGGTTCCGGTAACCCCCCGGTACTCCGGTATTTGTCCAAACTCACTCGGAACTCTTCCGAAGTCCAAACATAGTCATCAAATATATCGATCTTTATGTCTCGACCATTTCGAGACTCCTCTTCATTTCCGTGATCATATCCGGGACTCCGAACTACCTTCGGTACATCAAAACACATAAACTCATATTACCGATCATCACCGAACGTTAAGCATGCGGACCCTACGGGTTAGAGAACTATGTAGACATGACCGAGACACGTCTCCAGTCAATAACCAATAGAGGAACCTGGATACTCGTATTGGCTCCTACATATTCTACGAAGATCTTTATCGGTCAAACCACATAACATCATACGTTGTTCCCTTTGTCATCGGTATGTTACTTGCCCGAGATTTGATCGTCGGTATCTCAGTACCTAGTTCAATCTCATTACCGGCAAGTCTCTTTACTCGTTCCGTAATGCATCATCCCCAAACTAACTCATTAGTCACATTGCTTGCAAGGCTTATAGTGATGTGCATTACCGAGAGGGCCCAGAGATACCTCTCCGACAATCAAAGTGACAAATCCTAATCTTGATCTATGCCAACTCAACAAACACCATCGGATACATCTGTAGAGCATCTTTATAATCACCCAGTTATGTTGTGATGTTTGATAGCACACAATGTGTTCCTCCGGTATTCGGGAGTTGCATAATCTCATAGTCATAGGAACATGTATAAGTCATGAAGAAAGCAATAGCAACATACTAAACGATCAAGTGCTAAGCTAACGGAATGGGTCAAGTCAATCACATCATTCTCTAATGATGTGATCCCGTTCATCAAATGACAACTCATGTCTATGGCTAGGAAACTTAACCATCTTTGATTAACGAGCTAGTCAAGTAGAAGCATACTACTAACACTCTGTTTGTCTATGTACTCACACATGTACTAAGTTTCTGGTTAATACAATTCTAGCATGAATAATAAACATTTATCATGATATAAGGAAATATAAATAACAACTTTATTATTGCCTCTAGGGCATATTTCCTTCAGTCTCCCACTTGCACTAGAGTCAATAATCTAGTTCACATCACCATGTGATTTAACACCAATATTCACATCTATATGTGATTAATATCCATAGTTCATATCGTCATGTGACCAACACCCAAAGGGTTTACTAGAGTCAATAATCTAGTTCACATCGCTATGTGATTAACACCCAAAGAGCACTAAGATGTGATCATGTTTTGCTCATGAGAGAAATTTAGTCAACGGGTCTGTCATATTCAGAGCCGTATGTATTTTGCAAATATTCTATGTCTACAATGCTCTGTACGGAGCTACTCTAGCTAATTGCTCCCACTTTCAATATGTATCCAGATTGAGACTTAGAGTCATCTGGATCGGTGTAAAAGTTTGCATCGACGTAACTCTTTACGACGAACTCTTTATCACCTCCATAACCGAGAAATATTTCCTTAGTCCTCACTAAGGATAATCTTGACCGTTGTCCAGTGATCTACTCCTAGATCAAAATTGTACTCCCTTGCCAAACTCAGGGCAGGGTACACAATAGGTCTGGTACACATCACATCATACTATATAGAACCTATGACTGTGGCATAGGGAATGACTTTCATTCTCTTTCTATTTTCTGCCGTGGTCGAGCTTTGAGTCTTACTCAACTTTAGACCTTGTAATACAGTCAAGAACCCTTTCTTTGACTGATCCATTTTGAACTTTTTCAAAACTTTACCAAGGTATGTGCTTTGTGAAAGTCCAATTAAGCGTCTTGATCTATCTATATAGATCCTGATGCCCAATATGTAAGTAGCTTCACCGAGGTCTTTCTTTTGAAAAAACTCCTTTCAAACACTCATTTATGCTTTCCAGAAAATTCTAAATCATTTGCGATCAAAACTATGTCATTCACAAATACTTATCAGAAAGGCTGTAGTGTTCCCACTCACTTTCTTGTAAATACAGGCTTCACCGCAAGTCTGTATAAAACGATATGCTTTGATCAACTCATCAAAGCGTATATTCCAACTCCGAGATGCTTGCACCAGTCCATAGATGGATTGCTGGAGTTTGCACACTTTGTTAGCACCATTAGGATTGACAAAACCTTTTTGGTTGCATCATATACAACTCTTCTTTAAGAAATCCATTTAAGGAATGTAGTTTTGACATCCATTTGCCAGATTTCATAGAATGCGGCAACTACTAACATGATTTGAACAGACTTAAGCATCGATACGAGTGAGAAAATCTTATCATAGTCAGCCCTTTGAACTTGTAGAAAACCTTTTGCGACAATTTGAGCTTTGTAGATAGTAACACTACTATCAGCGTCTGCCTTCCTCTTGAAGATCCATTTATTCTCTATGGCTTACCGATCATTGGGCAAGTCCACTAAAGTCCATACTTTGTTCTCATACATGGATCCTATCTCAGATTTCATGGCCTCAGGCCATTTTGCGGAATCTGGGCCCATCATTGCTTCCTCATAATTCATAGGTTTGTCATGGTCTAGTAACATGATTTCCAGAACAAGATTACCGTACCACACTGGCGCGGTATGTGCTCTGGTTGACCTACGAGATTCAGTAATAACTTGATCTAAAGTTTCATGATCATCATCATTAACTTCCTCACTAATTGGTGTAGGCATCACTGGAAATGATTTATGTGATGAACTAATTTCCAATTCGGGAGAAGGTACAATTACTTCATCAAGTTGTACCTTCCTCCCACTCACTTCTTTCGAGAGAAACTCCTTCTCTAGAAAGGATCCATTTTAGCAACAAAAAAACTTGCCTTCAGATATGTGATAGAAGGTGTACCTAATAGCTTCCTTTGGGTATCCTATGAAGATGCACTTCTCCGATTTGGGTTCGAGCTTATCAGGTTGAAACTTTTTTCACATAAGCATCGCAATCCCAAACTTTAAGAAATGACAACTTTGGTTTCTTGCCAAACCACAGTTCATAAGGCGTCGTCTCAACGGGTTTTGATGGTGCCCTATTTAAAGTGAATGCAGCTGTCTCTAATGCATAACCCCAAAACAATAATGGTAACCTGATAAGAGACATCATAGATCACACCATATCGAATAAAGTGCGCTTACGAAATTTGGACACACCATTATGTTGTGGTGTTCCATGTGGCCTGAGCTGTGAAACTATTCCACATTATTTTAAATGATGGCCAAACTCATAACTCAAATATTCTCCTCCACGATCAGATCAAAGAAACTTTATTTTCTTGTTACGACGATTCTCCACTTCACTCTGAAATTCTTTGAACTTTTCAAATGTTTCAGACTTGTGTTCCATTAAGTAGATATACCCATATTTGTTCAAATCATCTGTGAAGGTCTAGAAATAACAATACCCGCCACGAGCATCAACACTCATTGGACTGCATACATCGGTATGTATTATTTCCAATAAGTCACTAGCTCGTTCCATTGTTCCGGAGAACGGATTTTTAGTCATCTTGCCCATAAGGCACGGTTTGCAAGCATCAAATGATTCATAATCAAGTGATTCCAAAATTCCATCTTTATGAAGTTTCTTCATGCGCTTTACACTGATATGACCCAAACGGCAGTGCCACAAATATGTTGCACTATCATTATCAACTTTGCATCTTTTGGCATCAATATTATGAATATGTGTATTACCATGATCAAGATTCAATAAACCATCAACATTGGGTGTATGACCATAGAAGGTTTTATTCATGTAAACATAATAGCAATTTATTCTCTATCTTAGATGAATAATTGTATCGCAATAAACATGATCTAATCATATTTATGCTCAACGCAAACACCAAATATCATTTATTTAGGTTCAACACTAATCTTGAAAGTATAGGGAGTGTGCGATGATGATCATATCAATCTTGGAACCACTTCCAACATACATCATCACTTCACCCTCAACTAGTCTTTGTTCATTCTGTAACTCCTGTTTCGAGTTTCTAATCTTAGCAATCGAACAAGTATCAAATACCCAGGGGCTACTATAAACACTAGTAAGGTACACATCAATAACCTGTATATCAAATATACCCTTGTTCACTTTGCCATCTGTCGTGGAATTGTCACGACAGATGTCCTAGTGAAAGGACTTAGTCGTGGAGCCATCGCAACTAGGAAGCTTGAAGGGGTTAAAACAGGACAAAGGACACGGGAGTTTATACTGGTTTGGCCCCTTGCGGTGAAGGTAATGGCTTAATCCAGTTTGAGGTGAGATTGCTTATGTCTCGATTACCAGGAAACAAAATCGCTTGACCTAGCTTTCGATCTGATGTTACTTGCCCTAAACCGCCACCGGGTCGTCCCTTTATATACAGAGGTCGACGCCCAGCGGCTCTGAGAGTCTCGGCCGGCTCATAGACAGTGTCCGGCTCGGTCTCTATCTATTCCTGCCTTACAATACAAGTCATACATATATGGCAGTTTATCTTTACGGGCTTTAAGTCGCCTTTGGGCCTTGGGACCTTAACTGAACCACCATCTTCAAGTATCATCTTGGTCTTCATGAATCGCCATAGGTATAACCCGGCCCCTCCTGGGTGGGTCATACCTAGTAGTTATATCCCCAACATTAGGCCCCAGATTGACTTGAACTGGTTCATGTCAATCTTCAAGACTTAGAAAAATCTTCTGCTCTTCACTTGTGCGAAAGTTCATAACCCGCCATGACATCATCTTTTGGACCCGTGATAACCCGCCATGACGTCATCTGCCATTAATTCACTTTTTATCCAACATATCTCAATGGATCTTCATCTTTTAATAATCGTCCGAAAATCGAGGCGCCGGAGCAGTTGGATAACCATGTCTTTGGTCTCCTTGTTTTTCGCGCCCACTTAAGAGTCTCTCCTTATAAATAGGCATGACCTGTCTTTCCTCATTCTCCCCCTTTCCAGCGTCTTCTTCCTCTCGCGACCTCTGACACTCAAGCTCCATCGCCCCTGCAAAGCACACCGTCGTTTTTGTCCCAGGCCACCGCATCACCCTGAATCGATCCAGAGAAAGGCGGCGACCCTCTGCAGTAGATCTGCACCTGTAAGTTCTTGCCTTCCCGCACCTCAGATCCGCATTAGGATTTCTGTTCTTCTCTGTGTTCTTTGTAGTTCACCATAGTTCATCCTCAATGCTTGCACCATGAACCTCTTTGATCTGAAAATGGCGTATAACCAATGCGGTAATTGTTTTACTTTCGCCTTTCATACCAACAAACCCCCTATCCTGAAGAAAAGATCCTTTTAGAGCTTATGGACTCATCTGCACTGGTTTTTTAGGTCTAGATTTATTTCCTTTTCCTAAACAGCCATTGATCTAAAATAATAGTTGCAGCCTATGAAATTTGTTTGTATAACACTTAGCCAAAAACTGCATTTTGTTAGACCCATCTAGCCATGGTGGCTCAAACCGCCGGCTTAACAGTAATGCTCAATAAATAATATCAACCACTCATGGTGGCTTAAATAACTTGACTGCTCATGGCAGCTTGAATAACCTGATGTAATTAGCCATATACCATTAGGCTCCTTCATAAGCCGCCATTTTGAATATGTACTATACTACTTTCCCTCTGGCTTAAATTTGAATCGACAAATTTACTCTTTGTTAGGCTTCCTTCTTCACAATGCCGCCCAAACAACCCACTTCATGCAATTGGGTCAAATCCATCGTCACGGATAGTACACTTGATGACTTTGTGAAGACCAGCTATCTGCCAAAGAAGGAAGTCATGTCATACCGTGCTCCTGATCCAACAGAGGAAAAACCTCAACCCAAAGAGGGGGAAGTCATCGTCTTCACTGATCACATGAACCGGGGCTTTTCGCCATCCGGCTTGAAGTTCTTCAGAGACGCCCTACACTTTTTTGACCTCCGTCCTCAAGACATCGGACCCAACTCCGTGTCTAATATCTGCAACTTTCAAGTATTCTACGAGGTGTATCTTGAAGAAGAACCCAGCTTGCTACTCTTCCGAGAGTTATTTTATTTGAACCGCCAGAATGAATGTGCCAATGGACCTAGTATGGAGCTCGGCGGGGTCTCAATCCAACGACGGAGAGACGCCATTTTCCCTTACACGAATCCACCAAGTCACCCCAAAGACTGGAACCAGACATGGTTCTACTGTCAAGACACTTCTCCGGCTGATGAGAACCCTCTGCCCGGCTTTCGCGCTCTGTGCCTCGAGTCTAATCATCCTCTTCTAGACAAGTTGTCAGCTACTGATCGCCAGAACTCGCCCCCACCATGGCTAAAGTCAAGGCTCTTTTGGGGAACGGTTTAAATGGTATTGACCTGGTCTGGGTTTGGGTTGCCTGGCGGATCATTCCGTCGAGCCGTCGCTCCGGTTTGATGTGCACCTACACGGGCGAGAAGAATGATCCTCTACGGCACAGCCCTAACGATTTACGTGACGATGTCATCGATGATATGACCAAGTCACTCTTGAAAGAAAGCCTAGCAGATTGTGGCAAGGTGGGCCTAAGCCCTTTCTGCAAAGCTAACCCGGCTCCAGCGGTAAGCCGCCGAACTAAGTAAATTTACCTTCATCCTTGATGTTTTGTCTTTACTCAAACCTTTGCTGATTTTCACAGGCTGACGACAAATTTTGGAAGAAAAATTATGATCATGAGGCTGCAAAGAGAGCCAGGAAGGCCAAGAGAACCGCCAGGAAAGCCACCGCCAAGAAGAAAGGAAAGAAGACCAGCGCCTCTGACTTGCTTCGACTAGAAGATACCTCTGAGTTGGAGGTAGCTCTTGACTCTCTTGGCTCCTTTTTTAACCACCTTATTGACACTGATTATCATCAGGATGACACGAGAACGAGTCGCGAAGTGGATGAAGAGGTAAATATTATTTCCTCCGACTCCAAGCCTTTGCCAAGACAGAAAATCCGAAGAGTAACCCGAAAAGTAAGATTTTCACATCCCTTAGCTTATCAGGATCCTCAGTTTCTTTTGAAGCGACAAATTCATGAGAGCCGGAGGCAGACCCGGACTAGCAAGGATGCAGAACTCTCCTCCGGCTTACTAAATACACCAAGGAAGCGCCGGAATGAGGTCACCTCTGACTTAAATCCTTTTTATCCTTTGGTGGGTCTCACTCATCAACCAATCAACTCTTCTGATTCAAGTTATCAGGAAACTTCACCTTCTTCCGGCAACTCAATCCAGTCCAACATGCTGGCTTTTAAGACCGCTCCAGCGTAATGATGATTTACTTATGATGTATTCAGTACAATTCTTTATATTTGTTCTGATCTTTTTAAATTTATACAGCGGGAAAGCCAAGCCCAGCAAGAGGGTGAAGAAGAACAAGCCGGCCGAAGAACCAAACGTCAATGAGCCAGAACTCCAGACGGCCGCGCCCGAGGCCTCTGTTCCTGAGCCGCCGCTTGAACCGGCTCATGATACACCAACATCAACTGCTGACCCGCCTGCCGATCACGCCGCCGACGGCTCTATAAACCCCGAAGTCTCTAGCCCGGCCAAGACAGTCGACCCACAAGATGTTGATGTGGAAATTACCAAGACCGGCTATACTGAGCCGGGGAGACCTACTGTGCTGGCCATGTGTTCTGCCAAGGAGGAGCACATGGAATGTCGTAAGGTCAGATTTGATGTCACTGACTATACCCACATGAGCATTGGGGAAGTTTTTTCTGGCTATCTCAGCCAAGTGCACAGCAGCCGTGACCTTGAAGTTGATATGGTGAAACAAATGCACCAGAAATTTGAGGTATAAACTCTTCCCTTCACTTAATTATCCTTACTATGCCAGCCCCCAAGTCTATTGCTTATGATTAATACGTTGTAGACTTAGAACAAACTTATGAGCATCAGTTATATCCTTTGGTAAAACTTGTAAAAAATCCGGCTTAAACCGTAGTCCCCAAGGGTCGGTTTAATCAACATGAATGAGCCGGTCCTTCACATGCTTGTGTAGAATATAGTACTTGTGTAGATTTAACAGCAATATGCATTAGCCCCGAGTGCCAAGTACTCTTGCTTGCAAAATGCTTGGGACGTACTCTCATGAACCGCCACTTGGACAGAATCTTTCGATAGACATTAGCCCCCAAGTGCCAAGTGTTGTTGCTTGCAAAAGGCTTGGGACTTAATATTGTTGCTAATATTCATGATTTTGACCCGGTATTTGTACAGGCCACCACTACTCAACTTCAATCAGAGCTATATGAATTGAAGAACCGCCTGGAGGCACAGGAGACTGAAACCCAAAGGGCCAATTCCAAATTTGAATTTAGTGTGTCTGAACAAGAGAAACTGAAAACAGACTTTGAAGTAGAGAAAAAGGCCTGGGCTGAGGAAAATATCGCCTTAAACCATCGAGCTGAGAAAGCAGAGGCGGCTCTTGAAGAGGTGACCACTGAATTATCCGGCTTAAAACACCATGTATCTCAGATGGTCTCAACAATCTTTGGTAAGCCGCCCTGCAAGTGTCAAGTGTTGAACCTTTCTGTCGATCATATGAATTGTTGTTTTAACTCACCTACTATTGCTATGCAGGGCCCGGCAGCACAAACCTCAATCAGGACATGCTGATAAAGCTGAAGGCGGTTTACACGCTCGTGGAACAACTTTACACTGGATCTCAGCATGCCTTAGCCACAGTTGCCCTGTCAAACGAAGTCCCCACACTCCTGGTGGATGTGCTAAAGAAGCTTTCTGTGCTGCCCCAGCGATTCAATGAATTAAGGCGATCGTCTGCGAGAGTCGGAGCCGTGGCTGCCTTAAGTCGTGCCAAAGCTTGGCTACCGGAATTAGACCCGGCCGACATCGCCATTGGATATCCAAGCCTTAAGGAGGATGGAACTTCATTTGAACAAGAGGACTTTGCTGCTTGTGTGAAGGAAATACGCCCGGTGGCCACCCTGATTGCCGATGAGGCGGACCTCACCAAGTACCACCCGGGGTATGACGCGGGGAATCAGAGGGTGCCGACGCCGCGTTATAAAGTGACAAGCCTGACCCCCCCCCCCCCAATCCGTAAGCATACCTTCACCCTTGATGTTGACCTGGCCGGGCTAATTGATGATGAAGCTGAATTTGAAGCTTTGAATGGCATTGAATGGTCATCATCAACCTTCCAGGACAGGGAACAGGACGAAGGAGCGGAGAGGGTTGATCCGGAAGCTTCAGGCCAACAAGAGAATTGATCCACCAAGCGGCTCATATTTGTAGCCTTTTGAAAAACAATTTAATCATTTGGACTCGGGGCGTCATGTAATAGGGTAGAAATAACTTTGCTTTGTCGTGCCATCGCGCATGTTTTGGTGCTCAACACTATTAAGCCGTCGTCTTATATTCGCCCTTATCATACTTATCATCTATTTTCCTTATGCATAAGAAAGTCCTTAAACTGTCCTGCACACAGAAATAGATCACAAGAACCCTTGGCAGCTTACCGCAGGGCGGGTCATAATATCTTACATACAACCACTAATATGGAAAAAAGGAGTCACAAATAAGCCTGTTATAATCATATCTTTGAAACACAACTATAATATCATACCTGTGATTTTGAATTTGCACTGCCGGTTTACGTGACCGGAACAGTAAGGGTGATAACCCAATCTTTAGAAGTCAACTCTTCCAAATGTTTGATGATTGTCATATGCTGGCGACTTATTGTCCAAAGCCAAGCCGGGTTAAATAGAAACCACACATATACTTAGATCTGAACAAAAAAAGTCTCAAGACAAAAACCAAAAATTGTTTTCAGAAAACTTAAACCGAACAGAAAAAATCAAGGCTTCTGATTCGAATACGATCAGTAAACCGGACCAAAAGGGGTTAAGCTAATATTCGAATATGATCATGAAGCCCCCTAGTGGTTTTGGCGTTGCGCCGATCAAGAGGGTACCGACAGCTATGTTGGTTCGAATGCGACCTATGTTTGAACAGGAAGCCCCCAAATGACCTTGAGAGTTTTTTAACGACTCTGATTTGAATACGATCAAAGTCGGACCCAAAAGGGTTAAGCTGTGATTCGAATATGATCAAGAAGCCCCCTAGTGGGTTTGGCATTGTGCCGATCAAAAGGATACCGATAGCTATGTTCTCTTTGGTTCGAATACAACCTATGTTTGAACAGGAAGCCCCCAAGTGATCATGAGGTTTAATGGCTATGATTCGAATACGACCATGAGCCGGACCAAGAGGGTTTAAGCTAGATTCAAATACGATCATCCCCCAATTGCTCTTTGGAATTATGATGATGAAGACACATGAACATTGAGGATGAAAAGGTCGGAGGTCCTGCTTTATTACTTACCATAATATATACATAGTCAAAAATATGTACATCATGAGAGCCGGTGGCTCAAGTGTAGTAAGGCCAAAGATGAGCGATATTCCACGGCTGGCGGGTCTCCTCCTCCGACTTACGTGAGTCCTTGTGCTCTCCAACATCGATAAGGTAGTATGACCCGTTGTTCAAGTTCTTGCTGACCACAAAGGGCCCTTCCCAGGGTGGGTATAACTTGTGTGCATCAGTTTGATCCTGGATGAGCCGGAGCACCAAATCACCTTCTTGAAAGGTTCTGGACTTAACCCGACGGCTGTGATAACGGCGCAGGTCCTACTGGTAAATCACCGAGCGGGCTGCTGATGACCCACAAGTATAGGGGATCGCAACAGTTTTCGAGGGTAGAGTATTCAATCCAAATTTATTGATTCGACACAAGGGGAGCCAAAGAATATTCTCAAGTATTAGCAGTTGAGTTTTCAATTCAACCACACATGGATAACTTAATATCTGTAGCAAAGTGTTTAGTAGCAAAGTAGTATGATAGTAATGGTAACAATGGCAAAAGTAACGATAGCGGTTTTGTAGTAATTGTAACAGTAGCAATGGAAAAGTAAATAAGCAAAGCACAATATGTGAAAAGCTCGTAGGCATTGGATCAGTGATGGATAATTATGTCGGATGCGATTCCTCATGTAATAGTTATAACATAGGGTGATGCAGAACTAGCTCCAGTTCATCAATGTAATGTAGGCATGTATTCCGAATATAGTCATACATGCTTATGGAAAAGAACTTTCTTGACATCTTTTGTCCTACCCTCCGGTGGCAGTGGGGTCCTAATGGAAACTAAGGGATATTAAGGCCTCCTTTTAATAGAGTACCGGACCAAAGCATTAGCACTTAGTGAATACATGAACTCCTCAAACTATGGTCATCACCGAGAAGTATCCCGATTATTGTCACTTCGGGGTTGTCAGATCATAACACATAATAGGTGACTATAGACTTGCAAGATAGGATCAAGAACTCACATATATTCATAAAAACATAATAGGTTCATATCTGAAATCATGGCACTCGGGCCCTAGTGACAAGCATTAAGCATAGCAAAGTCATAGCAACATCAATCTCAGAACATAGTGGATACTAGGGATCAAACACTAAGAAAACTAACTTGATTACATGGTAAATCTCATCCAACCCATCACCGTCCAGCAAGCCTACGATGGAATTACTCATGCATAGCGGTGAGCATCATGAAATTGGTGATGGAGGATGGTTGATGACGACGGCGACGAATCCCCCTCCCCGGAGCCCCAAACAGACTCCAGATCAGCCCTCCTAAGAGAGATTAGGGCTTGGCGATAGCTCCATATCATAAAACGCGATGAAACTTTCTCTCTGATTTTTTCTCCGGGAAACAGAATATATAGAGTTGGAGTTGAGGTCGGTGGAGCACCAGGGGGCCCACGAGACAGGGGGGCGCGTCCCCCACCCTTGTGGACAGGGTGTGGGCCCCCTGGCCTTGATTCTTTCGCCAGTATTCTTTATATTTTCCAAAAGTTATCTTTGTGGATTTTCAGGTCATTCCGAGAACTTTTGTTTTCTGCATAATAAATAACACCATGGCAGTTCTGCTGAAAACATCGTCAGTCCGGGTTAGTTTCATTCAAATCATGCAAGTTAGAGTCCAAAACAAGGGCAAAAGTGTTTGGAAAAGTAGATACGTTGGAGACGTATCAACTCCCCCAGGCTTAAACCTTTGCTTGTCCTTAAGCAATTCAGTTGATAAACTGAAAGTGATAAAGAAAAACTTTTACAAACTCTGTTTGCTCTTGTTGTTGTAAATATGTAAAGCCAGCATTCAAGTTTTTAGCAAAGATTATGAACTAACCATATTTATAATAACACTCAGGTCTCATGTTTAGTAATATCAATGCCATAATCAACTAACGAGGAATAATAATAATAAATCTCGGATGACAACACTTTCTCAAAACAATCATAATATGATATAACAAGATGGTATCTCGCTAGCCCTTTCTAAGACCGCAAAACATAAATGCAGAACATCAAGGACTGATTAAACATTGTAATTCATTGTAAAAGAGATCCAGTCAAATCATACCCAATATAAACTAATAGTAATGCATGCAAATGACAATGTGCTCTCCAGCGGGTGCTTTTTAATAAGAGGGTGATGACTCAACATAAAAGTAAATAGATAAGCCCTTCGCAGAGGGAAGCAAGGATTTGTAGAGGTGCCAGAGCTCGATTTTGAAATAGAGATGAATAACATTTTGAGCAGTATACTTTCACTGTCAACGCAACAACTATGAGATCTCGATATCTTCCATGCTACATACATTATAGGCGGTTCCCAAATAGAATGGTAAAGTTTATACTCCCCCACCACCAACAAGCATCAATCCATGGCTTGCTCGAAACAACGAGTGCCTCCAACTAGCAACAGCCCTGGGGGAGTTTTGTTTAATTATTTCAATTTGCTTTGAACTTTTTGATCATGGGACAGGGCATCCCGGTTACCAGCCATTTTCTCGTGAATGAGGAGCGGAGTCCACTCCTCTTGAGAATAACCCACCTAGCATGGAAGATACAGACAACCCTAGTTGAAACATGAGCTGCTTGAGCATACAAAACATACAAATTTGGCTATTTGAACGTTTGGAGTTTGGCACATACAAATTTACTTGGAACGGCAGGTAAATACCGCATATAGAAAGGTATGGTGGACTCATATGGAATAACTTTGGGGTTTATGGAGTTTGGATGCACAAGCAGTATTCCCGCTTAGTACAAGTGAAGGCTAGCAAAAGACTTGGAAGCGACCAACTGAGAGAGCGACAACAGTCATGAACATGCATTAAAATTAATCAACACTGAGTGCAAGCATGAGTAGGATATAATCCACCATGAACATAAATATCATGAAGGCTATGTTGATTTTGTTTTCAACTACATGCGTGAACATGTGCCAAGTCAAGTCACTCAATTCATTCTATCATACCACATCACAACCATTTTAATAGCATGTTGGCACGCAAGGTAAACCATTATAAGCTCCTAGCTAATTAAGCATGGCATAAGCAACTATAATCTCTAATTGTCATTGCAAACATTTTTATTCATAATAGGCCGAGTCAGGAACGATGAACTCATCATATTTACAAAAACAAGAGAGGTCGAGTTCATACCAGCTTCTCTTATCTCAATCATTCAATCATATATCGTCATTATTGCCTTTCACTTGCACGACCGAACGGTGTGTATAATAATAATAGTGCACGTGCATTGGACTAAGCTGGAACTTGCAAGCATTCAATTCAAGGGAGAAGACAAGGTAATATGGGCTCTTGGTTAAATCAACAAGCATGCATATTAGAGCCACTAAGCATTTTCATTATGGTCTTCTCCTCTCGACCCCCAAAGGAAAGAAAAAGAAATAAAACTATTTACACGGAAAAGCTCCCAACAAGCAAAATAAGAACGAAAAATCTTTTTGGGTTTTCATTTTAACTACTACTACATGCATGGAAATTAAACTAACTATTTTTTTTTGGTTTTTCTTAAGGTTTACTAAACACACAAAAAGGAAGCTAGAAAAATAATTTAAACTAGCATGGATAATACAATGAAAAAGTATGAGCACCGAAAACTAGAGTGAGTGTGTGAACATGAATGTAATGTCGGTGAGAAATACGTACTCCCCCAAGCTTAGGCTTTTGGCCTAAGTTGGTCTATGGCCATGGATCGCGGCTACTCTCTCCGGTGTACTGAAGAGTGTCACATGGATACCACTGGCTGGCAATCTCCCCTGGATCCCACTGATAACATGATGGGCGATAAGGGTCCAGTGGTGGTTCCGGCTCGGGCTCTGGAGCGGATGTCTGGCCTTGATGTGCGTACACTGACGACGGCAAGACGAGGTAGTGACCTGCAGTTAAATCAAACAAAGAAGGTACATGCAGGGTAATAATCTCATTAAGTTTCTTATTAAATCTCAGGTTATATAGGAGCATCTTATCATCATTGTCAACAATAAACTCATGCGCTACCATGCTTCTGTAATCTAAAAAGGTAGTAGGCAGCAGTGTCTCCTCTTTCTCATAATGCCTAATAGGTATCTCAAAATTTCTAGCAAGGCGTGTAGCATAGATACCTCCAAAGATGGGGCCCTTTGTACGGTTTAGATTTTATCTTTTAGCAATAATGGCACCCATACTAAAAGTGTTATCACAAAATAAGGCATGGAGCAGAATAATAATATCAGGAACACTGAAGTTTCCACTATTGCCACGACCAATTAATCATCGACTAGCAAATATGGCAAAGTAGCGTGAAACAGGAAAAATGTATGCTAGTGATTCTCACATCGGAACCCTTCCTCGATTCCCCTACAGTAATAGTGTCAATAAAACCTTCCACATCTTTACGATGTGGTTCATCTAAGCTGCCCTCAAAAGGTATTCTACAAGCCGCGCAAAAATTACGTAATGACATTTCCTTAGCCTCATCATATAAATGAAAAGATACTGAAGGAGGTGAATTCTTAGGATAATAGTAAAAGTTTTGGATGAAAGTATTAGTAAGTAAGAGATACTATTCGATCCGGTCGTGGAGGAAGTCTGTGAGGCCCGCATTTTCAGCCAAAGAATAAAAGTCTTCATAAATCTCGGCTGCTCTCAAGAAATTATCACAAGGCCACTCACACGGCCTTACTTCCGCTACGCGAGGAAGATTATACTTGGCCTTTTCTTTCTCCTTAGCTTGTTTATCCTTGGAGCTTTTGCTAGAGGAGCCCCTCAAGAACAATCTCTTTCATCTTTCTCTGAAAATTTCTGAAATTTTTAGTAACTTCAAAATAAAAGTGAATCAAACTAAACAAGATTGATGGCAACTACTCCCACAAGTGCCTAGAGCCTATATAATGCATTAGAATTACTTGAGACCTCATAAATTTTACATGCAAGCTCAAGAACAGGGTCACCTATGCAGCAAAAATTTGCAATGAATAAAGCACTAGAACAAAAAATAATTGGACCATTGGAGGAGTCACATACCAAGCAACAATCTCCCAAAGCAGTTCTATGAATGGAGCTTTGAGCAAGGAGATCGAAAATCGCAGCAAAATGAGATAGAACTCGTGCTTGAGCTGGATGGGGATTTTTTGGGAGGAAGATGGAGTGTGTGGGTGCATGAATAAGTAGAGGGGGGCCACCGTGGGCCCACGAGACAGAGGGGCGCATCCAGGGGTGTGGGTGCGCCCTCCACCCTTGTGGCCAGGTGCTTGCCCCCCTGCTGTGTTCTCAGTGCCTAAAATCCTCAAATATTCCATAAAAAAATCTTACTAAATTTGCAGGGCATTTGGAGAACGTTTATTTTCAGGATATTTTTTATTGCATGGATAATTCAGAAAACAGACAGATAATACTATTTTTGCTTTATTTATTCTAAATAACAGAAAGTAAAAAGAGGGTACAGAAGGTTGTGCCTTCTAGTTTCATCCATCTCATGATCATCAAAAGGAATCCACTAACAAGGTTGATCAAGTCTTGTTAACAAACTCATTCCGAATAACATGGAACCGGAGAAATTTTGAATAACACTAGGTTATCTCAACGGGGATATGAACATCCCCAAT
This sequence comes from Triticum dicoccoides, assembly GCF_002162155.2. NCBI lineage: Eukaryota > Viridiplantae > Streptophyta > Magnoliopsida > Poales > Poaceae > Triticum > Triticum dicoccoides. Next base: position 427,378,206 of record NC_041387.1, on the reverse strand, counting down.
AATAAGAATATCATACTTTTTCTTGACAGTAGGAAGAGGGAATTCAAAACCTCCAATGATGATAGTTGGAACTTTCCCAATAGAATCGATGTTGTGAACTTGAGGTTGTTTCCTCGGAAAGTGTACCGTATGCTCATTACCATTAACATGAAAAGTGACATTGCCTTTGTTGCAATCAATAACAGCCCCTGCAGTATTCAAAAAGGGTCTACCAAGGATAATCGACATACTATCATCCTCAGGAATATCAAGAATAACAAAGTCTGTTAAGATCGTGACATCTTTTTTTTGACAAAAACAGTGGGGGAAATCCCCACTGTGATTCTCTTTTTCATTAAAATAGGGGGGCAGTTACATATGGATTTACATGATGGATATAATTCATGACATTGATGAGTCTAAAATGATCTAGCCAGCTTTGCATGCCCTCTTTCAATCCTGGTTTTGCCTTCTTTATAATCATGCAAAAGTGCTCCTTGAAAGTGGCAATACAGAATGTCATATTTTTTACCTTGTTGTAAAAAATTATGCTATTTCTGTGTTTCCATAGACTCCAGCATCCAGCAATCAGACATTCTTTAAAGCATCCATGTGTATCTTGCTTCCTTCCCTCCAGGAGCATTTCTATGAGGTTATGATCAGTGTTCCATTGGTAGCCAATGTTCATCCAGAAGTTTTGACTGAAATCACAGCTAAAAAACAGATGCATTAAATGTTCATTAGGTTCATCATCACATAATTCACACTTACTAGTCTCAATGTAGAAATTCTTCCTTTTTAGTAGATCTCTAGTGTTTAATTTGTCTTGTAACAAGAGCCAGAAGAAGAATTTCTGCTTTGGTAAAGAGCATGATTTCCATATCCATTGATAGGGTTTAGGTGCATCAACAGGGTTTCCCATAAGTTCAAGGTATATTCTCTTGTTAGAGTACCTTGTGGCATCCCAATAAAATTTCCAAGAATCTGGCAGGTGCTGATTCTCTCTGTTGTTAATGAGCTCTATAAGGTTGATACTCTGTTGTACAGCAATAGAGGACATTTGCATCTACGACAGGCACATCCTCACAAATACCGACATGTATAGCAGTTGATTTATCAGCCATTTGCAAAGATATTTCAGTAGGTGTCAACTTGTTCAATTCAAGTCTACGATATAAAGAGAGAGGCATAACACTAACAGCAATAGAGGTGTCAACTTGTTCAATTCAATTCAAGTAGTTTTAACATAGTTTCTTTTAATGGAGCATGGTATAGTTGGTACTCCTGGATCTCCAAGTTTCTTTGGTACTCCACCTTTAAAAGTGTAATTAGCAAGCATGGTGGAAATTTCAGCTTCCGGTATCTTTCTTTTATTTGTAATGATATCCTTCATATATTTAGCATAAGGATTTACTTTAAGCATATCAGTTAAGCGCATACGTAAGAAGATAGGTCTAATCATTTCAGCAAAGCGCTCAAAATCCTCATCAACCTTTTTCTTGGATGGTTTAGGAGGAAAAGGCATGGGTTTCTGAACCCGTGGTTCACTTTCTTTACCGTGTTTCCTAGCAACAAAGTCTCTCTTATCATAATGTTGATTCTTTTATTGTGGGTTATCAAGATCAACAACAGGTTCAATCTCTACTTCATTATTATTGCTAGGTTGAGCATCAAGAAGAACATTATCATTAACATTATCACTAGGTTCATGTTCATCACTTGATTGTGTTTCAGCATCAGAAATAGAAATATCATTGGGATTCTCAGGTGTGTCTACAGCGGGTTCACCAGAAGCATGCAAAGTCCTATCATTTCTCTTTTTCTTCTTTTTAGAAGGACTAGGTGCATCTACATTATTTTTCTGAGAATCCTGCTCGATTCTCTTAGGGTGCCCTTCAGGATACAAAGGTTCCTGAGTCATTCTACCAGTTCTAGTAGCCACTCTAACAGCAAAATCATATTTATTATTTAATTCATCGAGCAAATCACTTTGAGCCTTTAGTACTTGTTCTGCCTGAGTGGTAATCATAGAAGCATATTTGCTAATGAGTTTAAGTTCACCTTTAACTCTAGCCATATAATCACTCAAGCGTCCTATCATGAAAGCATTACTCTTTAACTCTCTACCAACATAAGCATTAAAACTTTCTTGCCTAGCCATAAAGTCATCAAATTCATCTAAGCATGGGCTAGGAAATTTAGTAGAGGGGATTTCAACTTTATCATATCTATAGAGAGAATTTACCTCTACTACCTGTGTCGGTTTATCAAGACAATGTGTTTCTTCAACAGGTGGTATATTAAGACCATGTATTTCTTAAATAGGAGGTAAATTATTAGCATCTTCAGCTTTAATACCTTTTTCTTTCATTGATTTCTTTGCCTCTTGCATATCTTCAGGACTGAGAAATAGAACACCTGTCTTCTTCGGAGTTGGTTTAGGAATAGGCTCAGGAGTTGGCTCAATTGGCTCAGGAATTGGCTCATGAAGAGTCCAATTAGTTTCATTAGTTAACATATTATTCAATAACAATTCAGCTTGGTCGACTATTCTTTCCCTGAAAACACAACCAGCACAACTATCCAAGTGGTCCTTGGAAGCATCAGTTAGTCCATTATAAAATATATTAAGTATTTCATTTTTCTTAAGAGGATGATCAGGCAAAGCATTAAGTAACCGGAGCAGCCTCCCCCAAGCTTGTGGGAGACTCTCTTCTTTGATTTGCACAAAGCTATATATTTCCCGCAAGGCAGCTTGTTTCTTATGAGCAGGGAAATATTTAGCAGAGAAGTAATAAATCATATCCTGGGGACTACGCACACAACCAGGATCAAGAGAATTAAACCAAGTTTTAGCATCACCCTTTAATGAGAATGGAAATATCTTAAGGATATAATAATAGCGGGATTTCTCATCATTAGTGAATAGGGTGGCTATATCATTCAATTTAGTAAGATGTGCCACAACAGTTTCAGATTCATTGCCATAAAAAGGATCAGATTCAACTAAAGTAATTATCTCAGGATCAACAGAGGATTCATAATCCTTATCAGTAACAAAGATAGGTGAAGTAGCAAAAGTAGGGTCATATTTCATTCTGGCATTCAGAGATTGTTGCTTCCATTTAGCTAATAACTTCTTAAGATCATATCTATCATTGCAAGCAAGAATAGCTCTAGTAGCTTCTTCATCCATAACATAACCCTCAGGAACAACATGCAATTCATACTTAGGGGGAGAACCTTCATCATCAATATCATCAATAATTTCATCTTCAATAATTTCATTCTCTCTAACCTTAGCAAGTTGTTCATCTAGAAATTCACCTAATGGCAAAGTAGTATCAAGCATAGAAGTAGTTTCATCATAAGTATCATGCATAGCCGAAGTGGCATCATCAATAACATGCGACAAATCAGAGTTCATAGCAGTAGCAGGTTTAGGTGTCGCAAGCTTACTCATAACAGAAGCAAAATCTAGTGCAGAGCTAGATGGCAGTTCCTTACCTCCCCTCGTAGTTGAGGGATAAATCTTAGTTCTTTCGTCTTTCAAGTTCTTCATAGTGATCAACAGATATAAATCCCAAGTGACTCAAAGAATAGAGCTATGCTCCCCGGCAACGGTGCCCGAAAATAGTCTTGATGACCGACAAGTATAGGGGATCGCAACAGTTTTCGAGGGTAGAGTATTCAACCCAAATTTATTGATTCGACACAAGGGGAGCCAAAGAATATTCTCAAGTATTAGCAGTTGAGTTGTCAATTCAACCACACCTGGATAACTTAATATCTGCAGCAAAGTGTTTAGTAGCAAAGTAGTATGATATTAATGGTAACATTGATAAAAGTAACGATAGTAGTTTTGTAGTAATTGTAACAGTAGCAACGGAAAAGTAAATAAGCAAAGCACAATATGTGAAAAGCTCGTAGGCATTGGATTAGTGATGGATAATTATGTCGGATGCAATTCCTCATGTAATAGTTATAACATAGGGTGACACAGAACTAGCTCCAGTTCATTAATGTAATGTAGGCATGTATTCCGAATATAAACATACGTGCTTATGGAAAAGAACTTGCATGACATCTTTTGTCCTACCCTCCCATGACAGCGGGGTCCTAATGGAAACTAAGGGATATTAAGGCCTCCTTTTAATAGAGTACCGGACCAAAGCATTAGCACTTAGTGAATACATGAACTCCTCAAACTATGGTCATCACCGAGAAGTATCCCGATTATTGTCACTTCGGGGTTGTCGGATCATAACACATAATAGGTGACTATAGACTTGCAAGATAGGATCAAGAACTCACATATATTCATAAAAAAATAATAGGTTCAGATCTGAAATCATGGCACTCGAGCCCTAGTGACAAGCATTAAGCATACCAAAGTCATACCAACATCAATCTCAGAACATAGTGGATACTAGGGATCAAACCTAACAAAACTAACTTGATTACATGGTAAATCTCATCCAACCCATCACCGTCCAGCAAGCCTACGATGGAATTACTCACGCACGGCGGTGAGCATCATGAAATTGGTGATGGGGGATGGTTGATGATGACGACGGTGATGAATCCCCCTCTCCGGAGCCCCGAACGGACTCCAGATCAGCCCTCCCGAGAGAGATTAGGGCTTGGCGGCGGCTCCGTATCGTAAAACGCGATGAAACTTGCTCTCTGATTTTTTTTCTCCGTGAAACGGAATATATAGAGTTGGAGTTGAGGTCAGTGGAGCACCAGGGGGGCCATGAGACAGGGGGCGCGCCCAGAGGGACGGGGCACGCCCCCCACCCTCGTGGACAGGGTGTGGGCCCCCTGGCCTTGATTCTTTTGCCAATATTTTTTATATTTTCCAAAAGTTATCTCCGTGGATTTTCAGGTCATTCCGAGAACTTTTGTTTTCTGCACAATAAATAACACCATGGCAGTTCTGCTGAAAACAGTGTCGGTCCGGGTTAGTTTCATTCAAATCATGCAAGTTAGAGTCCAAAACAAGGGCAAAAGTGTTTGGAAAAGTAGATACGTTGGAGACGTATCAGCTGCTGCCAAATCATGCTTTTCATCTAATAGGTCAAGTGCATCCTAACGTGCTTGTTCATTAGTAGCTTCAACGTAAGCCGCCACGCGGGGCGAGTCATGACGGATGTCACTAGGGAGAACCGCCTCTGCTCCGTAAACCATGAAAAAAGGAGTGTAACCCATAGATCTGTTGGGGGTAGTATTGATGCTCCATATCACAGAAGGTAACTCCTCTACCCAACAACCGGCGTCCATTGCAAAGGAACCATAAGCCGAGGCTTGATGCCTTTCAAAATTTACTGATTGGCTCTTTCAGCTTGACCATTGGATTGGGGGTGAGCTACTTATGAAATGTCAAGCCTAATATGCTCACGTTGACAAAACTCCTCCATGGCACCCTTGGAAATATTAGTACCATTGTTAGTTATAATGTTGTGTGGAAAGCCAAAATGGAAGATCGCCTTTTTCATGAATTGAACCGTCGTGGATGCGTCACACTTACTAATTGGCTCTGCCTCAACCCACTTTGTGAATTTGTCAACCGCCACCAAGAGGTGGGCCTTTTTATCTTTGAACCTTTTGAAAGGACCAACCATGTCAAGTCCCTAGACTGCAAACAGCCAAGTAATTGGAATCATTCTCAATTCTTGAGCCGGCACATGAGCTCGTCGTGAGAATTTTTGACAACCATCACATTTACTGACCAGATCCTCCACATCAGCATGAGCTGTCAGCCAGTAAAACCCCTGACAAAAATCTTTGGCCACAAGGGACTTTGAACCGGCATGATGGCCACAATCTCCTTCATGAATCTCACGAAGAATTTCTTGACCTTCCTCAGGAGAGACACAACGCTGAAACGCCCTAGTGACACTGCGATGATGCAACTCACCATTAGCAATTGTCATTGACTTAGACCGTCGGGTTATCTGCCTGGCCAAGGTTTCATCCTCAGGCAACTCGCCTCGGGTCATGTAAGCCAAATATGGCACTGTCCAATCTAGGATGACGTGAAGAGCCACCACCAATTGTGCTGCCGGGTCAGGAACATCCAAGTCTTCCTCTGTAGGTAACTTGACAGAAGGGTTATGCAGAACATCCAAGAAAGTGTTAGGTGGCATCATCTTATGCTAAGATCCCAGTCGGTTTAAAGCATCAGTCGCCTCATTCTTCCTGCGATCGATGTGTTCCGCCTGATAACCCTTGAAGTGTTCGGCAATGGCATCAACTTCACGGTGATAAGCCGCCATGAGGGGATCCTTGGAATCCCACTTGCCTGAGACTTGTTGAGCCACCAAATCTGAGTCACAAAGCACCTTACCCGGCTTAAGCTCATCTCCTTAGCCATCCGAAGACCATGGAGCAAGGCTTCATACTCAGTTGCATTGTTAGTACAAGGAAACATCAACCTTAGCACATAACAAAATTTGTCACCTTGAGGGGAAGCTAAAACAACTCCAACCCCCGAGCCCTCCAATTGCCTGGACCCATCAAAGTGAATAGTCCAATATGTGTTGTCTGACTTCTCTTTAGGCATCCGCAGCTCTGTCCAATTGTTGATGAAATCCACCAGTGCTGGAGACTTGATAGCAGTGCGTGGCACATACTTTAAACCATGAGGCCCAAGCTCAATGGCCCAATTGGTGACTCGCCCTGTGGCTTCTCTGTTTTGGATGATATCTCATAATGGAGCAGAACTGACCACAATGATGGGATGACCTAGAAAATACTGCTTAAGCTTCCGAATGGCCATGAACACCCCATAAACAAGCTTCTCCCAATGCGGATATCTCTGCTTGGACTCAATAAGCACCTCACTGATGTAGTAAACCGGCCGTTGAACTGGATATTCCTTGCCATCCTCCTTGCGCTCCACCACAATGGACACACTGACAGCACGTCTGTTAGCAGCCACATATAACAACAATCTTCTTATCAATGGGAGTAGCATGGACCGGCGGCTCTGCTAGCTGTCTCTTCAAATCTTCAAAGGCAGCATTAGTAGCATCACTCCAAACAAAGTCGTCTGTTTTCTTCATCATCTGATACAGCGGTATGGCCTTCTCACCTAACCGGCTTAAGCAGCAATACGACCCACCAAATGCTGAACATCATTAACACACTCTGGTTTAGCCAAAGAGGTGATGGCCTTGATCTTCTCCGGGTTAGCCTCAATGCCTCTGTTAGAAACCAGAAAACCCAAAAGCTTGCCTGCCAGCACACCAAAAACGCACTTGGCCGGGTTAAGCATCATCTTGTAGACCCGGAGATTATCAAAGGTTTCCTTCAAATCGTCTATCAAGGTCTCCTTCTCTCTGTACTTCACCACAATGTCATCCACGTAAGCATGAACATTGCGCCCAATCTGACTGTGAAGACAGTTCTGCACACATGCTGATAAGTCGCCTGGGCACTCTTAAGCCCAAAAGGCATAGACACATAGCATAAGGCTCCAAAGTAATAAAATTCATCTTCTCCTGGTCCTTAACTACCATCTTGATCTGATGATAACCAGAGTAAGCATCCATAAAGCTCAAACACTCACAACATGTCGTAGCATCAATGATTTGATCAATATGAGGGAGAGCAAAAGGATCAGTCGAACAAGCCTTGTTTAAGCCCGTGTAATCCACACACATACGCCAGGTGCCGTTCTTCTTAAGCACTAGCACTGGATTAGCCAACCACTCTGGATGAAAAACTTCAACAATGAACCCGACCGCTAAGAGCCGGGCCACTTCCTCGCCAATGGCCTTACGCCTCTCCTCATTGAACTGCCGAAGAAACTGCTTGACCGGCTTAAATTTTGGATCAATATTGAGAATGTGCTCACTGAGTTCTCTCGGTACACCCGGCATGTTAGAGGGTTTCCATGCAAAGATGTCCCGGTTCTCACGGATGAACTCGATGAGTGTGCCTTCCTACTTGGGATCCAGGTTTGCACTGATACTGAACTGCTTAGATGAGTCGCCAGAAACAAAATCAACCAGCTTGGTGTCATCGGCCAATTTAAACTTCATCACCGGCTCATGCTCTATGGTTGGTTTCTTCAAAGACGTCATGTCCGTCGGGTCAACATTGTCCTTGTAAAACTTCAACTCCTCTGTTGCACAAACAGACTCAGCGTAAGCAGCATCACCCTCCTAACATTCCAGGGCTATCTTCCATATCCCAAGCACTGTGATGGTTCCCTTATGACCTGGCATCTTGAGTTGCAGATAAACATAACATGGTTGTGCCATGAACTTCGCATAAGTCGGCCGTCCAAACAGAGCATGATACGGGCTTTTGATTTTGACCACCTCAAAAGTTATCTTCTTAGCCCTGGAGTCATGCTCATCTCCAAAGGCCACTTCTAGCTCAATCTTACCCACTGGGTATGCGGACTTACCAGGTACCACTCCATGGAAAACAGTGTTGGACGTCTTAAGATTTTTACCAGTCAAGCCCATGCGACGGAAAGTCTCATAATAAAGGATGTTGATGCTACTGCCTCCATCCATGAGCACTTTAGTGAATTTATATCCACCAACCTGAGATGCCACCACCAAGGCCAAGGGACCCGGATTGTCAACCCGGGGAGGGTGATCCTCCCTACTCCACAGAATAGGCTGCTCAGACCATCTCAAATAACAAGGAACTGCCGGCTCAACAACGTTCACAGCCCTCTTATGAAGTTTCTGGTCCCATTTGCACAAATTGGTGGTAAACACATGATATTGTCCACTATTCAGCTGCTTTGGATTACTTTGATATCCAGACTGCTGCAGCTGCTGACTTCACTGGCCAGATTGCTGATTATAACCTCCCTGATTACCTTAAGGGCCTTGAAAGTTGGAATTAGAACCGCCACCCAGGCCATGAAAACCGCCGCCACCTGAGCCGCTGCCCGGTCCATGATTGCTGTCAAACATGTTATTATTCTTGAAAGCCTTCATGATCGTACAATCCTTCCACAAGTGAGTGGCCGGTTTCTGCTGAGTACCATGCCTTGGACAGGGCTCATTCAGCAACTGCTCAAGAGTGGGACCTGACCCGCCGGACCGAGGAGGCGGTCTCCCCTTACGTCATTGATTGTTGCCCTGTGCATTGGTGTTAGCCACAAACTCCGAGCTATCATCAGCCTTACGTTTATTATTGCCTCCTTGATTTGTCGGGTTATGCTGAGGACCCTTGGTGTTGCCGCTCTTCTTTCCCTTCCTGTCTTCTCATCGTCAGACTCGGGATCCTTGGTACTATCAGAGACAGCATATTTGACTAGAGCCGCCATCAGCTGGCCCATGTCATTACAATCGCGCTTGAGCCGCCCCAGCTTCTGTTTCAGAGGCTCAAAATGACAATTTTTCTCCAACATTAAGACTGCAGAGCCGGCATCCATCTTATCAGATGAATATATTATGGCCTTGACCCGGCGCACCCAATGGGTCATGGACTCGCCTTCCTCTTGCTTGCAATTAGTCAAGTCCACAATCGACATGGGATGCCTACATGTATCTTTAAAGTTCTGAATAAATAGGGCCTTTAACTCCGCCCATGAACCGATGGAATTAGGTGGCAGCCCCTTCAACCAAGTGCGGGCTGTTCCATCCAGCATCATGGTGAAGTACTTGGCCATTGCAGCGTCGCTGACTTCTAGAAGCTCCATGGACATCTCGTAGCTTTCGATCCATGCCCCAGATTGTAAGTCGGCCGTGTAATTAGGCACCTTTCGATGTCCCTTGAAATCTTTGGGCAAACGCTCATTACGCAGAGCCGGTACCAAACAGGGTACGCCCCCAGTCATAGTGGTCACGCCCGCTTCGATTGAAGTCGTTGGATAAACCGAAAAAGACTGGTAAGCCGCCCGCTGAGCCGCCTGCTCAACCACCTTCTGAGCCGCCCGCTCAGCCTCTTGACGTATCCTGTCCTGATCAACCAAATTAGGAACTCCATCACGCGCCGGGTCATGCCCGCACGGCTGGTCTCGGCGCCGAGCGTTGCTTGAAACGGCTGCTGAATCCATGTGCCTACTATAGCTCGGGCTTCGGCTTGGGTGAGGGGTTGAATGAATCCTGTCTCGACTATAAGAATATGCCTCCTGCTATGCCAAAGCCGTCCAAAGAAGTTCTCTGACCCTTCGTATTTCAACCGCCGTCGGAGAGTCGCCATCCACCGGGAGGGCCGCCAATCGTGCCGCCGCAGCAATCATGTTCTCCGAAGGGTTAGAATAATGACCCGGTGGTGTTGGTACATAGTGAGGTGGAGCAGTATTTAGAAGAGGGGGTTCCATCACATGTGGCTGAACCGGCGTCCCAGCTCCGGGCGTTGCAACCCGGTTTACCTTCGGCGGGTTACTGGGGCCTACGCCGGGTGTGCGGAAGAGGTTTCTAGGATCATAAACCAGAGGCAGACAGGATTGAGCCTTCTGGTGCCTTCTCCTCATGATCTCATTTGACGCGTTCAGATCCATCATAAGCTGGAGGAGCCTCTGATTGAATCTGCTGGGCTCGAGCATCCAGAGCCACCCGCTCCACGGCCATCCTGACGTCCTCCGCTGCCAGGTTTTCCTTGGCTTGCGCTATCTCCTCACGTAACTGTGCCACTTCCGCATCGTGTTGAGCTTGATCCACCGGATTGACCACAACAGTTAACAGGGCTATCATCTTATCCATTAAAGCCATTAGAACTTGAGCTGGTGGGTGCACAGGGCCTCCTGCCCCGGTTGCCGTCACCGCTGCTGACCCGGACATCATCGCTGCCGCAGCCGTAGAGTTTTGCCCGGTTGCATGCTAGACATGAAGATCCCAACTCTGCTCGACGGCTCAAAGGGGTCAAGAATACTACTTCCATCGGAACAGCCTCCAAGCCCGCCATCTTGTAGTTGATACAACGAATCCGTCTCGCGCGTGGATGATCCATCATCAGAATAGATGGCCGTCTCACCACCGGACACAGATCCTTCAGAAAGTTCCTCTCCATGGATGCATCCCACGAAGGCATGCTTCACGGCGAACTGAGCTCGGGCGGGTCTCCCACGCTGAGCTGTCTCGATGATGTCGATGCAGATGTCTAACTCAGGGCCCGGCTCGCCGATCTTGCCGATGAAGACGTGGATTCCGCTGAAGGGGACCCGGTACCCGTACTCAATTGAGCCGGCATCGGGGCCCCAACCTGCATCGTCAATGTAGAGCGTGCCGCAATGACTCTTGGTCATCCGGCCCATAGCGTATCCCTTGAGCCCTTCGAAGCTTCCCTTTAAGAACTCAAATCCACCGTGCGCTGGCCCCACGGTGGGCGCCAATTGTCGTGGAATTATCATGGCAGATGTCCTAGTGAAAGGACTTAGTCGTGGAGCCATCGCAACTAGGAAGCATGAAGGGGCTAAAACGGGACAAAGGACACGGGAGTTTATACTGGTTTGGCCCCTTGCGGTGAAGGTAATGGATTAATCCAGTTTGAGGTGGGATTGCTTATGTCTCGATTACCAGGGAGCAAAATCGCTTTGCATAGCTTTCGATCTGATGTTACTTGCCCTGAACCGCCTCCGGGTCGTCCCTTTATATACATAGGTCGACGCCCAGCGGCTCTCAGAGTCCCGGCTAGCTAATAGACAGCGTCCGGCTCGGTCTCTATCTATTCCTGCCTTACAATACAAGTCATACATATATGGCGGTTTATCTCTACGGGCTTTAAGTCGCCTTTGGGCCTTGGGCCCTTAACTGAACCGCCATCTTCAAGTATCGTCTTGGTCTTCATGAATCGCCATAGATATAATCCCGCCCCTCCTGGGAGAGTCATACCTAGTAGTTATATCCCCAACACCATCCTTCTTATCCACCAAATATTCAGGGCATTTCCGCTTCCATTGACCATTTTCTTTGCAGTAGAAGCACTCAGTTTCAGGCTTTGGTCCAGCTTTGGGCTTCTTCACGGGAGTGACAACTCGCTTGTCGTTCTACTGGAAGTTTCCTTTCTTTCCCTTTGCCCTTTTCTAGAAACTAGTGGTCTTGTCAATCATCAATACTTGATGCTCTTTCTTGATTTCTACCTTCATCGATTTCAGCATCACGAAGAGCTCGGGAATCGTTTTTGTCATCCCTTGCATACAATAGTTCATCACGAAGTTCCGGTAACTTGGTGATGGTGACTAGAGAACTCTGTCAATTACTATCTTATCTGGAAGATTAACTCCCACTTGATTCAAGCGATTGTAGTACCCAGACAATCTGAGCACATGCTCACTGCTTGAGCTATTCTCCTCCATCTTTTAGCTATAGAACTTGTTGGAGACTTCATATCTCTCAACTCGGGTATTTTCTTGAAATATTAACTTCAACTCCTGGAACATCTCATATGGTCCATGACGTTCAAAATGTCTTTGAAGTCCCGATTCTAAGCCGTTAAGCATGGTGCACTAAACTATCAGGTAGTCATCATATTGAGCTAGCCAAACGTTCATAAACGTCTGCATCTGCTCCTGCAATAGGTCTGCCACCTAATGGTGCATCAAGGACATAATTCTTCTGTGCAGCAATGAGGATAAACCTCAGATCACAGACCCAGTCCGCATCATTGCTACTATCATCTTTCAACTTAGTTTTCTCTAGGAACACATATAAAAACAAAGGGAAGCAACAACACGAGCTATTGATCTACAACATTATTTGCAAAATACTATCAGGACTATCATGATAAATTAAAGTTTAATTAATCATATTACTTAAGAATTCCCACTTAGATAGACATCCCTCTAATCATCTAAGTGATCACGTGATCCATATCAACTAAACCATGTTCGATCATCACGTGAGATGGAGTAGTTTTCAATGGTGAACATCACTATGTTGATCATATCTACTATATGATTCACGCTCGACCTTTCGGTCTTAGTGTTCCGAGGCCATATCTGCATATGCTAGGCTCGTCAAGTTTAACCCGAGTATTCTGTGTGTGCAAAACTGGCTTGCACCCGTTGTATGTGAACGTAGAGCTTATCACACCCGATCATCACGTGGTGTCTCGGCACGACGAACTTTCGCAATGGTGCATACTTAGGGAGAGCACTTGTACCTTGAAATTTAGTGAGAGATCATCTTATGATGCTACCGCCGAACTAAGCAAAATAAGATGCATAAAGGATAAACATCACATGCAAATCAATATAAGTGATACGATATGGCCATCATCATCTTGTGCCTTTGATCACCATCTCCAAAGCACTGTCATGATCACCACCGTCACCGGCGCGACACCTTGATCTCCATCGTAACATCGTTGTCGTCTCGCCAACTATTGTTTCTACGACTATCGCTACCGCTTAGTGATAAAGTAAAAACAATTACCGGGCGATTGCATTGCATACAATAAAGCGACAACCATATGGCTCCTGCCAGTTGCCGATAACTCTATTACAAAACACGATCATCTCATAGAATAAAATTTAGTATCATGTCTTGACCATATCACATCACAACATGCCCTGCAAAAACAAGTTCGGCGTCCTCTACTTTGTTGTTGCAAGTTTTACGTGGCTGCTACGGGCTGAGCAAGAACCGTTCTTACCTACGCATCAAAACCACAACGATTTTTCATCAAGTATGTGCTGTTTTAACCTTCAACAAGGACCGAGCGTAGCCACACTCGATTTAACTAAAGTTGGAGAAAGTGACTCCCGCCAGCCACCTGTGTGCGAAGCACGTCGGTAGAACCAGTCTCGCGTAAGCGTATGCGTAATGTTGGTCCGGGCCGCTTCATCCAACAATACCACCAAATCAAAGTATGACATGCTGGTAAGCAGTATGACTATTATCGTTCACAACTCACTTGTGTTCTACTCGTGCATATAACATCTACGCATAAACCTCGCTCTGATGCCACTGTTGGGGAACGTAGTAATTTCAAAAAAAATCCTACGCACATGCAAGATCATGGTGATGCATAGCAACAAGAGGGGAGAGTGTCGTCCATGTACCCTCGTAGACCGTAAGCGGAAGCGTTATGACAACGCGGTTGATGTAGTCGTATGTCTTCACGATCGGCCGATCCTAGTACCGAATGTACGGCACCTCCGCGATCTGCACACGTTCAGCTCGGTGACGTCCCACGAACTCACGATCCAATAGAGCTTCGAGGGAGAGTTCCGTCAGCATGACAACGTGATGACGGTGTTGATGAAGCTACCGACGCAGGGCTTCGCCTAAGCACCGCAACGATATAACCGAGGTGGATTATGGTGGAGGGGAGCACCACACACGGCTAAAAGATCAATGATCAACTTGTGTGTCTATGGGGTGCCCCCTCCCCCGTATATAAAGGAGTGGAGGAGGGGGAGGAGGTCGGCCTCCTAGGCGCGCCCCAAGGGGAGTCCTACTCCCATGGGAGTAGGATTCCACCCCTTCCAAGAGTAGGAGTAGGAGGGAAGGAAAGAGGAGAGAGGGGGGAAGGAAACCCCCCCCCCCTTCCTTGTCCAATTCGGACTAGAGGAGGAGGGGCATGCGGCCTGCCCTGGCCGCCCCTTCCTCTCTCCACCAAGGCCCATGAGGCCCATTACACTCCCCGGGGGGTTTCGGTAACCCCCTGGTACTCCGGTATTTGTCCAAACTCACTCGGAACTCTTCCGAATTCCAAACATAGTCATCCAATATATCGATCTTTATGTCTCGACCATTTCGAGACTCCTCGTCATGTTCGTGATCATATCCGGGACTCCTAACTACCTTCGGTACATCAAAACACATAAACTCATATTACTGATGGTCACCGAACGTTAAGGGTGCGGACCCTATAGGTTCGAGAACTATGTAGACATGACCGAGACACGTCTCCGGTTAATAACCAATAGCGGAACCTGGATGGTCATATTGGCTCCTACATATTCTACAAAGATCTTTATAGGTCAAACCGCATAACAACATACATTGTTCCCTTTGTCATCAATATGTTACTTGCCCGAGATTCGATCATCGGTATCTCAATACCTAGTTCAACTCATTACCGACAAGTCTCTTTACTCGTTACGTAATGCATCTGTCACGCCCAATATGCGATACTATCCTAAAGAGACTCGAAGGTCCCACCAAGGATAGAACCGCATATTGAAACACTTTTGCAAGGTGGATATCATTACATCAACATTACATAATAGATGGGGATACATACCAGAAGCATACAAAGCCACGCGAATACAACATCATCTTACATAAGAGCACCATCCGACTACAGATGAAACACAAACAGAAACTCAAACGACATCCACCCTGCTAGCCCAGGCTATCGGCCTGGAACCTATCCCCTAATCGAAGAAGCAGAAGAAGAACTCGACGCAAGCAAGCATCGCTCTCGCGTCATGATCATCGCATAACCTGTACCTGCAACTATTGTTGTAGTAATCGGTGAGCCACGAGGACTCAGCAATCCCATTACCATGGGTATCAAGACTAGCAAAGCTTAATGGGAAAGGAAGGGGTAAAATGGTGAGGTTGCAGCAGCGGCTAAGCAAGTATGGTGGCTAACATACGCAAAATAAGAGCGAGACGAGAGCAAAAGGAACGGTCGTGAAGCTAGCAATGATCAAGAAGTGATCCTGAACTCCTACTTACGTCAATCATAACCCAAAACCGTGTTCACTTCCCGGACTCCGCTGAAAAGAGACCATCACGGCTACACACACGGATGATGCGTTTTAATTCGGATCTGGTGTCAAGTTATCTACAACCGGACATTAACAAATTCCCATCTGCCCATAACCGCGGGCACGGCTCTCGAAAGTTTATACCCCGCAGGGGTGTCCCAACTTAGCCCATGATAAGCTCTTGCGGTCAATGAAGGATATTCCTTCTCCCAAGAAGACCCAATCAGACTCGGAATCCCGGTTTACAAGACATTTTGATGATGGTAAAACAAGACCAGCAAAGCCGCCCGATGTGCCGACAAATCCCGATAGGAGCTGCACATATCTCGTTCTCATGGCACACCGAATAGGTCAGCCTACGAGTGAAACCAGCCCTCGAGTTGCCCCGAGGTGGCCCCACAGTCTGCCCGTATCGGACCAACACTCGAAGGAGCACTGGCCCGGGGGGGTTAAAATAAAGCTGACCCTCGGGCTCCGGAAACCCAAGGGAAAAAGGGCTAGGTGAGGCAAATGGTAAACCCAAGGTTGGGGCCTTGCTGGAGGAGTTTTATTTAAAGCGAACTGTCAAGGGGGTCCCATAAATCACCCAACCGCGTAAGGAACGCAAAATCCGGGAACATAACACCGGTATGACGGAAACTAGGGCGGCAAGAGTGGAACAAAACACCAGGCATAAGGCCGAGCCTTCCACCCTTTACCAAATATATAGATGCATTAATAATATAAGAGATATTGTGATATCCCAACATAAACCTGTCCACCATGGAGCAATCTTCAACTTCACCTGCAACTAACAACGCTATAAGAGGGGCTGAGCAAAGCGGTAACATAGCCAAGCAATGGTTTGCTAGGAAGGGTGTCAAAGGTTAGAGGTTCATGGCAATTTGGGAGGCTTGATGAGCAAAAGATAGGTATCGCAGCATAGCGATAGAACGAAGCAACTAGCATAGCAATGATAGTAGTGAGATCCAGGGTAGCGGTCATCTTGCCTGAGATCCCGCAAGGAAGAAGAACGAGTCCATGAAGTAGACGAACCAACGTAGTCGAATGAATCCTCACGAATGCAACGTTACCGGAACTAAGAAGCAACACCGGAAAGAAGCAAACAACATAGTAAACAACCATCACATAAACATGGCATGATGCGCGACCAAGTATGATGCATGTCGGGTTTAATGACGCATGGCATGGCAAAGTGCAACAAACAATTCTACAAGTTAAATGGAGCTCAATATGCAACGAGTTGTATATTGACGAAACACCACATTGACATATTTAGTTTAATCTCGTTTATGTACCCAACAATATTAAATGTTGTTAAACATGGCAAGAGGTGAAACATAAGTAAACTAACTATCTAGGCAAGTTTAAATGGGGCCGAATTAACAAACAACAATTCTAGAAAATCCTCATGTGCAATTTATGAATTTGGTACTGATCTGCCCTAAAACATATTTTATTGTTGTTAAATAGGAAAATAAAATGCACCATGTTAAACTAGGCATTTTTCCACCCCATTTACATATAAAGTTTATTAAATTCAGAGCTACGGTTATTTAGTTATGAAATAAATCATTTTAGCATGGCATTTATGCAAAATTAAATAAACAGCAAGTTAAACATATTTAACATGGATGAAAGTGGCAAATTATTAATCTACACAAAATTCTAAGCATTTTACATGTATAAGTTATTTACAAATGATGCACGGTTCTGGAATTATTATATGCATGACGTGCAAGGGGTTATCTACAAACTGTTAAATCACTGGATAAATGGATAAATTCGCAGTAAGGGAAAAAAACTACACGGGCCGAAACTGGCTGGGCCAAAGTGCACAGAAGAGGGGGCGGGGTCTGCTCACCCTAGGCCAAGGCCCGGTTCGGTGGTGAGGGAGGCCTACAGGGACGCGTCTGGAGGCAACGACACAGTCAACGGGCGCTGCGGGACTTGGCGCTGGTCATCCTCCTCGCACGGAGAAGCAGGGGAACCGCACGACGAAGAGGCAACGAGCGGCGTGGCACGAGGATACCGGGCGGAGCTCGTCATGGACGCCGAGAGGAAACAGATCCGGCGGCGAGGCTGGTCAGAGGCTCTGGTGGCCGGAGGAAACGGGCGCGCTCCGGTGCTCGTGCAGAGGAGGCAGAGGAACTTGGCGCGGCGGCTCCAGGCGATGTAGGCGCGGCGGCGGCAAGTCTTGGCGAGGGCGCAGGCAGCGGCGGAGCTCGGGCCCTGAGATGCTGGCGAGGTGGTCGTCCGGGCGAGAAGACGAGCGAGGGGTCGAGTGCTGCTGCGGGGTGCTCGTCTCCCGTGCGGCTCGGGCGTGAGGGGGTCAGGAGGTCGAGGAAGCAGGGTCGTGTTTGGGTGGCCTGAAGGTCGAGGTCGCCGTCGGGATCGGGCGTCCATGGCGGTTTCCTGTACACGGAGAGTCAAGAGGGAGTTGAGCAGGGACGTGGAGAAGAAAAGAAGGAAGGAGGATAAGGGCAGCGCGCGAGGGACTGATCTGGTGGTTGCCGGCGGCGGCGCTGGTCGTCGGACGGCGAGGCGAGGAGGGGGCCAGGGACGAGGCAGAGGAGGCTGCAGGCGCTGTGGTTGGTGGATCGAGAGGAGTGGCTGGTTGGATCAGTGGCAAAATCGAGGAGGGGAAGGTGGTGGCTGCTGATTTGAAGCGGGGGAGATCCCGAGGTAGAGGGGAGTTGGTCGGGTGGCGGCGGATGGAAAGGAATGGATGGAACAGCTCCCCTAGATTTTAGGGTTGCTCTATTTATATAGTAAGTAGGCTAGGTTTTGGGGATATTTGATCCCTCCGATTTTTAATCGGACGATCGAGAAAAATAGGCTAGGGAGTCCAAATAAGAAAATGGGGATGTTTTATAGACCTTAGGGGATGATCCGGATCCAACGGTGACGACTGCTCCGGTCGGGTTCGGGAAAGGTTTCAGACGCGCACGCGAGGGGGGGGGGGTTTGGGCGTCACGGTCAAGAGGAAAGCAAAAACCCGATTGGTCTGGAACGGTCAGCGCGGGCAAGGCGATCCGAGGGAAGGTGATGAAGGCGAAAGGGAGAAACGGCAACGACGAACGAATGCAAGTTTTAAGAAAACGATGCCGATGCAATGCGAATGATGACATGAGACGAGATGCATAACAAGAACAAAATGCAAAAGAACAGACAAAAACCCAACCACGAAGGAAATATCATATCGCATCTCCGGAAAAGGCAAGAGTTGGAGTTACAAATATGGAAAGTTGTATCCGGGGCGTTACAACACTCCACCACTATGAGAGGATCTCGTCCCGAGATCTAGGATGGCACCGTAGGGAAAAGAAAGAGGAAGAGAAGAGGTAAAACTAAGTTGCTTCTTTGACGAACGAGTGAAACCACGAACCTTGAGAGGTTGAGAAATTTATAAGAAAGAGTACAACAGAGATGAATGAGATTGCAACAATCCGTTAGAAAAGAAGAACAAGGAACATGGACGGTCAAATTCGGACTGCACTCCGATTGAAAAGAGATGCAAGACTTGATAAGATGAAAAGAACTTGAAAAGAGGACACGACACTCCGGTTAAATGGATACGCATGAAAATAACATGATCTTGACAAAACGAGATGATGGGTGAAGAGAGCAACATCACAATGCCTCCGGAACGAAAGAATAGAAGCTAGATTATTGGGAAGAAAAGAACGGAGAAGAAAATGCCAACTTCTGCCACAAATGAGCTTGGAAAGCATCCTTGCAAAGAAGAATTGAACGAAGTTGTTGGAAAACCAACAACAAAAGGATATGATCCTCGTGGGCTTATGTAGACATCTCAAAACATGAGGTGAAATTCTGCCACTACGGAACAAATAATATAATTGATAACACCGACGAGATGAAAAATTTCTTCCAACAAGATGATAGAGAGATAACTTGAATCATTGATAAGCACCACAAAAGCGACAATCCTTAGGGAAGGATTTAGGTGAAATATGACACAAGATAACTCCAACAATGAGGTTGATGGATTTAAAATACCTCATTCTTGACAACATGTGAATCACGAAACATGAATGGAAATCGTCAAGAATGATATAACACCATCTCAAAAGATAAGATAGGAGAATTGCACTTTGGAATGCAAGATCAAGAATACTTGAGCTTTTCCAAGAACAATCTTGAAGAACACTTTGAGAATGAGTTAATCTTTAGCGAACCACCATATAGAGCCTCCATGAAGAATTCTGCTAATAAAAGGATGATAGAAAGGAAGAGAAGTTGAAAACACAAGGTGAAGCCTTGCAATGAATTAGATGGAGCATCGCGACGATATAATTGAGAAAACTTGGAACTCCGGAAAAGGAACCATATAGAGCCTCCATGAAGAATTCTGGTAATAAAAGGATGATAGAAAGGAAGAGAAGTTGAAAACACAAGGTGAAGCCTTGCAATGAATTAGATGGAGCATCGTGGCGATATAATTGAGAAAACTTGGAACACCGGAAAAGCAAAAGATGAAACACTAGAATGGAGAATTACTTCATCATGAACAATCTCCGGAAGAAAAGAATTGAATCACCTCGAGGAAATAAGAATAAGATTTATTGTATGCTTATCCTTTATCAAATTAAATTGATGACAAGCAATGGATTTGGCATACTACTTATTCTCGTAGAAAGGATTAAGAGGGATATAGCGCAAACTTGAGAAGGTATTGATGGAACCACCGGTGGGATTTGGAAACAACGAATATTTGATATGATAACGAAGGAAGTGAAATCTTGAACGAACCACCGTAAAAATTGGAAAAGAGAGTAGCAAGGGCAAAATTCACCGGGAAGAATTAGAAAACGAATGAAGATACTTGAGGGGATTTAGATACATGAGAACGAAGAGATCCCGAACTGATTAAAGGTTATTTGAGCGATGCACCGGTAAGATTTGGAGAATGATAGCTACACGCTGAGAATGAAGAATTATGACATGATGGCCTTCGGAGGAAAGAAATGGGAACAATTCATGAAATGCTCCGGATGGTAAGAAAAGAAATCTCACAATCAAAACAATTATGAGGATAGCATGAAGCTAGAACCATGAATCTTCAAGAGAATGGACCAAGATTTAGAGGAAAACACTTCTTCGGTCTTCACATGTTGAGAATGATGACGAGAACCACCACCAAAATGTTGAGAAACTCCGGAAGGATTAAAAGAGGAAAGGTTGAGCCAAAGATGAAAAGAATTTGAAAGCGACCTTGGAGAAGGCATGTGACTGATGAAAATTCATTCTTACATCAAACTTTGAAAAGAATTTTAGAAGCTCTGGGAAAATTAGAAGAGTCAGGTATGATCCTGGGAAAAGACCTGTGGGTTAGGGCCCACTCAAAAGAAAACACCGTTGGAAATAATTTTAAAGAGAGATTGCACCGGTTGAATTAAATGGCTTGAATGAGATAACAATCTCCAAATAGCTTGAACGGATTAAGAATGGAAACACAGATCTTCTGAGATATCTTCAACACTCTGGAACAAATGAATAGCAAGAGGTGAGTGATTGAGAGGTGCACCGGCATGAGAAAGCATTTAACACGAGGAAAGGAATATGATCAACATTGAAAGCTTGAGTTGGATCCACCGGAGAAGAAAAAGAAACGAAGGATGATGAACTTGAAACTGTTGAGCATCTTCATGGGAAATCACCGGATAAGAACATCGAAAGAAAAGAATGAAGAGACTTCTCTCAAATAAAAGGATACATGATTAAGAAATCTGAGTCCTTGAAGAAAAAGGGTGGGAGGGCGGGAAACAAAGGCAGCTTGGGGACGGATGAAACAAACACTGGTGAGAAAACTTAGAATTGATCTCACCAATGTTGAAATGATCGGATCCACTTGAAGAGAAGCACACCGGTTGGAAAGAATTAACATGACGACCTCAAAGAACACGAAGGATTAGTACTCCCATAAAAATATGAGAACACCATTTAGAAAAGGTATGGAATCAACACTTGACATTGAAGCAACTCGAATACCACAAATAAAACAAAACAAAGGATTTGGTTTGCAGAATAAGCCGGAACAAATACATATGATAGAGATTTATCCAATCCCATATCAGGCATCTGTCGGAAATATAATCTAGGAGCTACTTGAATTCCCACCTATAAACTCCCGAAACTTCCTGGTTATGCGATCTGGTGTTGGGGATACAGGGGAAGCAATAAATATCTCACCCAAACTAACAATACCTACATCCAAGTTGTATCCATCTGTCAACACATAACCAAGAAACCTTCGGAAATCGTGTACCTCAACCTTCGAAAAGCATCCGTTATACGAGTTATGGCAATACTCCCGAACTCCCGCCCCAGTACTGGGTGGCGTCGGGGTTATCACACCAACAACTGCATAAAAGAGATTTTCGATGTCGGCAAAACTCAGGTATTCCAGAACTGCAACGATAAAATTGTGACGACAACACCTCGGAGTTCAAGTCCCCGGGTCACTGCCACATAAAAGACAGGAGGCATCAAGAACAATGTTCTCGTCACAAAACCATCGGAATGATTCCAAGATACCCACGTGATCCTAAAAAAATTGTGAAAAATTGAGGAGAGGAAAGACAAAACATCTACGTCAAGAGTCCTCACCAGAGCGACGAAGGGGGATGAGGAGTAAAAAGAATCCTACTCTCCGATATATATAATCCTAAGACTCAAAATAGTTTTTTTTTTCTGGACTCAACAACGGCCAACAATCAAGGGGGCTCCTATGGTCGGTCGAGGCTCTGATACCAACTTGTCACGCCCAATATGTGATACTATCCTAAAGAGACTCGAAGGTCCCACCAAGGATAGAACCGCATATTGAAACACTTTTGCAAGGTGGATATCATTACATCAACATTACATAATAGATGGGGATACATACCAGAAGCATACAAAGCCACACGAATACAACATCATCTTACATAAGAGCACCATCCGATTACGGATGAAACACAAACAGAAACTCAAACGACATCCACCCTGCGAGCCCAGGCTGCCGGCCTGGAACCTATCCCCTGATCGAAGAAGCAGAAGAAGAACTCGACGCAAGCAAGCATCGCTCTCACGTCGTGATCATCGCATAACCTGTACCTGCAACTATTGTTGTAGTAATCTGTGAGCCACGAGGACTCAGCAATCCCATTACCATGGGTATCAAGACTAGCAAAGCTTAATGGGAAAGGAAGGGGTAAAATGGTGAGGTTGCAGCAGCGGCTAAGCAAGTATGGTGGCTAACATACGCAAAATAAGAGCGAGACGAGAGCAAAAGGAACGGTCGTGAAGCTAGCAATGATCAAGAAGTGATCCTGAACTCCTACTTACGTCAATCATAACCCAAAACTGTGTTCACTTCCCGGACTCCGCCGAAAAGAGACCATCACGGCTACACACACGGTTGATGCGTTTTAATTCGGATCTGGTGTCAAGTTATCTACAACCGGACATTAACAAATTCCCATCTGCCCATAACCGCGGGCACGGCTCTCAAAAGTTTATACCCTGCAGGGGTGTCCCAACTTAGCCCATGATAAGCTCTTGCGGTCAATGAAGGATATTCCTTCTCCCAGGAAGACCCGATCAGACTCGGAATCCCGGTTTACAAGACATTTCGACGATGGTAAAACAAGACCAGCAAAGCCGCCCGATGTGCCGACAAATCCTGATAGGAGCTGCACATATCTCGTTCTCATGGCACACCGGATAGGTCAGCCTACGAGTAAAACCAGCCCTCGAGTTGCCCCGAGGTGGCCCCGCAGTCTGCCCGTTTCGGACCAACACTCGAAGGAGCACTGGCCCGGGGGGGTTAAAATAAAGATGACCCTCGGGCTCTAGAAACCCAAGGGAA
The DNA here is from genome assembly GCF_002162155.2 of Triticum dicoccoides. Classification (NCBI taxonomy): domain Eukaryota; kingdom Viridiplantae; phylum Streptophyta; class Magnoliopsida; order Poales; family Poaceae; genus Triticum; species Triticum dicoccoides. Next base: position 427,354,717 of record NC_041387.1, on the reverse strand, counting down.
AAAGGGCTAGGTGAGGCAAATGGTAAAACCAAGGTTGGGCCTTGCTGGAGGAGTTTTATTTAAAGCGAACTGTCAAGGGGGTCCCATAAATCACCCAACCGCGTAAGGAACGCAAAATCCAGGAACATAACACCAGTATGACGGAAACTAGGGCGGCACGAGTGGAACAAAATACCAGGCATAAGGCCAAGCCTTCCACCCTTTACCAAGTATATAGATGCATTAATAATATAAGAGATATTGTGATATCCCAACATAAACATGTCCACCATGGAGCAATCTTCAACTTCACCTGCAACTAACAACGCTATAAGAGGGGTTGAGCAAAGCGGTAACATAGCCAAGCAATGGTTTGCTAGGAAGGGTGTCAAAGGTTAGAGGTTCATGGCAATTTGGGAGGCTTGATGAGCAAAAGATAGGTATCGCAGCATAGCAATAGAACAAAGCAACTAGCATAGCAATGATAGTAGTGAGATCCAGGGTAGCGGTCATCTTGCCTGAGATCCCGCAAGGAAGAAGAACGAGTCCATGAAGTAAATGAACCAACGTAGCCGAACGAATCCTCACGAACGCAACGTTACCGGAACTAAGAAGCAACACCGGAAAGAAGCAAACAACATAGTAAACAACCATCACATAATCATGGCATGATGCGCGACCAAGTATGATGCATGTCGGGTTTAATGAGGCATGGCATGGCAAAGTGCAACAAACAATTCTACAAGTTAAATGGAGCTCAATATGCAACGAGTTGTATATTGACGAAACACCACATTGACATATTTAGTTTAATCTTGTTTATGTACCCAACAATATTAAATGTTGTTAAACATGGCAAGAGGTGAAACATAAGTAAACTAACTATCTAGGCAAGTTTAAATGGGGTCGGAACAACAAACAACAATTCCGGAAAATCCTCATGTGCAATTTATGAATTTGGTACTGATCTGCCCTAAAACATATTTTATTGTTGTTAAACAGGAAAATAAAGTGCACCATGTTAAACTAGGCATTTTTCCACCCCATTTACATATAAAGTTTATTAAATTCAGAGGTACGGTTATTTAGTTACGAAATAAATCATTTTAGCATGGCATTTATGCAAAATTAAATAAACAGCAAGTTAAACGTATTTAACATGGATGAAAGTGGCAAATTATTAATCTACACAAAATTCTAAGCATTTTACATGTATAAGTTATTTACAAATGATGCACGGTTCTGGAATTATTATATGCATGAAGTGCAAGGGGTTATCTGCAAACTGTTAAATCACTGGATAAATGGATAAATTCGCAGTAAGGGAAAAAAACTACACGAGCCAAAACTGGCTGGGCCAAAGTGCACAGAAGAGGGGGCGGGGTCTGCTCACCCTGGGCCAAGGCCCGGTACGGTGGTGAGGGAGGCCTGCAGGGACGCGTCTAGAGGCAACGACGCAGTCAACGGGCGTTGCGGGACTTGGCGCTGGTCATCCTTCTCGCACGCAGAAGCAGGGGAACCGCACAACGAAGAGGCAACGGGCGGCGTGGCGCGAGGAGACCGGGCGGAGCTCGTCATGGACGCTGAGAGGAAATGGATCCGGCGGCGAGGCTGGTCAGAGGCTCTGGTGTCCAGAGGAAGCGGACGCGCTCCGGTGCTCGTGTAGAGGAGGCAGAGGAACTTGGTGTGGCGGCTCCAGGCGATGTATGCGCGACGGCGGCAAGTCTTGGCGAGGGCGCAGGCAGCGGCGGAGCTCGGGCCCTGAGATGTTGGCGAGGTGGCCGTCCGGGCGAGAAGACGAGTGCGGGGTCGAGTGCTGCTGCAGGGTGCTCGTCTCCCGTGCAGCTCGGGTGTGAGGGGGTCAGGAGGTCGAGGAAGCAGGGTCACGTCTGGGTGGCCTGAAGGTCGAGGTCGCCGTCGGGATCGGGCGTCCATGGCGGTTTCCTGTACACGGAGAGTCAAGAGGGAGTTGAGCAGGGATGTGGAGAAGAAAAGAAGGAAGGAGGATAAGGGCAGCGCGCGAGGGACTGATCTGGTGGTTGCCGGCGGCGGCGCTGGTCGTCGGACGGCGAGGCGAGGAGGGGTCCAGGGACGAGGCAGAGGAGGCTGCAGGCGCTGTGGTTGGTGGATCGAGAGGAGTGGCTGGTTGGATCAGTGGCAAAATCGAGGAGGGGAAGGTGGTGGCTGCTGATTTGGAGCGGGGGAGATCCCGAGGAAGAGGGGAGTTGGTCGGGTGGCGGCGGATGGAAAGGAATGGATGGAACAGCTCCCCTAGATTTTAGGGTTGCTCTATTTATATAGTAAGTAGGCTAGGTTTTGGGGATATTTGATCCCTCCGATTTTTAATCGGACGATTGAGAAAAATAGGCTAGGGAGTCCAAATAAGAAAACGGGGTTGTTTTATAGACGTTAGGGGATGATCCGGATCCAACGGTGACGACTGCTCCGGTCGGGTTCGGGAAAGGTTTCAGACGCGCACGCGAGGGGGGGTTTGGTCGTCACGGTCAAGAGGGAAGCAAAAACCCGATTGGTCTGGAACGGTCAGCGCGGGCAAGGCGATCCGAGGGAAGGTGATGAAGGCAAAAGGGAGAAACGGCAACGACGAACGAATGCAAGTTTTAAGAAAACGATGCCGATGCAATGCGAATGATGACATGAGACGAGATGCATAACAAGAACAAAATGCAAAAGAACAGACAAAAACCCAACCACGAAGGAAATATCATATCGCATCTCCGGAAAAGGCAAGAGTTGGAGTTACAAATATGGAAAGTTGTATCCGGGGCGTTACAGCATCATCCCGCAACTAACTCATTAGTCACATTGCTTGCAAGGCTTATAGTGATGTGCATTACTGAGAGGGCCTAGAGATACCTCTTCGACAATCGGAGTGACAACTCCTAATCTCGATCTATGCCAACTCAACAAACACCATCGGAGACACCTGTATAGCATCTTTATAATCACCCAGTTACGTTGTGACGTTTGATAGCACACAAAGTGTTCCTCCGGTATTCGGGAGTTGCATAATCTCATGGTCATAGAAACATGTATAAGTCATGAAGAAAGCAATAGCAACATACTAAATGACCAAGTGCTAAGCTAACGGAATGGGTCAAGTCAATCACATCATTCTCTAATGATGTGATCCCGTTCATCAAATGACAACTCATGTCTATGGCTAGGAAACTTAACCATCTTTGATTAACGAGCTAGTCAAGTAGAGGCATACTAGTGACACTCTGTTTGTCTATGTATTCACACATGTACTAAGTTTCCAGTTAATACAATTCTAGCATGAATAATAAACATTTATCATGATATAAGGAAATATAAATAACAACTTTATTATTACCGCTAGGGCATATCTCCTTCATCAACATGGGACGTCGCAACCGTGTCGTTCTCCGCATCGGGGCCCCGACCAGATCTGCCACCGTGATGGCATAGTGCCACTGCGATGGCCGGGCAGCGGGCTGGTGATGGCGATTTTTCGGGACAGAAATTGGATCGGGGGAGACGGTTAGGGTACGGGGCGGGGACGCGGAGTGTACCTGGGCAGAGTGTCCCGAGCACGTACCTGGGCAGCGTGTCCCAGCGGCGCACGGCAGAGGCGGGGCTGGGCCGCGGATCGGTGACAGAGGAAGGCCCAGGTGACAACCGGGATTGCGGCGCTAGAAGTGGACCACTGCGCTGGTCGGCGATGGGTGAGACGACGACGACAAAAGGAGTGGTGCAGGGAAGGGACAGCGGCGCCTCTCATGCCCGTGCCACGTGCTCGATCTGGGTGGCACCCATGCCGCCACGATGTGGGGCAAGCGAGAGCAGACACGGGAGGAGAGGACGGGGGGCGGCGACGGCGCAGGAGGACGGGGGGCGGCGAACGGCGCGGGCGGATCAGCGAATGGCGTGCCCGCCCCTTGCTGTGGCGTCGGATGGGAGGAGGAGGAGGGGCGAGAGGTCGCGCGGGGGTGCGCGTGCGTTGTTGGCAGTTTTTCTTTCTCGAATGGCAGCCAGGTCAACGATCGATGGATATTAGTAGCTTGATGCTCCCTCCATTCCCTTATACAAGGCCACAAACTCATATTACAGGTAACAAGGTAAAATTTAATAACATCTTTGCAAGTCAACTCTTCTTTTCGTTAATCGGGATCATTAATACGCCCGCATGCATGCAAGGAAGGAATGGGAAGAAAATAATACAGTGTCATATGACTACGTGCATGCAAGTATTAAATAAGTTGGTAGTACGAGGAAATATCATTAATTTTTGTCTACCATTAATTTTTGCCTCAATTATAGCGTTAACCATCGGTGGATTAGGGGACATTAGATCTTGTAAATGGATGGATTATATTGTTTGCTGTAGGGGACCAAACTTTTCTATGTTCTATTTCCATGTACGAGGAAAAAAAGGCTAGTTTCATCAGTAAAGCTCATCTCTACTTTTATAAAAAACAGAGTTGGTGATGATAGTATGCCTATCATCCTACAATATAGGCCGTCTGATCTATATCTGACGGATAGAAGAAAACTATGACAATTTTGCAAAAGAAATACCCGCACCCCTCCTCACATTTGCAAATAAGGCCTTCCCTCGTTCATTCTTATCTCCCACAAGTAAAACTACTCATATAAATGCATTTTGATGTTTCTTGCAAAGCACGGGCATCTTGCTAGTCATAAATCAAGCGTATCAACACTGCGTACAAAATGATATTTTTTGTTAGGCTTGTCAAATACTTCTTCCATCCCATAATATAAGATCTTATTGCATCCAATATGCGAGTAGATGTAATAAGATCTCACATTATGGGACAGAGGGAGTAGATGTTTGGTGCAGTTTTACAAGGTTCTTCTGAAAATACAAACTGAAAATTATTTAAAAAGGCAATTTTTAGCCAGGAATGTTTGGACGAGAATGTTAATTGAATATACATCCCACAAAGATAGAATACATTGCCCTTCGGCATTGTGCGAAAGTTAACTCTCCAGGATACTCAGTATGTAAAGCCCTCATGACTTGGCACTGTGCTGAACTTTCTGGCTACTGTTGCAAGCAAAGTCAGTCAAATTTGTCAATCCTAATTTCATCGCACTAGATCGAACTTGTACTGATCAAAGTGACAAGTATGGACATATGAGCCTTAACTAGATCCGGACATTGCGCTTTTGGACTTTTGCCTTCTCAGCATCAATGATAGACTCAACCTGTTTAACAGCATCCTCAAGCTTCCCTTCAGCATTGACAACAATGTAGTCAAAATATTTCATCCGTCTCACCTCCTCTCTGGCTGTTGCAATTCTGACAAGAAGCATGTCTGTAGTTTCAGTTTTACGGTGAATGAGCCTTTTGACAAGTGCCTCCTCGCTCTCTGCAACTAGGAAGATGAAAATTGCAGATTCGCCAAGTATCTCTCTCAAAGTTGCTGCTCCTTGAATGTCCACTCTCAAGACAATGTCATGTCCTTTGGCCATGTAATCGCGGATCTGCGTGTCAAAAGTAATAAATACGAGTGCTTAAGCCAGATGGATAGTTCACCCAATCTAGTATTCTACCGGAAAAAGGCCAATCATAATTTCTTAGGTTCTATGAACTTTGCTAGTCATTAACTGATATGATCAAATGGAGTTTCATGTGCACTTTAGATTAAAATGCTTGTGTTGTGAAGTTGGGTTGTGGACATTTTGATGGGAAAACTAGTATTCCACACTGTTTGTTTGTTTAGAAGTCATAAAATTCAGTTACCAGATATAGGTCAAGAGAGCATAACTATTACTTAAACTTTACCATCAAGAACAAACAGGACAGGTAACCAAATGATATGTGATATGCAGTTATCACGCATTAGTACAAAGAACTGGAGAGGAAACACAAGGAAAGGAAATATGTGCCTGCAGCTGAGAATTGGCATCAGCAGGTTCGACAATCTATACTATGGTTGAAGCTGTGTCACAGCTACAAATATACAGCATAACTGTTGATACTGTTTACATGGCTGTAAATATTTGGAAACGTTATAAGCTTATATCTATATAATTTTCAGGCAATCAACCAAACATATGTTTGCAGACAACTTATATTATACTTTGGTGATCAACCCAACAACACATGAGGACAATTCTGGTTTCTGTAAGACTAATATGAGCAGCCTTCTTGTTCTAGTAGTACTGATTGACAGAGATATTGAACAAGCCTGGTTTAGATATAATGTAGAAAAGGTGAAGTAGTAGCACACCTGCTGCTTGGGAATCCCCTTATATTCCCCATAAACAAGCGCGTACTCAAGCAATTCCTCCCTTTCAATCATGGTGAGGAACGCCTCCTTGGTGACAAAGTGATAGTCCTTCCCGTCAACTTCACCCGGCCGAATTGCTCTGCTCGTCGCGGTAACCACAAAATGGATCTCTTCCCTCTCCTCTTGCAGCCTCTGGTGAACAATTCAAACCCGACATTTCAAAGCCGAACAGGCAACCAAACAAACACCAAGGCCGCATTACAAGAAGGGTAGGGGTTGCGCGGCATCACCTTGATGACTGCATCCTTCCCGACGCCGCTCGGGCCACTGACGACGAGGATCATCGGCTCCGGCGGTGGCGCCAGCGGTTCGGAGCTAAACGTCGTGCCCAGCGCCGCCTCCAACCCCCGGAACAGCTGATCCTACAATGCCACATCACAACACAAACACCACAATAAGCTTTAGGTGGAGGTGAGAGAAATCTGACAGCCACGGGAACATGGAATCAGACCAATACCTTGTCAGAGAAGGACGGGGGCGGCGGAGGAGGCGGCGGCGGGAGACGGGAAGAGTGGTGCCACCCGGAGGAGGAGGAGGAGGAGGACATGAGGCGGCGTGGCGGGGCGCGGGAGGCCGGAGCGGGCCGGGGTGGAAGGGGGCATCTCGCAAGGAAGGCGGAGCGAGCGAGGGCGGAGGAGAAGCGCCTGGAGAGAAGCATCGGGAAGGTTGCGCGACGAGAGGAAGGGGCGTGGGGAGAGGGGCGGAGGATGTGGGGATTGCGGGATTGGAAAGGGAGACGAAGGAGGAGAGGGGTTTGAGGGGTTTTTGACGGCAGCGATTGGTGAGATTCGTGTTAGTCAGATCATGATGTCCGTGAGGGCAAGCGCGGGTATACTAGTGTGACATTAGGGCATCTCTAATGCTAACCCTCAAATCGCTTGCATCGGTTCGGACCAAACGCAGTACCCTATCGATCCATGAAAAGGTACTCCACGACAGCAAACTCAAACACCGTATCAAGGCAGCGCCCCCTCCGGTCGTCGTCGCTCCACCATCCCTTCCTCCCTCTCGTGCCGCCCACGGATGTTGAGTCACCAGATTCCGCCCAAGCCGCCTCGCCGCCGCTAGCACGCCACCACCTTCGCGCAAACCTCTCATGCAACCACCGCCGCTTCGCCACTCCCGCCCTCAGCGTAGCTGAGCACCTCCCTGTCACCGCGCCCCACGCAAGCGCGTCGCAACCTGCCAGCCGAGGAAGGGGGGAATGGCCATGCTACCGCCACCGCCGACCAGCAGCCGCACCCAAGGAGATGCAAGGGAGGCATGAGGGCCAGGTCGAGCTAGGGCTCACCTATCACCGCTCGTGGGATCGACAGGGGCAAAGGGGCTTTTTTTGGGGGAGGGGGGAGGGGAGGGGGGGTCTTCAAACTTGGGTACCCAGAGGGACTATTCGAAGATTTGCAACTGAACAACTACCAATTTTATCTAATATGTAGATAGCGACAATTAATATGGATTGAAGTAAGTGCAACTTTCGTAGTGTGACTCGTTCGCTTATAGCTTAACAAAATTTATAAAATTGTAAGTATAAATACCCATGAAGTATTATGCTTAGATCTCTATGTAATGTATTCCGAGGCTTTCTAGTTGAGTTGTATTTTGTAACTTTTGCAGGTTGGATTGCATTAAACTTGTGACATGCGAACAAGCATATCAAAGTTGTGACATGTGAGCCACAAGAGAATTTTTATGGCTTGCCTTGCCTGGTTGTCTTTGCCTCTTCCCTCGACAAAGCATAGGTTCTTGCTGAGGTTCTTACAAGAGCATATGTTCTTGCTCGAAGCCCTCCCTCACGACAGCATTGCCTATGGTGTAGGAAGCGTACAATTTTTCTCCATGAATCAGATACGGGGTGGCGAACAATAATGTGGTCTCTTCCGTCGCTCATTGTAGTTTCTAACGAACCAACCAAATGTTATGGCCCTTGTGGAGTTCAAGTAATTCTGTCTCGGGTCTGCAATATTATGTAATCTCTTTGCTTACGTGTGCCGTCTAATTAATTGACTGAAGTAGCTCCAAGGATCCCAAATGTGATGATAGGCAGCTGCATCAAGGAACAGGTCCTCCGGCTGTCTCCGGGCAGCAGAGTCTTGGAACGTGGGCGGCGGCCCATGGGGTTCTAGGTGGCGGCGACTATTCGTGGCCATGCGGATGGCGCGGTGGTCGGATTTGATGTCGAGTGATCCGTCATGGTTGCTCTGATTCAGATATGGACGGCTTGGTGATGATGATCCAGATTCAATTGGCCGGGCGGTGGTGGCTGCAGACTGTGTTTCAACGACCTCCTGTAGCTTCACGACGGCAATGGTCACCGAAAGTCTTTGGAAGGGTTCATCTCATCAGATCCGATGGTTGACGTCAACGGTGAGATGCAAACTATGAACGACGGCTGCAGAGGGATGGTTGTGTAACGATGGTGATTGCACATCGCATGTAACTGCTGGGATCGCGAAAAAGTGATGGCGAGAATACATGAGTGACTTTGATGATGGTGCTACTCAAACACCCGGTCTCGAGCTCTAGGGTGAAAGCCTATGTCTGACCCGAGTTGGTTAAATCTAGCAATGGCGACTTTTTTTTTCGTCGTTACCTTGTTGAAGCATTGTTCGGATATGCTCGGGCTGATTTTGCAGGGTGAAAACCTAGATTATGTCCTTCACGGGTGGATTCAATGACGGCGATGCTTAAACGTCGCTCCCTTCTTGAAGGCACTGTTGTTGCAGAATCCCGTTGTCTGTGTGGTGTCATGACACTACTAGGGAAAACCCTAGTAGTGTTTTACCTTCAATATCATCTTCCCTAGTAGTGTCACCGCGATATGCAGACGTCCGGACGTGATATGCAGACGCCTCCAGTTATACCGACATCTTCCCTAGTAGTGTTTTCCCTTCCAGACATCTTCCCTAGTAGTGTTTTCCCTTCATCTTCCGGACGTGATATCAGCCTGATATGGATTTACCTTCAATATCATCTTTCGGACGAATATCAAAGGTGATAACCATATCAGACTGAAATGCATAAGTCTTGCATAGTGCTCGCCATGTTTTGCATCCAAAATAGGTGTAATCGTCTGAATTGTATAATTTGTGTGGAAAATATAACCATGCTCGGTCTTCAAGTAAAATTTCTTTACCTCCATAGTACGACTGCAACCTATCTTATCCAATACAAAAGCTCTTGCATGGTAGAGGATACGCTAGTAGAATAGTAAAAACAAATTATAAGTTGAAGCAAATGAAGTATATGTCATGCTTAATTACGAAAAGAGACTTGTCGTTGTGACTTACTGTATCCACTTCGAAGTTCTCATCCAGCTTGATGCTGAAGCGCCTATCATCATCTAGGAAGATTCCGTCGCACAGGCCGCGCTCGTCTTCGCAGTATTTGCAAATACCGAAATCCTTTTCGTCGTCAGACATTTCCTATGTTCATCGTTAAAACATTAATTGAAAATCGATCGAAGACAACTACCAGGATACTCAACACACAAATCCGGGGCACTTGATATTTACTACATATTCTGGCACAAGTCATGCCAAAATTCACGGAAAAAATCCGGCATGACCTTTGCTAAAATAGGACATATCGAGCGCCTGAAATTTGCCGGAACAGAAATGAATCAACACTCTGGCAAAACATAGGCCACTCGAAGGTGTAACCTGCAAATATGACCGGCCACTTGGGCAAGCACATATCCTATTTGAGCAACACAAGATATATATTTTAAAATATCTTATAGGACTCAAATTAGCATGCATTGAATAAGCAAAAGTAAATCATCTCATGCGTGTTCGTACATCGTCGAATATTATCACTAATACATCCCGAATAGTGTCATACATATAACATCACTAATACAACTAAAACCCTAGCACACGACGGGTATCGGCGCGGACGGTGGACACCCACAAAGAAGGAACCATCACGGGATCATAGCTTCAGTGAGATCCCTGGAGAACCTGTGCTCCAACGCAAACAAGTAGCAACGGACATGCGCGTCCTCCTCACTAACACGGTGAAGCACCACCTCCGCGGGGTCCTCGAGCCTCTGGACCGTCACTGGCCCACGCGACCGCCACCAAAGAAGGTTCGGATCAACGACAGGCTGGCTCCTCACTAACCTGCGCCCCCCGGTAGGTAGCGCCTCCCAGTACCATCCCGGCGGAGCCCAATCCCGGACATGGCCCATCTGGTCAAGCAGGTGTCGTCCTCCACCGACTCGACGACGAGGATGCGGGATAGGCATCGTCCACGTCGATGTGGGAAAAATTGCTTTAACTAAAAAAAATAGCAACAAGTTCTTACTAACTAGTTCTATTAATTCAATTAGTTCTTACTGAAAATAAACTTACTATAAATAAAAATAAACTAGTACCTAGCTAATTAGTACCTAGTTCTAACTAACTAGCACTAACTAGCACTAAAAATAGCCTAGGGTTCATACTAACTAGCACTAAATAGCTAGGGTTCATACTAAGCAAACAAGAGGGATCGAAAGGGAAGAGTGCTTACAAAGGGCGAGGAGAGAGATGGGGTCGGGGGAGACGGCGGCACCGAGGCGCGGCGA
>NC_041387.1:427093707-427343540 GCF_002162155.2 Triticum dicoccoides | reverse complement strand
GGCGGCGAGGCGGGGTCGGGGGAGACGGCGACGAGGCGGGGTCGGGGGAGACGGCCGCGAGGCGGGGTCGGGGGAGACGGCGGCGAGGCAGAGGCGACGAGGGGGAGAAGAGAGAGTGGGGAATTGGGGGAGGAAGCAGAGGAGAGGGAATCATGTCGCGCGGGGGGTTAGGTGAAAATAGCTTTAACAGTAGCGTGGGGAGGAAAAACGCGCTGCTGCTAAAATCCCTAGTAGTAGCGCCGTTTCTGGAAGGGCGCTATTACTATACCTAGCACGTCGGGAACAGTGTGGCAATTATAGTAGTAGCGCGTTCTGTTCCTGCCACGCTACTGCTAAGGGGGTAATAGTAGCACGGTTTTGGCAGACGCGCTACTGCTAATTAGCAGTAGCGCCTCATTTTAACACGCGCTACTGGTAAGATTCTATGTATAAGGTTTTTCCTAGTAGTGTGACATGATTGGTGCGAATCTGGTGATTTTCGTAGTTTGTCGATCGTAGATCTGATCTTTTTTTTTCTTGCCTACATATAGCTTTGGTCTTATAAGACTTTACTAGTTGTTAGCATGTTTATGTGCGTGTGTTGTGTTGATTATGTGCATCCTAGATATGTAGAGGTCGGGTGTATGCTCATCACGTTTGTATCTTCTTGATGCTTTACTTTGAGCTAATAAAATTCATCATTTGTCAAAAAATCAAGTAGTGCACCCTAAGGCCATGTACAATTGAAAGTGCTCAGTAAAAAAACTAAACTTTTAAGCATCGATGCTTATCTCTATAAAAGGATGTCTAATTAAACATCTACCACTTCAGATAACACTGATGTCAAAAAATTATTTTTCTTAAGCACCTTTCCTAAAACCTTATATTATATAAGGCCTGAAAGAGCAAAACATGAGCGTCTAGCAGACTGCATTACAGACGGCACCTTCCCTGAATCTTGTAACGGCGTTGTTGTAGAGAGGAAACAAATCGCCACCCTGTAAAAATATTCTATGTTTTTTTCGAAAAGGGGGTTTACCCCAGCCTCTGCATCCGAAAGATGCATACGGCTCATCTTATTAAGAAAAATATCCAGCAACAAAGTCTCCAAGTCTCGAAATAAGAAAAAAAACAAATGCTCATAAGAGCTAAACAAAAAGGACAAAGCCACAACCGGCTGGCAAATAAAAATAGGAGCACTACATGCCTATCCTATTACATGACCGCCATCCAAACCGGTTGAAAATATCCCGAGTTACCATCTCCCATCGGGTAGACGCGGTAACCAAATCCTCCCTGGCCTCCGTCAGAGTAAGTAGCGACCACATACGGATCAACGCAGTGGCCCTGAAGATAACTTGCAAAAGGTGGATGTTCGTTGTTTTGTTAAAAACCAAATCATTTCTGCAGTTCCAGACTGCCCAAAAAAAGCACAAACGCCAACACGAATGTGCCTCACTGTATCTGAATCAATCCCATTAAGCCACGTTCCAAATAACGTGTTGATAGAAGTGGGCGGATTAATATTAAAAGCAATATGAATCGACCGCTACAGAATCTTGGTCAGCGGACAATCAAGAAAGAGGTGTTTGATAGTTTCATTATGGTCACAAAAACTACATCTTGCAGAACCCACCCAGTTGCGTTTTGCCAAAATAACTTGTTTATGCACAAACCACATAAACACTTTGATTCTCAAAGGTACCTTCACTTTCCAAACGTGCTTCTAGGAGGGAATCACGCTAGAGTTGATGACATACAGATACATGGATTTGACCGAGAACATGTCGTTCTTAGTTAGTTTCCAATACAACTGATCTGGCTGCTGAGACAGCTGGACATCCATCAGACGTCTTACAAGATGAAGCCAGGCCTCCCAACGATTTCCCACTAGCGTCCTTCGAAAACTAATATTGAGGGGAGTGGATTGTAGAACGGTTGCAACATAGTCTTCTCTACGTTGAATAACGTTATACAAAGTAGGATATTGAAGTGCAAGGGAAGTCTCCCCAATCCACGTATCCTCCCAGAACCTCGTATTAGCTCCATTTCCGACTAAGAACCTTGTCCTTTTGAAAAAGAGTGGTTTGACTCTCATCAAGCCTTTCCAAAATGGTGAGTCAGTCGGCCTCACTGTCACCTGGGACAAGGTTTTAGAGTGAAAATATTTATTTTGCAAATCTGAGCCCAAATAGCCTTCGCCTCGGACGAAAGTTTGAACAGCCACTTGCTAAGGAGACATCTGTTTTTGACTTCCAGATTTTCAATACCTAGACCCCTTGGTCCTTCGGCCTACAGATTATATCCCATTTAGCAAGCCTATACTTTCGTTTAAGCTCATCACTCTGCCAAAAGAATCCTGATCGATAGAAATCTAGCCTTTTCCTGACTTCTACCGGGACCTCGAAAAAGGATAGGAGAAACATAGGCATACTTGTGAGGACCAAATTAATCAAAATTAAACGCCCTCCATATGACATGAGCTTCTCTTTCCAACAGCTCAGCTTCTTCTCGAAACGATCCTCAATGCATTTCCACTCTTTGTTAGTCAGCTTACGATGATGAATGGGTATACCTAAATATGTGAACGGTAACGTTCCCAATTCACATTCGAACAATTGTTTATAAGCCTCCTGGTCATCATTAGCTCTTCCAAAATAGAACAATTCGCTCTTGTCGAAGTTAATTTTTAACCCGGTCAATTGTTCAAATAAGCATAACATGAGCTTCATGTTTCTCGCTTTCGCCAAGTCGTGCTCCATGAAGATGATAGTATCATCAACATACTGAAGGATGGAGATACCTCCATCAACAAAATGCGGAACAAGGCCGCCTACCTGTCCTGCATCCTTAGCCTGTCCTATTAAAATGGTCAGCATATCAACCACTATGTTGAATAGGATCGGTGACATGGAATCTCCTTGCCTTAACCCTTTGTGAGTCTGGAAGTAGTGACATATGTCATTATTCACTTTAATCCCTACACTCCCTTTTTGTGTAAAGGATTCAATCTGGTTTCTCCAGGCCGGGTCAAATCCTTTCATACGCAAAGCCTGTTGAAGGAAAGGTCATTTAACTTTATCGTATGCTTTTTCAAAATCCACTTTAAAAACAACGCCATCTAGTTTTTTTGAGTGAATCTCATGGAGCGTTTCATGCAAGACGACAACCCCTTCAAGAATATTTCTATCTGGCATGAAAGCAGTCTGAGACGGTTGCACCACAGAATGCGCAATCTGCGTAAGTCTGTTCGTCCCAACCTTGGTGAAGATTTTGAAACTAACATTCAGCAGACATATAGGCTTGAACTGCTCAATGCGAACGGCCTCTGTCTTCTTAGGAAGAAGAGTTATCGTTCCGAAATTCAGCTTAAACAATTGAAGCTGTCCGGCAAAAAGCTCATGGAACATCGGAATCAGGTCCCCCTTAAAATATTTTATGTGGCCAATATAAATAATAGATTGATTATACAGAGCTCTAATATGATGGTTGCTACCGGTAGTATAGATTAAAATCAAGGATTTTAATTGCCTCTTTTCTTCTTTTATTAATCTTCACACACAAAATGAGTGGATTAATCTTCACAAATTAATGTGTATGTGTCAAAGCAAATATGCGCGTACACAAGCCGTTTATATACACTAGACCGACCATGTCCCAAAACCCTACCCCTCTGAGCTCCTTCTCTTACCGTCCAACTACCCACTAGTTTGCATCCTCGTCCGCCATCGCAATAGTCGGCACCACTCCTTCATAGTGGAGGCAGCTGTCGCCGGCGTGCTTCGTCAAAATCGCGATAGAGGTCGCCGACGCCTGGCACCAGGCCCGTATTGAGGCGGGCCAACCTTCGAGCTCGCGGGAGTTGAGATCGGAGAGCGCAGAGGAGGAGAGCGGCACCATTGCGATGGCGGAGGCCACAAACGAGAAGGCACCTGCGGTGGAAGGGAAGGCGCCCGCTGAGGTAGCGGAGGCTGAGAATAATTTGAAGCGCATACTGATCTGTCAAGAAGAAGCAATCACACGAGTACGACATTGAGAGTTGTTAACTAGGTTCCCAATCATAGCTACACCCCCGACGCATACAACTACGGGCCTTCCTCCTCATGTACTAAATCAACACCGTAGAGTCAACGACAAGCCGACCGAGGCCATCAGACAGCGCTCCGACCATCACACCACAGCTAGTCCGACTACCCCTGCCATGGACACCTGACCATCTCTCTCGTGATCTTTGTCTAGCCTACCAATTTATGTCTAGTCCATTTGGCTACCCCGCGGTACCCTTATATAATAGTACTGGGTTCACCCGCAAAAAAAAATAGTATTGGGTTACATATGTTCGACTCAAGCACCTAACCCTTCACTAATTACAAGTCAAACTGTAGCCTGGCGTGTACACATTTATTTTAACAGACGCGACATCGGTGCCCGGGTTCAGACCGCTGCAGGCAGAGCAACAATACAACATGGTGCTCCTGGAAGAGCATCGGCCGGCGAAGGATTAGTTGGAGGCAGAGCATGCGTGAGACGTTGTCGTCGCGTCCATGGTGCGGTAGACCTGGACATCGTCGACATGAACTGGGCGGTATTCACGTTCATGCATGGTGCCCGCACGGCTGCCGCAAGTGCTCGCAGCTTCGCGTCAACGAGGTGGAGTACAACTGCCTCTTCGAGCCAGAGCAACACGACGACGATGCCCATCGTCAGCTCCGCCTTGTTCACACCAGCCGGCAACAATGACGATGCCAAAGAGGCATCCATCGTCAGCTCCGCCTTGTTCCTCAACCTCCTCTCCGACAAGGAGTAGATTAGTTGTTTTAGGGATTGTTTGCGTAAAAGGCAATCTCTCCAAAAATCAATAAAAGAAAAATCGATGTTGATTCTGGTTGGATAGTCCCATGAGCAGACATTTGATTATGTCCAATAGGTGCCGCATTGGAGATGTCCTGAGGTCCTGATTTTGAAAGCCCAAGGCTCCTCATTTTCTTTCTTATATTATAGGACCCACAAATCATAGGGAGATAGGCAGGGAGGGCGTGGGCCTCCTGCCATGCTGGCTTGCCACGCCAGCCCGACAGTGGGCTATGGAGCACCATGGATAGCAGCATGCGGGAGGACGGACCAAAGTCATGAATGTTGCAACTTTTATTTAGCATAAAAAAAATAAAGTGACCATCAAATTAAAGCACTTTCAGTGTATTACCGCAATCTGGGAGTATGGCCAATGACATCAAAGTTACAAGAGTAGGTCTAAGCCATAATCCGAAGACCACATATTACAAGTTCATGACTGAGCAATGCTCATGTCGGTTCATATCGCAGAACATGTTTACAAGTGGTCCCCTAGCCTCTGGATTGGTTGATGCACGCAACCACTCCTTTTGTACACATACTTACTATGCAGTCCTCTGAATATGTGGAGCATATTTTCTCTGTCCGTTTCCTTTCTTCTTGTTTGGCAGATCCTTCAGCTTGTGGCAAATATTAAAGCGCAGAGCATATAGCTATACATATTTGGTTATTTGATTGTGTAATCATGTAAACCATGAAAAGAACAACGAATCAATGCAACCTTCTTATTTCCTATCAGATGTCCAGAATCGCAAATGCACAAACACATTCTCATACAAGTCATCTAGTGCTAGAATTGTGAACTAACAATAACTAAAAAAAATGTATGAACGCTTCCCAGGAAGAGGAACCCAACCAATGAAATGCTCAGAAGAGACTACACACATAGCCACAAAAACCTAACACCTGTTAGTATACCCTTCTCATTCCAGAGTCTCGAGAACCTGATGTAAGTACGAGATGTACGCCACACCCGCTCCCTGTCACGACGACGACGACAGGGAAGAGAGGTCCTCGAACACCGTCCGTATCTCCGGCCTCTCGGATGCGGACCGGATACACCGGATGGCGATGTGCAGCATGTCCTCCAGCTTGTTGGATGCGCCCCCTGAGCTTTCAGTTTCAACAATGCGCCCGTCGAAGCACTCAGAAGCACGCTCCTCCCTTGCCAGCATCCTCACCCAGTCCGTCAGGTCAACCGCGCCATCGCTCACACAAATGATCTCCCCCGCAATCCTCCCTGTCAGAAGCTCAAGCAGGATGACGCCAAAGGCATACACGTCGCTCTTGAGAGACGGGCATGGCTTGCTGGTGCTTGCAAACTCAGGAGGGGAGTACCCAAGAGCCCCTGCATTCAGGACCTGCTCGGCCATGCCCACCGGAGTCATCAGCCTGTGAAGGCTGTAATCAGTTACCAGAGCAGACGGGCTGGTGTCCTGAAGCAGGACGTTGGACGACTTGAGGTTGCCATGTGGGATCACCCGCTCATTGTGCAGGTAATCTAGACAGTGGGCAATGCTGATCGCGATATCAAGCCGCTGGCCCACCGACAGAGGTGCAAGATCCCGCTCTTCAATCTCTGAAAGATGACACAAAAGAAATGCATCAGAATACATACAAATCAGCTGCAGCTAGAATTTGATTTAGAGAGAGCTGAGAACCATTACCAGACAGGTAGGTAGACAGAGATGTGGCATCCACATAGTCTGATATGATGATCCTCTCGTGCTCCTTGGGACCCCAGTAGTAGCCTCGCAGTGAGACTAGACTGGGATGTTTGACGCTGCCGAGCTTCTTTATTTCACGGGAAAACTCTTTCTTGCTCTTAGCAAACCCCTCCTTCAGCCACTTCACTGTCAGCACATACCCATTGTCAAGAGTAGCCTTGTAGGATGTCCCGTGACAGCTCCGGCCGATGATCTCTGCCGGAGCACGAGAGAGCTCTTCAGCCGTAAACAACACCGAATTGTCGAAAAGATGCAAGTCCCCAACCAGTTTGTCAGGAGAGTGCACCCTCAAGATGGAGTGATGATGGTGCGAGCGCACATCAGAAGGTGATGATATCAATGAAGGCATCGAAGAAGTTGTGCTATCTTTAAGGCTGGAAATGCTACCGGTTGGCTGATCCACAGATTGTGCTTCATGCTGTCCTTCCATGCCACCACGAGGCACGGAAACACCTCCATACTCTGCAGACGGTGATGATCCTAGCGAGACATCATGCATTTCAGAACTTGGAATTTCTGCACGTCTCTGAGGAGCACCCTGTCCTTGATTTACAGAATTCTTATTTTGGCCCTTGCCTTTTTCGCTGCTCTTCCAGTTAGAGATCTTCCAATGGACAAGTAAAAGGACAATGATCCCGGTAACAAAGACAATAACACATGCAATCAATGCATACAGAATTCCACGCTTCATACCATGTTTCCTCCCACCTGATCCTTCAGGACTATTTGGTGACCCAGAGCGGGGAAGAACAAGTAGTTCATTCCCTGGATGGAAAGATGAATCAGGAAATTTCAGCAAACTGTTCGGAACGGGGCCAGACAAATTGTTGCATGATACATTGAACTCTACAAGATCGTCCGGGAGGCCATCAGGTATGCTACCATCGAAATGGTTGCTTGACAAGTCAATGTGCAGCAAATGCTTTAGCTTGGTGATTGATGTTGGAATTTGCCCAGTAAAGTTGTTCAGGCAAAGATCCAACAACACCAATCCACTCAAACGACCGATGCCGGAAGGCAGTGGACCGCCAAAAGAATTGTTTGAAAGATCAAGAAATGAAAGGTTTGAGGTCTGTACAGGAAGAACTGACAGGTCTATAGTAGTTGAATTGTTGGTTTCAGAACTGGGAAGAGGCAGAGTTCCTGCGAAACTGTTTCCTGAAAGATTAAGATAGGTCAGCTTAGCTGCTGTAAAGAGATTTTTCAGTAAAGCTCCATGCAGCTGATTGAGACTAAGATCTATGGCAATCAACTCGGGATAGCTTCCGAGAACAGTCGGCAATTCTCCTGCTAGCAAGTTATCAGAAATCCTCAATGAAGTCAGCCTCAAAAATTGGGTAGTCTGAACGGGCCAGGTTCCTGTTAATCTATTTGAGCTCAAATCAATCATCTCAACATAATCTCCCCATGTATGGACAACTGATATGTTCCCTGAAAGCATGTTTCTACTCAAATCAACCACTGAACAGCTCCCAAATGTGATTGGTAAAGTTCCCTGAAGGCTGTTAGATGACAGATTCAGGTACTTCAGATTCACTGATGTTACACGCCTAATTGGACCTGTGTAGTACAAGGGTTTAGATAAAATTAGTAATCGCAACACATCATCATTCACAAACATAGTATGGATTGCTTCGGTGCTCTGGAGGTTATTATGGCAACGGGAAAAGAAACGTGTTCAATACATGCATTGTTTGCATGGGTTATTACACTGCAACATATTAATTGTTCAAGCATAAGGCAAAAGTGGTAGCACGAACGACAAGTTTAATAAGGGAAAGCTTAAAACGATTTGTTTTTAACACAATCCTGTGAAATGAAGAGTAGAAAAATAAATCTACCTGTGAGCTGGTTGCAGCTAAGGTCAAGTTGAGTCAACACCATGGAGGTTTCCCGGAATAGCGCTTCTGGAATGGACCCCGAGAACTTATTGTTCTGCAGAAGCAACACCTTGAGGGAGATCATGAAGTTAAATGACGGGACGTTGCCACTAAGCGCATTGTAACTTGCATCGAACACCTCGAGGCTGTCGAACAAAGGCGTCGGATCGCTCTCAAATACTGGCCCTGACAGCACATTATGGCTAACATTCAGGTACTGCAGAGTGCTAGCCACAGATGAGTTATCAGAGATTGATGCCAGGGACCCCGAGAACTGATTGCAGCTGAAATCAACATGGACCGGGCTCTGCAGCTGCGCAAATATGTCATCCAATTTGCCGACGAAGCCGTTGCCTCGGAGATCCAAGTACTTCAATTTCCTCAGGCTTCTGAAACCCACCGGCAATGCACCACCAAAGCCATTGGAGGAGAGATTGAGATGCCCCAGGTTGCTCAGTTTGGTGAATTCGGCCGGAATGGAGCCGGCGAACCTGTTGTTGGACAGATCCAGGTGCTGCAAGGAAGCAAGAGACCCCAGCGCACGGGGCAAGACCCCTTCCAATTTGTTGCCGGACAGGGACAGGTTCTGAAGCATGGTCATCGTTGCGAGCGCCGACAAGCTGGCGTTGCCCACAAGCCCAATGCCATCGAACGCTATGGAAAGAATCTGGCCGCCGTTGCACTGCACGCCATGCCAATCGATGGGGCAGCCGTCAGAGTCGGACGAGCTGGTCGGGTTCCAAGGAGCGGCCTGGCGGCGGGACGGGTCTTGCCGGATGCCCCTGCCAAACTCCAGCAGCGCCTCCATGTCCGAGCCAGCCACGGCCCAAATCCAGAAACACAGGATGACGAGCCGCATTGCAAGATCCAACCTTGACGCCAGACGAAGCGATAATGTGGGTGGTGTTGGGTAGGTAGGGTTTAAGGCACTTGGAGTTGAGAGAAAAGATTAAGGGTGAAATTTTTTGGGGATTTTTGCCGGCACCGAACTCGGGGCGGGTCAAGAAGAAGGGGAAATTGCGGCAAATGAAGGAGCACAAGAAGCTGCGGTGCGGGGAAATTCCCAACCAAAATCACAGCGGATGTGAGGTGGGTAATTTGGGGCAAATACATCCAGGCGCCAAACTGAGACCAAGAAGTCGGCAGTGTGGCCAAGAACAAGGGCAAACACAGAGACACGCGGCGACGCTGCGTCAAGAAACAAAATCCATCCAAGCGTGAAGCTGGGCAGGAGAGATTGGAGCAATGGCTGCTGTCCAAGCCGAGTAAGTAGAACCCTGCAATCCGAACCGAACCAAACACTCAGCTGAAGATGCCAGATTAGTAGACACAAACAAAATGGAGCGAGCTCAAGGAGGGAGGGAGGGTAAGCTGCACACCTAGACTCGCCCGGGCGCTTTCCGGGTCGCTGCTCCTCTCTCTGATTGGAATCTTGAAGGAATTTGGTCTGGTGGCTACAGAATGCAGCGTCTACCTTTTGGGGCAGCAAGGGGAGACCGGGCAAACGGAGAGCTCATGGCCTTGCCCGTGCTCGGCGTGTACTACACCGCTGCTACTGCCGAGAGAGAGAGAGGGAGCAGGTGAAAAGAGAATTAAAAGGGTCCGGTGACACTGCAGGACTGGGGGCACATTTCACAGTGAGATTGTCAACTCAAAAGTGTGTCCGTGCCAAAAGAAAAGAAAAGAAAAGGGTCTGGATTTACTTTTAAGGAAAAGTGATCTGTAAAGCGGAAGCAAAACAAGGCAAGGCTTTCCCTGACAAATCACAAAGTTACCAGCAGCAGCAGAGGAGGGAAGATAAGCAAATTCTTAGCCGCCGGGATTATCCAGAAATCCTGTCAGTGTTACTACTAGTAGTACATTTCAAAAGAAGATGCTACTAGCAATAATAATTGAGTCATCCTAGGTTGGATACTAGGATGAGAAAATAATCTGGGACACTCTCAGAATAAATCTGAGAAAGCTGCAGCATTATTTGAGACTCATTAGCGCTAAGACGAAAACCATGATGACGAGTGCTAATCTCCCTGCAGGCCAACGTGCAGCGCCAGATATGCTCGCCTCGGCTTCCGGTGCTTGGATCGAAGAGAAAGAGGGGACACCCACCCTTGTAACCGGTGCACAAAGGTCGCGGTCTCATCCTGCCATCTCCTCTCCTGCCGCACCCCCTTAGAGCAAGTACAATAAGGTGATGTAGGCGGGCTGTAAGACATTAAATATTATATTCTTGCTTACTTGGAAGAGAGAGAAGAGGAGAGAGAAGAGAAGCGGGCTACTAGTTAACAGCCGGCTGCAGCACGTGCTCCTAGGTACTTTGTGAGAGAGTGAGGTGGGCCATGTATCAACAAAGTAGTACATATTTATATCTAGCTATTGTACTTGTTGGCTATAAGCTTGACTATATGTGACATGGCAACATCATATAGCCAGCAGCTGGCTATATTATTAACCATGCTCTTACCCCATACAGGATCCAGCGCAAAGCACACCTTTTCTTTTGTTTCCAAGGGTTACTCCACGCACGACCCCATCATATCCGTCTGCGTCCGTTTAGGGTAAATGGACTTAGCAGGCCCTCCAACGGGCAGCCGCAAGCGGACCACCATCCGTTTTCTGTCTGTTTTCGACCCATTCGCAGCCCAAGCTTGAGCCGAGTTTGCGACCGAACGGACAATGCGTGGACGGGCGGGGGCGCATCCTTGTCCTCCCTTGGCCCGCCCGTCGGTGGCACTTTTCCTCCCTTTCCTCCAAAACACTCCCGCGCCCTGCCCTTCCCCCTCCATCCATCCATAATGGCCGACGAGGTGAATCCCGTCGACCCACCAACCGCCGCCCGCCCCCCGGCGAAGACAAAGAAGCCTCGGTCGGAGCTCACGCCGGCGGAGATCGCCAAGCTCGGCGCCGAATCCGCCGGCCGCTGGCTTTGTTGCCGACGCCAAAACTTGACCATTTTGAAGGCCGGCTAGTGTGTCGGCCGCTGCCTTTGTTACCGGCGTCAAAACTTGTCCATTTTGAAGGCTGGCTAGTGTGTCGGGCGCTAGCTTTGTTGTCGGTGCTAAACTTGGGGTGACCATTCTGTACGCCGCTTACTTTGTTGCCGGCCGGCATGATCTAGTGTGAACTATGGCCGCTGCCATACGTTTTTTTGTTTGCATGCACAACGAACGAGATGCGGCTGAAATGCGGCCATGTGTTGGGTGCATGGCCGCCGCATCCATAAATCCGAGCGGACACAACCGCATTGCCACCCCTAAGCGGACGAAACGGATGTCTATTTGGGGTCGTGCGTTAGAGTTGCCCTAAAAGCATCTCTAGCAGACCATGTAAACGGGATACTGTAAAATGATTTTGCGGCACCGCGAACGGCACAACAAAGCAGTTCCTTCAAAGCATACTGCTAGACAAACATAGGGTATGTGAAGGCTGCATGAGAGCAAAAGTTTCCTTCTCGACCCACTTTTGAGTGTTTGGTAGAGTGCATGAAGGGTGCATGAGTCCACACTAGCTTAACACAAATACATAAGAGCATGCATAAAGAGGGATGCTGAGATGAGCATGCACATGGAGGGAACAACTATGTTAAGATGAGAATGCAATCAAACACACCCTTAGTTGTTTCCACCATACTTCACATGAATTTAAACACGTTCATCGCACAAACTTAAGCATACTAGATTTAAGCCTAATCTAAGTTACTCATCCTTCTTGACGTGGAGATGATACTGTTGGAAATATGCCCTAGAGGCAATAATAAAAGTATTATTATATTTCAATGTTCATGATAAATGTCTTTTATTCATGCTATAACTGTATTATCCGGAAATCGTAATACACGTGTGAATACTTAGACCACAATATGTCCCTGGTGAGCCTCTAGTTGACTAGCTCGTTGTGATCAACAGATAGTCATGGTTTCCTGACTATGGACATTGGATGTCGTTGATAACGGGATCACATCATTAGGAGAATGATGTGATGGACAAGACTCAATCCTAAGCATAGCATAAAAGATCGTGTAGTTCGTTTTGCTAGAGCTTTGCCAATGTCAAGTATCTCTTCCTTCGACCATGAGATTGTGTAACTCCCGGATACCGTAAGAGTGCCTTGGGTGTATCAAACGTCACAACGTAACTGGGTGACTATAAAGGTGCATTACAGGTATCTCCGAAAGTATCTGTTGGGTTGACACGGATCGAGACTGGGATTTGTCACTCCGTATGACGGAGAGGTATCTCTGGGCCCACTCGGTAATGCATCATCATAATGAGCTCAATGTGACCAAGGTGTTGGACACGGGATCATGCATTACGGTACGAGTAAAGTGACTTGCCGGTAACGAGACTGAACAAGGTATTGGGATACCGATGATCGAGTCTCGGGCAAGTAACGTACCGATTGACAAAGGGAATTGCATACAGGGTTTGATCGAATCCTCGACATCGTGGTTCATCCGATGACAACATCGAGGAGCATGTGGGAGCCATCATGGGTATCCAGATCCCGCTGTTGGTTATTGACATGAGAGTGTCTAGGTCATGTCTGGATGTCTCCCGAACCCGTAGGGTCTACACACTTAAGGTTCGGTGACGCTAGGGTTATTAGGAAGACTAGTATGTGACTACCGAATGTTGTTCGGAGTCCCGGATGGGATCCTGGACGTCACGAGGAGCTCCGGAAGGGTCCGGAGGTAAAGATTTATATATGGGAAGTTGTCAAACGGACACCGGGAAGTTTCGGGGTCATACCGGTATTGTACCGGGGCCACCGGAAGAGTTCCGGGGGTCCACCGGGAGGGGCCACCCCTCCCGGGGGGCCACATGGGCTGCGTGGGGCAGGGAGCCAGCCCCTGGTGGGCTGGCCGCACCCCCTCCCTTGGGCCCATGCGCCTAGGGTTGAGGGGGGAACCCTAGAGGGGGCGCCCCCCTTGGCTTGGGGGGCAAGCCACCCTCTCCCCCTCTCCCCTTGGCCGCCGCACCCCCCCTAGATGGGTTCTAGGGGGCCGGCCCCCTTCTCCCTTCCCCCTATAAATAGAGGGGTGAGGGGAGGGCAGCCGTACCACCCTCCAAGGCGCAGCCCTCCCCTCCCCAACACCTCTCCTCCTCCGTTGTGTGCTTGGCGAAGCCCTGTCGGAGTACTGCCTCTCCACCATCACCACGCCGTCGTGCTGCCGGTGGAGCTGTCTTCCTCAACCTCTCCTTCCCCCTTGCTGGATCAAGAAGGAGGAGACGTCTCCCGTCCCGTAGGTGTGTTGAACGCGGAGGTGCTGTCCGTTCAGCACTTGGTCATCGGTGATTCGAATCACATCGAGTACGACTACATCATCACCATGCAAGCTTCCGCACGCGATCTACAAGTGGTATGTAGATGCAAACTCTCTCCCTTGACTCGTTGCTTAGATGAACTCATAGATGGATCTTGGTGAAACCGTAGGAAAAATTTTAATTTTCTGCAACGTTCCCCAACAGTGGCATCATGAGCTAGGTCTATGCGTAGTTCTCTTTGCACGAGTAGAACACAATTTGTTGTGGGCGTGGATTTTGTCATCTTACTTGCCTCTACTAGTCTTTTCTTGCTCAAACGGTATTGTGGGATGAAGCGGCCCGGACCAACCTTACACGTACGCTTACGTGAGACCGGTTCCACCGACTGACATGCACTAGTTGCATAAGGTGGCTGGCGGGTGTCTGTCTCTCCCACTTTAGTTGGAGCGGAATCGATGAACATGGCCCTTATGAAGGGTAAATAGAAGTTGACAAAATCACGTTGTGGTGATTCGTAGGTAAGAAAACGTTCTTGCTAGAACCCAATTGCAGCCACGTAAAAGATGCAACAACAATTAGAGGACGTCTAACTTGTTTTTGCAGCGATTGATCATGTGATGTGATATGGCCAGAAGTTGTGATGAATGATGAATTGTGATGTATGAGATCATGTTCTTTGTAATAGGATTCACGACTTGCATGTCGATGAGTATGACAACCGGCAGGAGCCATAGGAGTTGTCTTTATTTTTTGTATGACCTGCGTGTCATTGAATAACGCCATGTAAACTACTTTACTTTATTGCTAAATGTTAGTCATAGAAGTAGAAGTAGTCGTTGGCGTGACAACTTCATGAAGACACGATGATGGAGATCATGATGATGGAGATCATGGTGTCAAGCCGGTGACAAGATGATCATGGAGCCCCGAAGATGAAGATCAATGGAGCTATATGATATTGGCCATATCATGTCACGACTATATAATTGCATGTGATGTTTATTATGTTTATGCATCTTGTTTACTTAGGACGACGGTAGTAAATAAGATGATCCCTTACAAAAATTTCAAGAAGTGTTCTCCCCTAACTGTGCACCGTTGCTACAGTTCGTCGCTTCTAAGCACCACGTGATGATCGGGTGTGATGGATTCTTACGTTCACATACAACGGGTGTAAGACAGTTTTACACAGCGAAAACACTTAGGGTTAACTTGACGAGCCTAGCATGTGCAGACATGGCCTCGGAACACGGAGACCGAAAGGTCGAACACGAATCGTATGGAAGATACGATCAACATGAGAATGTTCACCGACGATGACTAGTCCGTCTCACATGATGATCGGACACGGGCTAGTCGACTCGGATCGTGTAACACTTAGATGACTAGAGGGATGTCTAATCTAAGTGGGAGTTCATAATTTGATTAGAACTTTATTATCATGAACTTAGTCTAAAACCTTTGCAAATATGTCTTGTAGATCAATGGCCAACGCTAATGTCAACATGAACTTCAACGCGTTCCTAGAGAAAACCAAGCTGAAAGATGATGGCAGCAACTATACGGACTGGGTCCGGAACCTGAGGATCATCCTCATAGCTGCCAGGAAACAATATGTCCTAGAAGGACCGCTAGGTGACTCTCCCGTCCCAGAGAACCAAGACATTATGAATGCTTGGCAGTCTCGTGCTGATGATTACTCCCTCGTTCAGTGCGGCATGCTTTACAGCTTAGAACCGGGGCTCCAAAAGCGTTTTGAGCACCACGGAGCATATGAGATGTTCGAAGAGCTGAAACTAGTTTTTCAAGCTCATGCCCGGGTCGAGAGATATGATGTCTCCGACAAGTTCTACAGTTGTAAGATGGAGGAAAACAGTTCTGTCGGTGAGCACATCCTGAAGATGTCTGGGTTGCACAACCGTATGACCCAGCTGAACATTAACCTCCCAGATGAGGCAGTCATTGACAGAATCCTCCAGTCGCTCCCACCAAGCTACAAGAGCTTTGTGATGAACTACAACATGCAGGGGATGGAAAAGACCATTCCTGAAGTGTTCTCGATGCTGAAGTCAGCAGAGGCTGAAATCAAGAAAGAACATCAAGTGTTGATGGTCAATAAGACCACTAAGTTCAAGAAGGGCAAGGGTAAGAAGAACTTCAAGAAGGACGGCAAAGATGTTGCCGCGCCTGGTAAGCCAGTTACTGGGAAGAAGTCAAAGAATGGACCCAAGCCTGAGACTGAGTGCTTTTATTGCAAGGGGAAGGGTCACTGGAAGCGGAACTGCCCCAAATACTTAGCGGATAAGAAGGCCGGCAACACCAAAGGTATATTTGATATACATGTGATTGATGTGTACCTTACCAGTACTCGTAGTAACTCCTGGGTATTTGATACCGGTGCCGTTGCTCATATTTGTAACTCACAGCAGGAGCTGCAGAATAAACGGAGACTGGCGAAGGACGAGGTGATGATGCGCGTCGGGAATGGTTCCAGAGTCGATGTGATCGCCGTCGGCACGCTGCCTCTACATTTACCTACGGGATTAGTTTTGAACCTTAATAATTGTTATTTAGTGCCAAGTTTGAGCATGAACATTGTATCTGGATCTCGTTTAATACGAGATGGCTACTCATTTAAGTCTGAGAATAATGGTTGTTCGATTTATATGAGAGATATGTTTTATGGTCATGCTCCGATGGTCAATGGTTTATTCTTAATGAATCTCGAGCGTAATATTACACATGTTCATAGTGTAGATGCCAAAAGATTTAAAGTTGATAACGATAGTCCCACATACTTGTGGCACTGCCGCCTTGGTCACATTGGTGTGAAGCGCATGAAGAAGCTCCATGCCGATGGACTTTTAGAGTCTCTTGATTATGAATCGTTTGACACGTGCGAACCATGCCTTTTGGGCAAAATGACCAAGACTCCGTTCTCCGGAACAATGGAGCGAGCAACCAACTTGTTGGAAATCATACATACCGATGTGTGCGGTCCAATGAGCGTTGAGGCTCGCGGAGGATATCGTTATGTTCTCACTCTCACAGATGACTTGAGTAGATATGGGTATGTCTACTTAATGAAACACGAGTCTGAGACCTTTGAAAAGTTCAAGGAATTTCAGAATGAGGTAGAGAATCAACGTGACCGAAAGATAAAATTCTTACGATCAGATCGTGGAGGAGAATACTTAAGTCACGAATTTGGTACACACTTAAGGAAATGTGGAATCGTTTCACAGCTCACGCCGCCTGGAACACCTCAGCGAAACGGTGTGTCCGAACGTCGTAATCGCACCCTATTGGATATGGTGCGGTCTATGATGTCTCTTACCGATTTACCGCTATCATTTTGGGGATACGCTCTAGAGACAGCTACATTCACTTTAAATAGGGCACCGTCTAAATCCGTTGAGACGACACCGTATGAATTATGGTTTGGAAAGAAACCTAAGCTGTCGTTTCTAAAAGTTTGGGGATGCGATGCTTATGTCAAGAAACTTCAACCTGAAAAGCTCGAACCCAAGTCGGAAAAATGCGTATTCATAGGATACCCTAAGGAAACTGTCGGGTATACCTTCTACTTAAGATCCGAAGGCAAGATCTTTGTTGCCAAGAACGGATGCTTTCTGGAAAAAGAGTTTCTCTCGAAAGAAGTAAGTGGGAGGAAAGTAGAACTCGATGCAGTACTACCTCTTGAGCGGGAAAGTGGCGCAGCGCAGGAAACCGTTCCTGTGATGCCCACACCAACTGAAGAGGAAAACAATGATGATGATCAAGGTACTTCGGATCAAGTTACTGCTGAACTTCGTAGGTCCACTAGGACACGTTCCGCACCAGAGTGGTACGGCAACCCTGTCCTGGAAATCATGTTGTTAGACAACAATGAACCTTCGAACTATGAAGAAGCGATGGCGGGCCCGGATTCCAAGAAATGGCTTGAAGCCATGAAATCCAAGATAGAATCCATGTATGAAAACAAAGTATGGACTTTGACAGACTTGCCCGATGATCGGCGAGCGATAGAAAACAAATGGATTTTTAAGAAGAAGACGGACGCGGATGGAAATGTTACCATCTATAAGGCTCGACTTGTCGCTAAGGGTTATCGACAAGTTCAAGGGATTGACTACGACGAGACTTTCTCTCCCGTAGCGAAGCTGAAATCCGTCCGAATCATGTTAGCGATTGCCGCATACTATGATTATGAGATATGGCAAATGGACGTCAAAACGGCATTCCTTAACGGGCATCTTAAGGAAGAACTGTATATGATGCAGCCGGAAGGTTTTGTCGATCCTCGGAACGCTAACAAAGTATGCAAGCTCCAGCGATCCATTTATGGACTGGTGCAAGCATCTCGGAGTTGGAACATTCGCTTTGATGAGATGATCAAAGCGTTTGGGTTTATGCAGACTTATGGAGAAGCCTGCGTTTACAAGAAAGTGAGTGGGAGCTCTGTAGCATTTCTCATATTATATGTAGATGACATACTCTTGATGGGAAATAATATAGAATTTCTGGACAGCATTAAGGCCTACTTGAATAAGTGTTTTTCAATGAAGGACCTTGGAGAAGCTGCTTATATATTAGGCATCAAGATCTATAGAGATAGATCGAGACGCCTCATAGGTCTTTCACAAGGCACATACCTTGATAAGATTTTGAAGAGGTTCAAAATGGATCAGTCCAAGAAGGGGTTCTTGCCTATGTTACAAGGTGTGAGATTGCGCTCGGCTCAGTCACCGACCACGGCAAAAGATAAAGAAGAGATGAGTGTCATCCCCTATGCTTCAGCCATAGGATCTATTATGTATGCCATGCTGTGTACCAGACCCGATGTAAACCTTGCCGTAAGTTTGGTAGCAAGATACCAAAGTAATCCCGGCAAGGAACACTGGACAGCGGTCAAGAATATCCTGAAGTACCTGAAAAGGACGAAGGACATGTTTCTCGTTTATGGAAGAGATGAAGAGCTCGTCGTAAAGGGTTACGTCGACGCTAGCTTCGACTCAGATCTGGATGACTCTAAGTCACAAACCGGATACGTGTATATGTTGAATGGTGGAGCAGTAAGCTGGTGCAGCTGCAAGCAGAGCGTCGTGGCGGGATCTACGTGTGAAGCGGAGTACATGGCAGCCTCGGAGGCAGCGCATGAAGCGATTTGGATGAAGGAGTTCATCACCGACCTAGGAGTCATACCCAATGCGTCGGGGCCGATCAAACTCTTCTGTGACAACACTGGAGCTATTGCCCTCGCCAAGGAGCCCAGGTTTCACAAGAAGACCAGGCACATCAAGCGTCGTTTCAACTCCATCCATGAAAATGTTCAAGATGGAGACATAGAGATTTGCAAAGTGCACACGGATCTGAATGTCGCAGATCCGCTGACTAAACCTCTCTCGCGTGCAAAACATGATCAACACCAGAACTCTATGGGTGTTCGATTCATCACAATGTAACTAGATTGGTGACTCTAGTGCAAGTGGGAGACCGTTGGAAATATGCCCTAGAGGCAATAATAAAAGTATTATTATATTTCAATGTTCATGATAAATGTCTTTTATTCATGCTATAACTGTATTATCCGGAAATCGTAATACACGTGTGAATACTTAGACCACAATATGTCCCTGGTGAGCCTCTAGTTGACTAGCTCGTTGTGATCAACAGATAGTCATGGTTTCCTGACTATGGACATTGGATGTCGTTGATAACGGGATCACATCATTAGGAGAATGATGTGATGGACAAGACCCAATCCTAAGCATAGCATAAAAGATCGTGTAGTTCGTTTTGCTAGAGCTTTGCCAATGTCAAGTATCTCTTCCTTCGACCATGAGATCGTGTAACTCCCGGATACCGTAAGAGTGCCTTGGGTGTATCAAATGTCACAACGTAACTGGGTGACTATAAAGGTGCATTACAGGTATCTCCGAAAGTATCTGTTGGGTTGACACGGATCGAGACTGGGATTTGTCACTCCGTATGACGGAGAGGTATCTCTGGGCCCACTCGGTAATGCATCATCATAATGAGCTCAATGTGACCAAGGTGTTGGACACGGGATCATGCATTACGGTACGAGTAAAGTGACTTGCCGGTAATGAGACTGAACAAGGTATTGGGATACCGACGATCGAGTCTCGGGCAAGTAACGTACCGATTGACAAAGGGAATTGCATACAGGGTTTGATCGAATCCTCGACATCGTGGTTCATCCGATGACAACATCGAGGAGCATGTGGGAGCCATCATGGATATCCAGATCCCGCTGTTGGTTATTGACCTGAGAGCGTCTAGGTCATGTCTGCATGTCTCCCGAACCCGTAGGGTCTACACACTTAAGGTTCGGTGACGCTAGGGTTATTAGGAAGACTAGTATGTGACCACCGAATGTTGTTCGGAGTCCCGGATGGGATCCTGGACGTCACGAGGAGCTCCGGAAGGGTCCGGAGGTAAAGATTTATATATGGGAAGTTGTCAAACGGACACCGGGAAGTTTCGGGGTCATACCGGTATTGTACCGGGGCCACCGGAAGAGTTCCGGGGGTCCACCGGGAGGGGCCACCCCTCCCGGGGGGCCACATGGGCTGCGTGGGGCAGGGAGCCAGCCCCTGGTGGGCTGGCCGCACCCCCTCCCTTGGGCCCATGCGCCTAGGGTTGAGGGGGGAACCCTAGAGGGGGCGCCCCCCTTGGCTTGGGGGGCAAGCCACCCTCTCCCCCTCTCCCCTTGGCCGCCGCACCCCCCCTAGATGGGTTCTAGGGGGCCGGCCCCCTTCTCCCTTCCCCCTATAAATAGAGGGGTGAGGGGAGGGCAGCCGCACCACCCTCCAAGGCGCAGCCCTCCCCAACACCTCTCCTCCTCCGTTGTGTGCTTGGCGAAGCCCTGTCGGAGTACTGCCTCTCCACCATCACCACGCCGTCGTGCTGCCGGTGGAGCTGTCTTCCTCAACCTCTCCTTCCCCCTTGCTGGATCAAGAAGGAGGAGACGTCTCCCGTCCCGTACGTGTGTTGAACACGGAGGTGTTGTCCGTTCAGCACTTGGTCATCGGTGATTCGAATCACGTCGAGTACGACTACATCATCACCTTGCAAGCTTCCGCACGCGATCTACAAGTGGTATGTAGATGCAAACTCTCTCCCTTGACTCGTTGCTTAGATGAACTCATAGATGGATCTTGGTGAAACCGTAGGAAAATTTTTAATTTTCTGCAACGTTCCCCAACAGATACTTCATCACGGAGCTTGAGAGGATGAAGGCGAGGTTGTAGTCCTCCTTGGCCGCTTCGAGCCGCGGGGCGGTGCCTTCTTCTTCGGTGGCGACTACATCCTTTGCCTTGACGAACTTGTGCTTCGTCTCGCGGAGGCGCTTGGTGGTCAGCCAAAGGATATCGTGGAGGTGGTCGAAATCCCTCCACGCCCTCCGGCCGCCGCTGCAAGAGAGGCCACCGCGCTCCCTCGCCTGCACGCGGCGCCATTCCTCCACAGGAGGGCGGATGGCGGAGCTCCCGGCCTCGTCATCGTGGCGGGTTTGTTTGTCAGCGGCCCCCTCGGCCACCATGCCCGCGTCCCTCGCTCGACATCGAGGCGGTCGAAGAGTTGTTGTGCGCGTGAAAAGGCGGCTGGAGACAGAGAGATTGCGCGGAGGAGGGTTCGAGATTTACATGATAGGAACCCTAAATCGACCGGGATCCGTAAATATAGCGGAGACGTCGGGGTTTTACGGCCGCCCGTATATTTTTCATGGACCGGGCCTTTTTATAAGATCTGCTTGGGCCGAATTTTTTTACGGATCATATAAATCAACGGGGATTTTAAGGGCCGGCGAGCTCCGGGATCTACCAGAGATGCTCTAACCTAATTGATGTCGGGACATGACATGACCCCGTCGCCATCCTACTCACAATCAAGCACGAAAATTATAAATCTGACTGAGGTAGTAGGATGCTGATTTAGAATAGAGGAATATTGAACTACTCTTCCATAAATTCTCGTGTAACACTAAAAGGGTAACAATGAGTAATGGAGTATACTTAATTTCCACTGTAGTCAGTCTGGTGAATAAATACGGGGAGTACCAGCGGGAAACACACGGGACTATTGCCGCCGTAGCAAATCAACCGACTTTGGGGCGCTACTTAATTATGTACAGCCTCCTACAGCTCGACAAGTTTTTTTTTTCTTTCGAATGAGCTCAACAAAGCTTTGACCAAGTAGTAATTACCAGCCAGCATAGACCAAGGGAAGCATTCTCAAGGAGATCCGTCTTCTCTGGTTGTGACTTGTGAGTTACCCTTGTTGTTTCTGTGGATTCTCTGCTCAATCGGAAGGCTACACCAACGACAGGGTCGAAATCGCTCTCCTTCGCTCCTGTCTGCTTGGCGGCACCCGGGACGTGTGTCTTCTCTTCCCTTGTCCGCTGCGCTGCGCTTTTGTTTCCTTGCGCGGTTCCGATGCGTACACTGCAGGAAGAGGAGGTCCCCCGGCCGCGCAGACTGTAGCCGCGTTTGGGTCCGAGGCAAGTCTGGGAGGACGCTCTGATTCCCCGGGGAAGAGAACCCGATGCGTACCGCCACTGCCATGGAGATGGATTCCCTTGGACGTGCGCCGTTTCAAGCCGGCCAATAAAGCACAAACAAAAGCAATTCACTACTTGTGCTTGGTTGCCATCCATCCTTCACGAGTGGAAACAGGGAATGACCAAATCGTATGGTTGATCAGTAAATCCGGGTCCAAATCCTCTTGTTTTCGTGAGAATGTGCGTACAACTACTTGCAAGAACAACCGACTGTTTTTTTCCTTTCCTTTTGCAATAAGAGCAACTCCAACGCACTGACCCATATCGTTTGCGCGCGTCCGTTTGAATCAGTACGGACAGAAAAGTCGACCCAACGTGTCGACACGAACAGACACGCGTCCGCTTTTCGTCCGCTTGCCGACCCATTTTCAGTCCAATTTTAAGCCTTATTTGCGTCGGCGCGGACAAGAAACAGACGCGCGTGGCCCCCGCCTACTCCTCCTCCTGGTCCGCTAGTCGGTGGCACATTGGCCATCCTCTCCCATCGACAGCAAACTCTCGCCCGCCTCCCCCCGTCGCCGCCGCCGCCCATTTCTAGTGCCTCTGCCAACAGCCGGTGCCGACACACCCTCCCCCCAACGCCACCACCTCCGTCGCCGCCGCACCACCGCCTCGCCGCCGGGGCACCAAAGCTTCGCACCCCCACCTTCGACGCCGCCGCGAGCAGGAAGCCGCCTCCCCACCCTGGCCAGCTCCTTCGTCCGACAACGCTCGTCGGACGCCTCCAGGCTAGCCAGCCGGTCCAAGGGAGATGCGCGTCGCTTCGCCGGCTAGCTTCTTCGTCGACGCTCGCAAGTTGTTCGACGGTTTGCCAAGATACAAAATGGACTCCGCCACGGAGTTATTTTTCCACAAATTCCTTTACGACTCCGACGATTCCTCATCCGACGATGAGGAGGAGATCTTGGCTGCCGTGTTGGTCCATCACCACCTTAATAGTTAGCGGCCGTTGTTCCGTGGCTCAATCCCGGGGCACCTTCCGGCGTTGAATCGGAACCGAAAGAGCAGCCATTTCCTTCTTTGGAAGGACTACTTTGATACAACCACCCCGCTGTTCAAACATCAGAAATTGCGGCGGCGTTTTCGTATGGGTAGGCATCTTTTCAACCGTATTAGAGAGGGGTTGTCGGATACGATAATTTTTTCGCGTGCAATGAGGATGCCCTTGGAAGGATTGGCTTCTCATCTGATTAGAAATACACTACAGCCATCGGATGCTTGCATACTGAGTGCACGATGATCTCATTGATGAGTACGTCCGTATGAGCGAGTCTACATGCCTGGACTCTATGTACATGTTCTGCAAGGCTGTGATTGTTGTGTTTGGCCCTGAGTACTTGAGAGAGCCGGCTGCTCAAGATACACCCCGCTTGTTGGCAATGAATGCCAGCAAGGGCTTCCCAGGGATGCTTGGCAGCATAGATTGCATGCACTGGGAGTGGAAGAACAACTTCTGCTTGACAAGGGCAGTATACTGCACTGTCATACTTGAGGCCGTGGCCTCACAAGATCTTTGGATCTGACACTCTTTCTTCGGCATGGTCGGATCGCACAATGATATCAACGAGCTTCAACGCTCGCGGGTCTTTGCAAGGCTTGTCGAAGGCAACAACCCGCCGGCGAATGTTGCCATCAGCGGCCACAACTACGACACAGGATACTACCTAGGTGACGGTATCTATCCTAAGTGGATAACTATTGTGAAGACAATCTCCAACCATGTCGGAGAGAAGAGGAAAAGATTTGCCTAAGAGCAAGAGAGTGCTAGGAAGGACGTCGAGCATGCCTTTGGTGTTCTGCAATCTCGATGGGGCATCGTCCGGTATCCTACTAGAACTTGGAGCACCAAGTTGTGGGAGATGATGACTGTTTGTGTGATCATGCACAATATGATCGTAGAGGATGAGCGCCCGGAACATATCTACGATCAAGGGTTTTAGTTTCAGGGTGAGAATGTGAGCATGGAGGAGCGACAACGTTTGAATAGTTCATCCAATTTCATCATGAAATGCGTGATTAGAAAACTTACATGTAGCTGCAAAATGATTTGATTGAGTATATGTGGACTCATGATGGCAACCAATAGATATATCTTTTTTTTCAAATGTATTTGAGACAATTTAGTTTTTATTTGGCTTGTAGAACTATGCTAAATTTATTTGGTTGTGAAACTATGGTTTATTTGGT
Organism: Triticum dicoccoides; assembly: GCF_002162155.2. NCBI lineage: Eukaryota > Viridiplantae > Streptophyta > Magnoliopsida > Poales > Poaceae > Triticum > Triticum dicoccoides. The sequence continues at coordinate 427,319,071 of NC_041387.1, read as the reverse complement.
TGTGAGAAATTATACTATTATTGTTTGCTTGTGGAACTATGCAAAATGTGTGCATATTTGTTGAAAAACGCCGGCCAGCTGGCCACGATTATGAATATGGGTCGGTGCGTTGGGCGCACTGTCGATCCAAATCAAAAAGAAGGCGAACGCCGAGCGAATGGCCGACCCAAAAGGACAAAAAAAAGACAAAATCGCCCTTTGAATCGGCGCGTTGAAGTTGCTCTAATAGTACTTGAACACACATCATAACAACCACAAATACTACTAGTACTACACATGCTATAATGTGTTCCATTTTCCGTTTCAAAGAAGAAGAAAATGTTCAAGCAGGACACGTCACATAGCACGCCATGGCGTCGCGCATACGGGCAGAGCTGGACTCGAGTGCCACTGCCGCTGCTGCAGGCTTCCATAGTTAATCAAGTAACCTTGGCCTGTAGTAGTCATGAATACATAACCTACCCGTGCGGCATTTTTACGGCATTAAACAAGACGGCCACGCGGGCAGTGATGATGGCTTAATTACTCGGGCGGCGCGTAATGCCAGCACCGTCGGGTCAGTCCGCTGTGCGCCGCTCGCTCTGGCGTAAACTGAAGCTGCGACGCCGCTCGCGCCCTGCCCGCGTGAGGCTGCTGGGCCTGGGTTCTCCACTCGCGGGGGGCATCTCGCCTGGGCCGCTGGCAAGCTCGCTCGCCTTTTTCTTGGTGCCATGCCATGCCATGCTGGAGTGGAGCTCCACCGTGCCGGCGCTGCGCGCGGTATATTTTGGTGCGCGCAGATCTGGGAATCGGCCCGTGCACACGCTCAATCATGGCGCCACACGAGCGCCACCTACATTTTCTTGGCCCGCGCGCCACGGTCTAGGATAGGATAAAGGCACCCGGAGAGACGGCCCCTTCCCTTCCCTTCTGGATTTGGCGATCAGTCGCCACTCATTGCACCGGTTGTGATCTGGATTACTACTATGCCTCAGCCAGGGGCCAGGGATAAGAGAGAGATTGAGGCTGTCGATTGCTCATGATCTGAACCACAGATCACGCAAGGTGTGTTCACTGTGCTCTCTGCTCATTGTGTCCTCATACCATCATTTTTTTTGAAACAAGGCAAAAAACTTACCAATTTTATTAATTAAGAAGAAGGTTTAGACAAAAGCCTCAAAGCGGCAAAACAAAGGACTACTCTCGCGACATAATTGCACTCATGTGTTTGGCTCCCGCCAACACCGAGGATGGGCCTCCTCTTTGATCTTGGCAGTGATAATAGTGGTCTGTGAAGCCGTGTTGCGAAAAGCTCTCGCGTTTCGCTCCTTCCAAATTTCCCACATGGCAAGCATCAAAACAGAGCCAATCGCTTTCTTGATATGCCCTCCCGTGTTGATCGTCTTCAGCCACCAATCTTGAACCGTGTCTTTGTGGCGCCAAGTCAGCGGTGAGTGGTCCTGAATGCCAAGCCAGGTGACCACCTCGGTCCAGACGCGGGCAGTGAATCTACATTGAAAAAGAAGGTGGGCGGCAAATTCTTGGACTTGTTTGCACAGGAGGCAAAGTCCGCAGTTTGGCCAACATCGCCGCTGTAACCGATCTGCCGTCCACACACGTTTTTTGATGATAAGCCAAGTGAAGAATTTGCATTTTGGGGGAGCCCAATTCCTCCAGATTGTGGCAGAGGTTGAGCTGAGAACTTGACCCTCGAACTGCACCGTGTACGTCGTAGTCGCCGAATAGTCGTCACTGGAAGTGAATTTCCAAGATATAGTGTCCTTCATATAAGGATTGAGAGCAACACCATCAATCATCTCCCACAGAACCACAAACTCCTGAATGTGTGGCAAAGTCAGTCCCTGAGTAGTGTCGATTTGCTGGATCCAGAAGTTGTTGTCAAGGGCCTTGTTAACCAAACATGCCTTCTTCTTGAACACTTCAAAGATCGTTGGTGCGATGTCTTTAGGCCGGAGACCATTTAGCCATGGGAATTTGATCTAGGGCGGAACCCTAGGAGCCGATCTTTCACGTTTGGAGTGGATCCTACGGGGAAACACGAAGAACGCGCAGAAGAACGTGAGGGAAATCACGGGGACAAACGAGAGAAACACTCAACCGACAAATGATTGATCACACAAGGGCTAGATCACCGAAAACACAAAGTAACACGAGATCCAAAGTCAACAAAGGACGATACAAGAGTAACCGTTCTTCTCCGTGAGGAGGTCTTGATTGTCTTCTCCGGATGGAGGCCTTGAATCCGGATGGATCTTCTCCGAAAAGGCGCGGTCCCTCACGTGGAGTAGATCCGGTACGGATGAGCAATGCTCTATCTCAAATGAGCTATCACAATGCTAACCCTATCTAGGAGGTGGGAGTGGTTTATATATAGTCTTAGTGCAAAAGAGGGGCGAAGTGAAGGGGTACATGGGCCTCAGCCCGCAGCTGGACGCAGCCAGGGTCCGGACGTCCGTGGGGCGCCGGTCGTCCGGAGGCTCGCGGGGTCCTGGACGTCCAGGGTTCCTCGGATGGCCGCAGTTTCTGTTTTGTGGTCGCTGGCATGGTCATCCGGACGCCTTCGGATTTCCGTAATTTCCGTTCTGTGGTCGCTGGCACGGTCGTCCGTAAGGGCTCGGTCGTCCGGAGCCTGGGAGTGGTCGGTCGTCCGGGCTGGGCCGGTCGTCTGAGGCCTGTAGCTTTGGCCTGCCTTTCTCCTCTCGGCTGTAGCATCCTCCAGGGGTTGGACGTCCGTGCCTGGCCGATCGTCCGGGTCCTGTAACTTCCAAAGCAGTCCTTCCTCTTGATCTTCACACTTGGTGTTCTCGCCATCTTGGCCATTGAGTGTAGTTGTCCCGTGGCTCTCCTCCAAGTACCTGATCACACACAGAGTCTCCGCATGAGGTAGTAGCCATGTCTCATGAGTAGAAAGCGGAATTTCGGAGAGGAGCGAGTTCACCTTATCTTTGCTAGCCTTTGCTCGAGCTCTTGTCATGGGTCCAAGTGGCGTTGAGGGAGATGTAGGTACGTCCATGGGGATGAGCGAGGGATGCTCCGCATCAGAATTCTCAGAATTTAGCCTTTTTGCCATCCCCAATAGTCACTATTGTGGAAGCCGAGAACAAATCTTTGTCACTGTTTGAACAGGGCGTTTCCATCCCCATCCAAGTTTTAGGAGGGCCTGCCCATTCAAACCAAAGCCAGCGAAGACGAAGGACGGTCACAAACTTCTCGAGATTAAGCACACCCAAGCTGCCAAAAATCTTAGGCTTGCAAACAAGTTCCCAGTTAACTTTGCACTTTCCGCCCGACACCTTATCACAACCAGCCCAAAGGTAGGCACGTCGCAGGCTGTCAATCTTTTTCCAGACCTCAGCGGGCAGCTCCAGCGGCGTGAGATGGTAGATCGCAATGGCCGTGAGGACCGCTTTGACCAAGACAGTGCGCCCGGGGGTAGCAACATGCATAGCCGACCAAGATGGCAGTTTGCCCGCAATCTTGTCCTCGAGGTATTGAAAATGTATGCGCTTAAGTCTAGTCACCGACAGGGAAAGGCCAAGGTATCGCAAGGGGAAAGATGTGTGAACCGCCGGGAAGGCTTGAAGAATGTCGTCAAGGTCAATGTTGGCACAACAAATGGGCGCGACCAAGCTCTTGTTACAGTTTCTTGCTTCAACGCTCTCTGCCTTTGGTGATACCATCATATATACATTCATACTACTCCAGATCACAACCGTGTTTTTTTTTCTCTTGAAATATCACAACCGTGTTCTCGGTCTCCGTAATTCAGCTCATATGGACGCAGCATTACTCGCATTACGACGCAGGAGCTCACGTCACTACTCAATGCAGCAGTAATACTATGGCACATGGGAAAGGTCATGTCAATCTCCGGCCGTGTCAGCTCAGTTGAACGAACCAACCGAGCGATTTCCGATTTCATCATGGTCTCGAAAAGAAAAAGAGCCCACTTTCACTAGTATAGCAGTAGTACTACGAACTACTCCCTCCGTTTTTAAATATAAGTCGTTAAAGAGATTTCACTATAGAGCACATATAGAGCGAATGAATAAATCTACACTCTAAAATGCATTCATATACATCCGTATGGGGTTTATATTTTATAAAAACTTATACTGTAAGCCCACTTTCACACATATAGCAGTAGTACCCTGAACTACTCCCTCCGTTCATAAATATAAGTCTTTAAAGAAATTTCACTACAGACCATATATGAAGCAACTGAGTGAATCTACACTCTAAAATGCATTTGTATATATCCGTATGAGGTTTATAGTTTATAAAGACTTATACTGTATTTAGGAACTGAGGGAGTAGGAATAGGTAAACGGTGCATGTTCGCTGATACACACTGCCGCTGGATCGTGGCATTACATCGTATCCGACGTGTACATTCCGGTACATAGATACATGTGCGGCGCGCGTGGGCCGGTGGGCGATGGGTGCACATGGATGCCTACGGGACCTGCTGCAGAACGCGCGGTACGTAGCAGTAGGTCAGGTCAGGTAGCCCCACCGCTTCTTTCTTTCTCAGCCACGGGAGGGAACAGAAAAACGAAGCGGCCGCACATGGGCGACCTCCGGCATCGCCGCACCGGTCCCACTACCGCTACTAGTTACTAGTCGGTGTTGTCGCTGGAAGAGTCGGTCGAGTTATTGGGTTACATGCACGAGTACTGTTCAGAGTTCAGACAGTACCTAAGCCGAGCTAGCATGGATGCAGCTGTTTTTTTTTTCCAATTGGTAGCGGTTCATGGCTAATCCGCTTTTCAACAGAATAGTATACTACTGCTTTTATTTTTTGAGACAAGAATAGTAATACTACTGCTACTACCGTACGTTGGGACGTATAGTTTGTAGGGAGCGAGAGACAGCTCGAGCTATGATGAAGGACTGAAAGTGCATCTCTCCTACTTCCTTCGTCCGGAAATACTTGTCGTACAAATGGATAAAAATAAATGTATTTAAAATTAAAATACAACTAGATACATCCATTTCTCGAACAAGTATTTTCGGACAGAAGGAGTAGTACAAAAATGCTATGAAGACGTGTTACTTTTTTCTTTTTGCGAAAAGGCCTAAGGCCATATATTAGGGCCGTTCCTATTTCTTGTGTATCGCCGATAATAGCAAGGAAATAGGAAAACCCTATTTGCCGCTCGCTACGGTGAACTGTCGAGCAATTGCACAGAGCAGCGTTGCGAGCAACCAACATGGCCCGGCCCTCTTCCAAGTGCGAACAACCGGTTTTGGGAACCTACCTTCTAAAAGGATCCCTGAACCGTTTTTTGCTGTGTGGTTTCTTTCTTGTTTCTTTCGGCTTTCTGTTGTTTATTCCTTTTCTTTTTTATTTTTATTTTTATTTTTCCTGTTTCCGCTTTGTTCTTTTCCTTTTTTTCAAGTTTAGTTTCCATTTTAAGAAGTGTCCGGAAATTTAAAATATGATTGCAATCTTAAAAAAATTGCACAAATTTTCTGAAAAATGTTCCTGTTTTCAAATTTTGTTTGTAGAATTTCAAAAAATGTTCGCGTTTCTATTTTTTTTTAAAATTTCAAACATTGTTCATAAATTTTAAAAAATGTTATAATATTCAAATTTTGTTTGTGTTTTCAAAAATTGTTCTTGTTTCAAAAAATTGTTCAGAATGTTTTTTTTGTTCTGAAAATTAGGGGTGGCCGTCGTTGTCATGCCGGGTCGCGGTGCCCTATTCAAGGTCCGGAGCCGGGCGCCCGTCGAGAGCCCTGGGCAATGCGCACCCGCTTGCTCGCTCGAGAGCACAACGCGAGGATCCGGAGAGGTGTGCGCACGGGCAAGGCCGCGACTGCTGTGGCCTGGGCCCTTAGGGCATCTTTAGCGCCGCTGGGCCAACCCGAGCGTGCACACCGCACTCAGCCCCCGCTCACGGGGTGCGATGGAGGGAGCCAGAGGTGCCCGCCATCTCTCGCAAAGACGAAAATCAAGCAAAGGGAAAATGGCCAGAAGAAGACAAAACCAGGAAACCCTCCATTTTTCAAAAAGAATGCAAGAGCTGCAAGTTTATTTCAAGAAATAGCAAATTCGGCTACAAGAGAAGGCAGAGAACGGCCGCGTCCGGCGCCTATGCTAGTCTTCTAGTCTTCCCGCCAGTACGAAGCATGGGGCTTTCACTGGGTGTGGGCATAGTCATTGGGGGACCATGTCGTCCGTCAACGCGAAGCATGGGGCTTCCACTGGATGTGGGCATAGTCATTGAAGGACCGTGTCATCCGCTAGCACGGAGCATGGGGCTTCCACTAAGACGTGGGTGGGAGCCCCCATGAGGCTCAGGGGCAGCACTCAGGAGACTCCGGAGCGTGTACAGCCCCACTCATTATTACGTGAGAGTGTCACGGGCAGGTCTTCAGGAGACAGAGCGTGCCAGGCCCCTGGAGCGCGGACCCCGTCCCTGCCTCCAGGCTCGAGGCGAGTAGCCTGGGGCACGAGTCCCCTACGTAGCCGTGAGGTCACGGCCGCTCTCCCTTGGAGACACGCCTCCGGACAGGGCCCCTGGCCCCTGAGGTTCTGACACGGGCGTCACCGCCGCGGCAGGGTCGCGAGCCCCTCGCGGCGCAGGGGGGCCTGGCCCTGGATCCCCACTGGGCATGAGGCTGGGCCCCCGCCGTGGTGCCCCGACGCGCCTCGTTGGGACACCCGAGGTCAGTGGAGGGGCCGCGCTTGGTCCCAAACAGGCTGAGCACTGCGACCTCGCGAGGGGGAGGCAAGGTCTGCCGAGCGCCCCGGTCGCGACAGCATGGGCGGGCCGCATCCCGCGCCGCGGCTTGCCGACTACTGCCATGCTCCGCCCCCCCTTCTCGAGGCCTACTAAGCACGCCCCCCCGGCCTCATGAGGTCTCGTCCAACCTGCACATCACCTTGCGAAGGTGCCGCCGGACACGCCCTACCTGCATCCCAGGTGCGATGTATACTTAGAGAGATCGGTCGTGAGCAAAGGTGCAGTCATGGTCGCCACAACCAAGGGCGCCGCGCCATCTCGCGGCCGGTCCTGGCCTCGTGAAGCCTGGGCCATCCTGGCGGCACGCCCGACCCTTCCTCCTGCCACACAGCGAATGCTAGCAGTGGAGCAGGGGCGGGGGCGATCGTCGTCTCAAAGGCGACTTCCTGTTCCTCCATTGTGCCGGCCACCATTGCCGCGGAGGAGCCGTACCGGCTGGGAGGCGGCCCATGGCGACTATCCATTCCAACCGCCGCTCGGGGGGTCACTCCTTGGGCTGGAGGTGGAGTCCAGCCCGCGATCCTGCCACGGCAGAGCCCCCCAGGTCGTCTCCCGAAGGACGAGCAGACACAACACGGGCATGCGCGGGCCCAAGATGAAAACCGCGACTCCGGCCATGAAATGGCTGGTCCCGGTCCTCTGAAGGCGGCATCGAGTAGCTCGATGATCCTACAGAACAACGCGTCACAGCTACCCCCGGTGGTATGGCGACGCAAAAGCTCTTGCGCCACAAGAAGCACAACCCGCACGCTTGTGAGCCCATGGCGGGAGCAGAGGGTCAATGCCGCAGCGAGTTTGAAGGCGGACGGGGCGGTATGGCCATCGCGATGTGCGGAAAACAACGTCGACGGGACCGGCTACGGGCGTGCGGCTGCACCAGCCGCGGCGACCGAGGCGTCGAAGGGCTAGGGGGCGTCGCCTAGTAGGCATGAGCGGCCCAGCGCTCGGCGCGATCTCGGTGACTCTCGTCATGGGCAAAGCGGAGGTGGAAGAAGGACTTCGACACGCCCCTACCCAGCACACCAAATGTCAGATTCATGGCTCTGAACCCAAGAAGGTTCAAACTCTAGGGCGTGTGCGAAGAACTCAACCTATCCAGCCTGCTAGCCCATCGTCCCACGGCCTTGATTCACACGAACAAGGAAGAAGGTGAACACGGCAGTTTATCCAGGTTCGGGCCACCTTGCGGTGTAAGACCCTACTCCTGCTTTGTGGTCGATTGACCTCATGAGGGGATGAGGATTAACTAGTAAAAGGGATGAACAACCTCGTGAGGTTCGGGGGTGAGGGAATGAGTCGGTCATCGGGATCGGACCCCCTTCTACAGTGGTGGCTAGTCTATACTTATAGTGGCCTCGGTCCTCTTCCCCCAAATTGTAGGCGGGAAGGGATTCCATAGTGGCCAATTTGAAAGGGGACAAGTAGTACATCTTATCCCGATGAAAGGTGGTCTTCACCTGCAAAGCCTCTGCTCGACGCGGAGGTGGGCTCGGTGATGACATCCGTCATGCCGTCCTGCCGGCCTTGGTCTTGTTGCACCGGAATGGAAACCTTTGTTAGATTCCTCGGGAACCCACGCTTGTCCTTGCCTCCTTAGCGCCAATGAGGAAACTGCCTTCTCTGCACCTAATGGCGCCCGCCTGCCGTTGTCGTCATGGCTTGCGTCAGAGCAACCTCATGGGGTTGGGTACCAGCATAGAAATCTCTGCTCCTTGGGAGGCGGTCTGGGGAGGCCACTCCCTCGGGTGGTCTTGGTGTCATCCACCTCGCAAGGCTTGGCCCCTCACGAGGGTCTTGTCTTACCAGTCTTGGAGGTGGGCCTTACCAGGCCGTCGAGGGTGCCATGCAATGGGCCACAAGCAGTCAAGTCTGGGTACCCTGGTTCCAGAACACCGACATTGACGTTCTGTTAGCAAGTACCATTGGAGTTTTTATAACGAAATGCAACATCTGCTTTTTAGGTCTCCTGACTGGGCGGCCCGAGAAAGAAGTCAACACCTATGGTGGGAACCTTTTAAAGGAGCTAATGAAGACTCATGAGAGGGCCCGGAAGGCCATGAAGAGCATGGTCAAGGCATTATGGCCGTCAGATGTGCTGTCAGAGAGTATGGCCGAACTAGCTGAACGCTTTAAAGGAGCCCGACGATGTTTTGAATTGTGGAAGATCTCTGCCTGCCGAGAGGGAGCGCGTGAGGCCTGGGCGATGGTAAAGACCTGTTACACCAAACTGGTCCCGAAGCATATGGCTTGAGTTGGACCAGTGGGTCTCCAAGGTCAAGAGATACCCCTCAACTTGGTATATGAAGATGTGATGCATGCCGCTCGCTATTCTCAGCAAGACTGTGCTTTGGACCGGCTGATAGACAATGTCGATCAAGAGTAGTTTTGTCAACTCTATGTATCTATGTAATTTACATTAACTAAGCTCGATCCGCATTTTTTAGTTGTAAGAAATGTTGTATTAACCGGCCATTGGCTTCTACCTCCCCGACCAGTGATCAAGAAGTGTTCCGTACTACATGCCTTGGGAAACAAGGCAACACTTCGAGGAACCAGGCAATCCGGCCATCTGGCTTGAACAAACGAAACATGTGCGGGGAGTTATGTTATATTATGGATAGAAGTAAGAAACATCTTCCGATGAAAATAGTTCCTCCAAGAGTTCCTTTCATCGGGCAAAATTATATTCCGGATACGTAAGATCAATGGAAACCAATGGCTTCAAAAAACCCTGGTGGTGAGTGCGAGGCCATATTCACTTCCCTTGGGCCGACTTATTATATTCTGTAAGAACGCTAGCTTTCGGGTTCACCCGTCTGAGGTACGATCCCGGGTAACCCGGTCGTAACAATCGCCGAGGTGCTCCCTTTACTCCCTAGCCAAAAATTCAGGAATGTAGGGGTAACCACAGGAGCCAGGCAACCCAGCTTGGCAAAGATCTTAAGTCAAATAAGTGCATATGTTGGCTTAACATGTGTGAGAAGGATGCAATCGGTACGAATGAGATTTATACATTATTCGGCTCTTCTAAGGGAGCCCCCATGCAAAGTTGGGTGGTACATTCAATGATGTATATAGTACGAGCTTGGTATGGTTCGGTTTAGCCGAACACTCGCCATGTTGGAAAAAAAAGAAAGAAAAACAAAAGAAGGAAAAGGTAAGGATGTATGTCAAACTCAGGCGTAAAAGCGCTGCAGGCGGGCTGCGTTCCACAGGTTCGGCTCGAGGCAGTCATCGGAGGGGCGGCAAAGGCGATATGCTCCTCACATAAGTACTTCATCGATGATGTACGGGCCCTCACATTAGGGTGATAGTTTATTCTTCTGTTTTTCGGGGAGTCGGAGGACGAGGTCTCCCACGTTGTATGTCTTTGCCCGGACTTCACGGTTGTGGTAACACCATGCTTGCTGTTGATAGAACGCGGATCGAGCCTGCGCTATATCCCGTTCCCCTTCTAGAGAATCCTGCCGATCCAGCTCAGCTTCCTTTTATTCTTACATGCACACTCTAGGCACGTCATGGATAAGGTCGCATGGGAGGACATCTTCCGCACCGTATACCATCAAAAATGGTGTGTATCCGGTTGACCGGTTAGGGGTAGTGCTCATCCCCCATAGTACGGAATTGAGTTCCTCGACCCAATGGCAGTCTGATTGTTTAAGTGATCGGACTAGACGAGGCTTGATGCCGCTCATAATGAGCCCGTTGGCCCGTTATACCTGTCCATTGGTTTGTGGGTGGTATACCAAAGCGTAATCGAGCTTGATGTCCATTTTGCCGCTCTAGTATTTGACTTCCTGGGTAGTGAAGTTGGTACCATTATCGATAATTATGCCGTGGGGGACACCATAACGGTGTATGATGTCGGACAGGAAGTCGACGACTGGTCCAGATTCTGCCGAAGTGACGGGCCTTGCCTCAATCCACTTGGTGAATTTGCCGATCATGACTAATAGGTACTTCTTTTTGTTTGTCCCCCCTTTGAGTGGCCTGACCATGTCGAGACCCCAGACTGCAAAAGGCCATGTTATCGGTTTCGTCCGAAGAGCTGTGGGGGCATGTGGCTTTGATTTGTGAACAGCTGGCATCCGATGCCATGTTGGACTAACGTCCGGGCATCTTCACGGGCGGTAGGCCAGAAGAAACCCGCTCGGAAAGCCTTGATGATCAAAGCTCAAGCTGCTGCGTGATGTCCGCCCAAGCCCGCGTGTATTTCTGCTAGGAGCTGCTGCCCGTCTTCTTCGGAGATGCACCTTTGTAAGATTCTTGTGGTGCTCTTCTTATAGATTTCACCCTCATGGACCTTGTATGCTTTAGAGCACCGAACTATACGTCGTGCTTCAGTCTGATCCTCTGGAAGCTGGTGTTGTGTGAGGTAGGCTAGCAGGGGCTCTGTCCAGGGTGGGATTACGACCATGACTTCATGGGCGGAAGGTGTTTCCTAGATTGTGGAGCCGTTGATGACATGATCGTCAGGTTCGTTTTGTGGTGAAACATTGTGAGCGGGCTCGTTGGTTGGTGCGCCGGTGACGTCGTCCTACCACACTATGGAGGGCTTAAAGAGCCGCTCGAGGAAGGTATGTTTGGAACCGGGTCGCGCTTGGCGTCCATGCGGGGAAGGACGTTCGCTGCTTGATTGCTGTCTCTAGCGACATGGTGGAATTCTAGGCCCTCAAATCGGGCTGATATACAGAGGACCGTGTTTCTATATGCCGCCATCTTGGGGTCCTTGGCGTTGAATTCGCCGTTGACTTGAGAGATCGCTAGGTTTGAATCTCCCCTTACCTCAAGCCGTTGCACTCCCATTGAGGTGGCCATACGAAGACCATGTAGTAGCGCTTCGTACTCGGTTGCGTTGTTGGAGTCCATGTACATAATTTGTAGGACATATCAAACAATGCCGCATGTAGGGGAGATTAGGATGACCCCAGCCCCCAGTCTGCTTAACATTTTTGAGCCGTCGAAATACATTGTCCATTGCAGATATGTACTGTACTCCCGGGGTAGTTCGGCTTCGGTCCATTTGGCTATGAAATTGGCCAGCACCCGAGATTTAATAGCTCGGCATGGTTTGTATGTTATCTTGAAGGGAAGGAACTCGATGGCCCATTTGGCGATGCAGCCCGTGGCGTCCCTGTTGTTGATTATATCATTCAAGGGGACCTCTGATGCCACTATGACCGAACATTCTTGAAAGTAGTGTTGTAGTTTTCGAGACGCCATAAAAACCGTATAGGCTATCTTTTGATAGTGTTGATATTGTGATGTGCATGGTGTAAGTACCTCAGACACATAATAGATTGGCTTCTAGACTTGGAACTTGTGGCCCTCAGACTCCCGCTCCACGACGAGCCCCGCGTTAACCACCTGATTGTGGCTGAAATGCATAGTAGCACGGGCTCGCCGACGCTGGGTGTGGCCAGGATAGGGTTGCCAGCGAGAAGTGTTTTAATATCCTCGAGCACCACAACTGCTTCGTTTGTCCATTGGAAGTTCTTGGACTTTTTGAGCAGTTTGTAGAGTGGCAATGCCTTTTCTCCGAGGAGAGGTATGAAGCGGCTCAAGGCTGCCACACATCCTGCCAGCTTCTGGACATGCTTGAGCTCTGTTGGTATTGCGAGCTGCGACAACACTCTAATTTTGGCCGGATTGGCCTCGATTCCTCTATGGGAAATGATGAATCCGAGCAACTTTCCGGCAGGGACCCTGAAAACGCATTTTCCGGGTTGATCCGTATGTCGTAAGCTCGCAAGTTGTCAAAGGTTTGGCGTAGGTCGTCTACCAGTTGGTCGATGTGTTTGGTTTTGACAACCACATCATCAACATATGCTTCGACTGTTCTACCAATTTGGTTTTTAAGGCATGTTTGAATCATGCGCCGGTATGTGGCTCCTGCGTTTTTCAGCCCGAACAACATGGTGTTGGAGTAGAAAGTCTCGTAAGGAGTGATGAATGCGGTTGCCGCCTGGTCGGACTCCTTCATCTTAATCTGGTGGTATCCAGAGTATGCGTCAAGGAACCATAGCGAGTCGTGTCCGATGGTGGCATCGATGATCTGGTATTCTTGGCAGGGGGAAAGGGTACTTGGGGCAGGCCTTGTTGAGGTCTTTGAAATGGACACAAAGTCGCCAGGACTTGTCCTTCTTGTCTACCATAACAAGGTTTGCTAACCACTCGGGGTGCTTGATTTCGCGAATGAATCCGGCCTCCAGCAGTTTTGCGAGCTCTTCACCCATGGCTTGCCGTTTGGGTTCGGAAAATCGGCGTAGAGTTTTTTTCACTGGCTTGAAGCCTTTTAAGATGTTTAGGCTGTGTTCTGCCAGCCTACATGGGATTCCCAACATGTATGAGGGGTGCCACGCGAATATTTCCCAGTTTTCATGTAGGAATGTTCTTAGCGCCTCGTCGACTGTGGGGTCCATTTGTGCTCCTATGGATGTCGTTTTATCGGGATCTGTTGGGTGCACTTGAAACTTTACAATTTCATCTACTGGCTTGAATGACATGGACTTTTGTCTTTTACTCAGGACCACATCATCCCTGTCGACTGTAGTGCGCAATGTTGTCAACTCTTTGGCCGCGAGGTCTTCGGATAGTGCCTCTAGGGCGAGGGATGCCGTCTTGTTTTCGGATCACATGGCTTTGCTCGGGTTGCTTTTAAGTAAGATTACCCCGCCGGGCCCTGACATTTTGAGTTTCATATATCCGTAATGTGGTATGGCCTGAAATCTCGAGAATGCCTCGCGTCCTAGCAGGGCGTGGTATCCGCTGCGGAAGGGCATAATGCGAAATAGCAAGGGTTCGGATCTGTAGTTATCGGGTGTGCCGAACACCACATCGAGGGTTATGCATCCCGAGCAGTGTGCCTCCCTACAGGGTATTATACCTCGGAATGTGGTGTGGTTGCGTTCAATGCGAGATTTGTTGAAATGCATCTTGTCGAGAGTACCCTCATAGATGAGGTTGAGGCCGCTGCCTCCGTCCATCAGCACTTTAGTCAGCCGAAAACCCTCGACAATGGGGTCGAGGACCAGTGCGGCTCATGCATGGTTACTGCGGGGACTTGGCTCATCCTTCTCGTCAAAGGTGATATACGCGGCTGCCCATGGTTGCGCGGTCGCCACTTGATATATCTGGTTGAGCTATTGAAGATCTTTTTTCCTTTTACTGTTTGAGGCGAACGTCTCGTAGACCATAAGGACATTGTGGTCCTGTGGTGATTCCGCGGACTGCTTATCTGGAGGTGTAAGGCCCAAGATTGACTCGCCATGCTTGGCCACTTGTCTAACCACCCAACAGGCTCGAAGTTTGTGGGTTGGGTTTGCGTCTAGCAAGACTGAGTCTATTGGGCACGGTTTATCCTGCAACTCGTCCAACACTGATCTAGGTCTGGTTTTCTTTTCGTCGGGCTTGCGTTCCGGCGACCGATGTGTGTATGATCGTTTGACGCAATACTTTCCGTGCTGCACGACGGGTGGTGACCCCATGTTCATCTGCTGCGTCCTCCATGTTGTCGAATTCAGGGCTCCGCAGACCCACAAAGGTTCGAACTCTGGGGCATGTGCGAAGAACACAACCTCTCGAGCCTACCAACTCGTTGCCCTGTAGCCTAGCCTTGCCGGATTCGTGCGAGCGGGGAAGAAGATGAACATGGTAGTTTACCCAGGTTTGGGCCCACCTTGCGGTGTAAAACCCCACTCCTGCTTTGTGGTGGATTGGCCTCACGAGGAGGTTTGAGGATGAACTGGTACAATGGATGAGCTGCCTCGCGAGGGCTACGGTGGTGAGGGTGGAAAGGATCCGATCCCTCTCTACGGTGGTGGCTAACCTATATTTATAGTGGCCCTGGTCCTCTTCCCCCAAATATTAGGTGGGAAGGGATACCACAATGACCAATTTGAAAGGGGACAAGTAGTACATCTTATCCCGACGAAAGGTGGTCTTCGCCTGCAAAGCTTCTGGTGGTGACGCAGCAGTGGGCTCGGCGATGACATCCGTCCTGCCGATCGGGGTCTTGGTCTTGTAGCACCGGAATGGAAACCTTTGGCAGATTCCTCAGGAACCCACGCCTGTCCTTGACTCCTTAGAACCAAAGAGGAAACTACCTCCTCTACGCCAGCTGGAGCCCGCCTGGCCTTGGTCGTCATGGCTTGCATCATTGCAGCCTCATGAGGCTAGTACCTGCATAGAAATCTTTGGTCCTTAGGAGGCAGCCTGGGGAGGCCGCTCCCTTGGGAGGTCTTGGTTTCGTCCACCTCGCAAGGCCTGGGGGGCCCTCACAAGGGTCTTGTCTTAGTAGTATCATAGATGGGCCGTACTAGGCTGGGGAGGGAGCCACGCCATGGGCCGCAGGTAGGCAAGTCTGGGTACCCTGGTTCCAAGAACGCCGACGGTAACCCCCGGGCCCATGACGCGCTCGGGATGGCTTCGAGGCAAAGCCAAGGGGCAAGGGTGAAGCGCCGCGTGCCCCTACTACCTGCGGGCCAGGCTGACGCGTGGCGCTTGATAGGGCGCGGACGCCTCTGCTCCCCCACGTCGCCTCGGCAACTGCCTAAGCTGATAAAAGACTAGCGCCCGCCACCAAGCTATCATTGCTTTCCTTTCTCCTTTCTCCTTGCTCCAAATCCCCTTTCTCCCTACCGAGAGCCTCTCTAGATCTAGTCACGCTCCTCCCCCTTCCTACTCCTTCCCATCGCCGAGGCTGTGCGAATGGCGTCCGGGAAGGCGAAGAAAGCTACGCAGGCCGCAAGTTCCTTTCCCTCTCCTGCGCCGGCCCTCAGCGCGTCCTCCATTACCGAGGCAAAGCATCTCGCCACCGCGCTCCCGTAGAAGGTGAGCGACGACAATGAGTGGAACGAGACCATCCTTCTGCCCGGCTCCGCCGAGCAGAGGACCTTGGTGCAGACGGTTTATACCTTCTTCCTCCATAGCGTCTTTGCGGGGATCATCCCTCCTTTCTCTGAGTTCTTCGATGCTGTCCTCAACCACTACTAGATCCAAGCTCTTCTCCTTCAGCCCAACTCCATCCTCCTCCTATCCATCTTCGCCTTCTATTGTTAGGCTATTGTGGGCGTGAGGCCTTCTGTGCCGCTCCTTCGCCACTTCTTCTCCTTGTGGCTGCATGACCCAATGCAACGCTCTGGCCGCGTGTCCTTTGTCGCAGTCCACAAGAGCAACATGCTCATGATGGCCGGGA
Organism: Triticum dicoccoides; assembly: GCF_002162155.2. NCBI lineage: Eukaryota > Viridiplantae > Streptophyta > Magnoliopsida > Poales > Poaceae > Triticum > Triticum dicoccoides. The sequence continues at coordinate 427,303,123 of NC_041387.1, read as the reverse complement.
AAAAGGTGCAAGGCTTCCGGCACCGGTGGGTCTTCCCGGACGCCAAAGGCCTCAACGAGTGGCTGGAGCTGCCGACCGAGCTGCCGGAGTAGCTCGACAGGTGGGGTCACGAGAAGTTCTCTGACCCCCGGGCCGAGCCCTTCCCGAGGAAGATGACCTCAGACATGGAAGCCCAGGTGCTGACAGGGGGCATGCTCATGAAGGAGTTCCTGACGCAGTGGCTGGCGCCCCTCCAGTCGCACACGCGCCCCATGTGGAAGCTCCAGGGCAAGGCAGACTACATCATGCTACGCTCGGGGAGCCTGGCGGGCGAGGAGTTGGACAAGGCCATGAGCATCCTACTCAACAGTGACCCGGAGAACCTGCCGAAGTCCTACACCCCGCTGTACCACTGTCAGGACCCCGATCCTAAGTCACACCGATTTAGCATGTAACACATCATATCACTTTGCGGCCTCACGCACGGTATTCCCACGGGTGCCACCTTACCTGGCCCGGGACCGTTTGCGCCATTTGGCTCACGTATATGATAGTGCCGCTAGCATCCATATGACAAAGAACCCGGGCTGACATGGCTAGTCGTGAACCCAAAGTGGCACTAACTTACAGGGACAGGCATACATGACCCAGCAACGAACGTGTCGGTCATCAGCGAGTGAATCCGGGCTGTAACAACTAGGCTAGCAGGACTCCGGTAAACCGGGCTGTAGCAGGCTAACAGGACTCCGGTAGACACCGAGTGACATTTCCCCAAAGGGACAGACACATGAACGAAGAAGGACACATGCCGGCCAGCTAAGTGTTCCGGAGCAGTAGCAAGCTACCAAGGCTCAGTGGAAGCACTAGGAGACATTTCCCGGTAAGAGAGGCTACCAAGGATAAACAACTAGATAGTCAGATCCCACACATACCAAGCATTTCAATAACATACACACAATATGCTCGATATGTGCAAATACAACATGGCATCACAACATGACTCTACAACTCAAGTATTTATTCTATAGGCTCCGAGGAGCGAGATATTACAAACATGGGTCTCACGACCCAACATTCAGAGCATACAAGTCAAAGCACATGCGGAAGCTTAACATGTCCGAGTACAGACAACTACAAATGAAAAAGGCTGAGAAGCCTGACTATCTACCAGATCTTGCCGATGGCACAAGATCGTAGCTGAGGTAACAAGCTAAACGTTGAAGTCCACACGGAACTACTAGTGAGACTGAAATCTCTCTGCAAAAACATAAAATAGGCAAACGTGAGTACAAATGTACCCAGCAAGACTTACATCAGAACTAACTACATATGCATCATTATCAACAAAGGGGGTGGTGGAGTTTAACTGCAGCAAGCCAGCTTTGACTCGGTGGCTATCCTGAACTACGACTGCAAGTAACTCTTTTGAGGTGGCGCACACGAGTCCACATATTCACCATATCAATACACCACTATGGATCCGTTCCCGTCTCCCTACGAGAACGCCATCCATAGCACTCACACTTATCTTGCGTATTTTAGAGTATCCACTTTCACTTGTCTATGAACTGTACAGGCAACCTAGAAGTCCTTTACCGCGGACACGGCTATTCGAATAGATTACATTAACCCTACAGGGGTGTACTTCTTCACACACGCTCTCACAACTTACCGCCGTTTACATGGCATGTACTCGGCAACCTTCAAGCGGAAGCCCGGCGAGGGTGTCGGCCACGACCTGACTAACCACACAAGTCTCTCGTCCAGGTTTATCGCCTATTCGGGTTCCATCCACAAGGAGATCCGGCCGGGGTGTCGCTCACGGCTCCAAACAATGTGTGCAGGGTTCCCAAGCCCACCTCGACGGGTGGATCTACGCTTGGTACACCATGCCACGGTGCCTAGTCTGTCCCAAGCCCACCTGTACCGGGTGCCACTTGGTAGACTACTAACACTACCTACAAACACCAGAAACTAGTTGTTGCAACTCCTAGACAGAGATCAAGTTGATTAATAAGTCGAGAGAGCTTGGAGCGCCCGGAGCCCAATGTGTGGTAGTAACTGTTCATGGATCACAAACACAGGACTTAGTTCCCGAGGACGGCTGCAATGAGACAACCCACCATGTACTCCTACATGGCCTCTCACCGCTACCTTTACCAAATCATGTTCACACACTTAGCTCACACACAGTAGGACATGTTTACACACCTCCAATTCATCCCCGATGAATCAGACCTGACTCAACTCTAAGAAGTAGCAGGCATGACAAACAAGCATGAATGAGTAGGCACATCAGGGCTCAAACAACTCCTACTCATGCTAGTGGGTTTCATCTATTTACTGTGGCAATGACAGGTCATGCAGAGGAAAGGGGTTCAACTACTGCAGCATGTAACAGATGAATCGTTGTTGTCCTAATGCAGTAAAATAGAGCAGAAGCGAGAGAGTGGGATTGTATCAGAATGAACAAGGGGTTTTTGCTTGCCTGGCACTTCTGAAGATAGTATAGTTCTTCATCGGTGTCATCGATCACATCATCGGTACACGTCTACTGAGAGGGGACAAGCACCGACAAACAAAGAAGAAACACAATCAATGCAATGCAACAATATGATGCATGAATGTGACATCGCAATATGCTGTGGTTTGAGCTGATGCAACTAAAACCAGATTAAATGAAGTTGGTTTGAACCAAGGGTTCAAATTCAAACTCCATATGTGCTTATTTAAATGCCAATTATGCAATTTGCCATATACAGTAACCTTAGGTTGTTCAAACATGCATGCAAATGGTACAAATGGATAGATTGGATTTTTCTGATCATTTTTCATATATAAATTATTTTATTTGGAGTTACGGTTGATTTCCTATGAATTTTAGAAGTTTTGAACATTTTCTGGAATTTCCTGGATTATTTTTAATCCAGAAAATGTTAACTACGTCAGCATGACGATATCACGACATCAGTAGGTCAACATCGCCAGCCTAGGTCAAACCTGACGGCTGGGACCCGCACGTCAGTGTCTTAACTAGTTAACAGGGTTGTTAGTGCTAATTAACTGGTTAAACTAATTAACCCAGGGGCTGGGCCCACATGTAAGTGACTCGGGGAGGTCAAACCCGGTCAACCGGGTCAAACCCGCCGGAGTTGACCCGCTGCTTGTCGCTGGCGACGCCAGAGATGGCGGTGGGCGTCGGAAACGCTCCTCCGGCGACCAAATAAATGGCGGAGGGCATGAACGCGAAGCTCAGGCTCTCCCGCATCCAAAGCAACAAGCGGCAGCAGCTGGGGTGCACTGTGGCGGTGGCAGCGGCAAGCTAGGCGGCGGCTGGAGTTCGGTGGTGCACGGGCGCAGGGCTACGGAGCACGGGAAGCCCGACTAGGGTTGTCTACGGGTTCCTGGAGTAACCAGGAGCACAACCGTGCGCTTGGGTGCGACTACCGCGAACTAAAACAACGACGGCGAAGAGGACGCCGGCGGTGAGCTCAGGGCATGGCGGGGATCGGAGCTAGCAAGCATAAACGAGAGAGGGAGGAGACGGATTCGACGCAGAAACTCACAGAGAGGCTAATGGAGGGGTCGGCAGGCGCGGGAGCGGCCGGTGGGCAGCGAATCAACGCCGAGGATCTCCAGGAACCGAGGTTGAAGAAGACATCGGGGACGGCGTTGTGGTGCTTCCCCGATTGCTTGGCTCGGCGTGGATGAAGAAGACGACGATGCGGAGCTCGAGGTCTCATCGGCAGGGAGTGGGGTGGCCGGTGGCCATGGCTACCGCGAGCGGTGGTCTCGGGTGTGCTCGGCGGCGCGAGGAAGAGAGGCCAGAGGAAGGGGGCAAGGCAGAGGAAGGAGGGGAAAGTGAGAGGGGGTTGTCCTCATCTCCTGGGCGTGCAGGTGGACTCGGGGGAGGCTAGCCAGCGCGAAGCAGGAGGTGGCGCGCTCGGCCGCATGCGAAGTCTCTCCCTCTGCCTACTGGCAGAGGTTGAAGACGGTGGGGCTTCTGGTGGGCCCGGCCAGTTGGCTGGGCTGCCAAGTGGGCTGCGCAGCAATAGGTCTAGGTAAGTTACAGGTAAGCTCTCTTTCTCTCTTTTATTTCAGTTTTCTATTTTTCTGCAACTTGATGGCTTTATTAAAAATACTTAGGCACACTCAAAAATCACCAAACTGCTCATGGCCACTGTTTGGAATATATCCAACTTGGAACATTTCAGCTTAGGATTATTTGGACATTTTAAATATTTTATAGTATTTAAATGCCCAAATTCAAATAGAGTATGATTTAATTCAGAGCCCAAATATATCATGGAAAAATGTGCATCACCTCTGGCTACTGTTTACACAGTATTTCCCATAAATGATGAACATTTTTGGAAGTCATTTGGACTTACTGAAAATATTTCAGGTGAACCTAGTGAGTTCCTTTAATGCTAGGGTTTGGACAATCCCCATTTCAACTTTCTGTAAAAGTAAACATGATGCATCACCAAAGACTAGCACTAGTGCATTGCCAGAAGCTAGGGATGTGACAACTCACCCCCACTAAGCAAGAATCTCATCCCGAGATTCAAGCGTAGGGTAAGATGAAGGGGGAACGCAAACTAACACAATCTTCACGATCCAGGGTGCACTTCATAAGAGCGTTGATTCGACCACCATCATTGTCTCAAAGTCTTGCTCTGAGAACTCCATCCAACATGACAACGAGAAGAAAGGAAAACTCTAGAAGAATCGATCTTCTCGAAGATCGAGCAACTCACGGAATGAGACATAGAACCATCTCTCGAGCTGAGATACAAAACACACATCTAGAGGGATGGAGTGAACCACATGACAAAGGTTCACTAGGTAGGCAATAGTTCCACACCTAAAAAGGTGGTGAACGGTTGTCAACGTAGCAAGGAGTTGAGTTGCCATGATGCCACAGCGGGACATCCTGGAGGAGGGTGATTCATAGATTATTACCTTAAGTGGTAAAAGAATTAACTTTGATTCAGAGATCATTGGAACTCTTTATACCAGCCTAAGGCAAATCTCGAGCGATCGTTTAGAGGGGTTCGGTAGAATGGCATACCCAGATTAGAATGGATGATGTGGGTTACCTTGTTGAAGACAACACAAAGAATGATTTTAGTAACCGGGGAGAAGCTCAACAGTAGAGAGTGAGTCTACTGTTTGAAAAGTTATAGCATAACCAAGGAAAACTATGAGCGATCCTAGTTAGTGCCGGTGATAACACCTAGTGCTTGTGGGTGCTCTCAAGAACTTGAGCATTTCCATGTTCATTAGGGTTTTACCAATATCCGTGTCAAGGATCCTGGCAACACAACTTACTACCCCGATGAATGGTGATGGACGATGCAGATGCAAAGGAAGATAACACCTTCTCAAATTTCACCTTAGCGGGGCCAAGGGGACAAAATCTGGATGATCGACCGAGAAACATTTGGCACACCGCTTCTAATGGTCTCCTTGATGTGCTAGTGCAACCCATTAATTAAAATGGTTTGGTACCCAGAACATCAGGTAAAAGGTCGGACTTCAGGAGCATAAGAATCCATAAGGAATAACTATGGAGGTAAATCCTACGAAATCCTTATGGGGAAGTGGCCAACCTCTTCAAGCAAGATACTACAATAATAGGTCTTTCAGCTAGGCATGCTGGCCACGACATCTACTTTACCGATTTATAAAGAGACCAATATTATAGTTCTTGGGAAAACGTTCCAACCGTCATATCTGCCTGAGATTCAGATCTGGTTGGTGTCAGGATATTCCAGACCCTTTAGGTCTAGGAAGGAAAATGAAAGTTTGCAACACAATTCGGCGAGACGACGTTGTGAGGTTCTCGGGGAATGAACTATGATAGCAAGCTCCAAAACATGAGCTGGTTTTGCTACAAACATGTGAACACATTGTCCAAGACAAGCATGACCACATAGTAGTCTTATAACGAAACACTACCGAGTTCTGATTGGGAACCATCATTGACGATATCGAAGTCTAGTGCATGTCCGTCTGGGCCCTTCAGGATTAGCGCATGAACTTCTTTTCTTTGAACAAATCAATCAGTGGCTTGGTGTGCTAGGGAATACCGACGGAACGGAGGTAGCTAATCTCTCAAGCCATAGTATACTTCGCACGTGCATGACTAACTTAGGATGATTCCAGAGGAAGCAACATTGACTTTCTCGAATCCACGGCGGCAACTTGCATCAAATGCACATGAACTAGAGGAAGTCACTTCTTACATCCGAATATATGCTTCATGAGCTAGCATGAACAAATGCTTTAAAAAGTTTCCAACACTAGCTTAATGTTCAAAAAAAATTATGGAGAAGACAAGGATGTTGTCGATGGGCTCAACAACAATTCATCCAGACTCCCATGGAGATGGAGTTCCATAACTATGTGAACAAGGTGATAGTATTGGTCAGACCCAAAAGATATAATGGTGTATGCTCGAGGAAAATCCACGAGTAAGACAACATTTTGAACATCGTTGGTTCTGATTTGATTTGAGGATAGCCCATACTCAAATCAAAGTTTTGGCAAGACAATAGCTCCAACAACTGGTCACGAGGATCAATCGATGAAGATACCATCTTTGTTCAACACATACACAAAAAGATATCCCTTAAAATGAACTAAGCCAGGCAAGCTTTTATCTTTATCAAATAAGCAAGGGATTGACATAGCCCTAACTCATTGATCGAAAGGTGCACCGAAAATAAGGACTAGGTAGCACGATCAACCTTAGGGTGATGATTCAATAATCAACACGCTAAGAATGAGGTTATTGTCCATTTAACTACCAAGCAACAGAGTTGCTAGGAGTATAGATTTTACACATCATAGTTCATCTGTCGGCATTCCGGTTGCAACAACCCAGGAGCCGAGAAATGACTAATGAGGGCGAGAAGTATCACTGTATCAAGAGTTCATAGGATGGTGTGTAATTCCCATGATAATCTTAATATAAAGATGGTAATACTGCAAGGTAGAGTAGAACAAAGGCTGGATTAGCAATTTGATCTGCGGAGCACAACTACTTTGACCCAATCCTGGATATGGATGAGGTTCTGGAGTTTGTTTCTCCTAGTCATTCCTGAATAGAATAGACTGACGGACCACAAGAATAATAGGCATCTATAACACGAATGCACAACTAGTCCTGACTATCAATTGATAGACGAGGGCCAGAAAACAACTAAAGAGGGACAACTCAAAAGAACATCTGATTTTCTGAGTTGTGGATGTATAGATTAGTATGTCGACCAAAGCTCAACATTTCTTCCAGATAATCCATGCAGAAAGGTAGGACTGGCAGAGTCACAATGCAAAATGGAGGACTCATCAAGAGCACTCTTATTGTGATCTTTTGGTTCAAGAACTTTTGCCATAAACAGTTCATGGTATTTGGAAGAAGGATATACCACGGAACTCGAGGACTATAGCAAAGGTTACTAATATCCTAAAGGAACTAGAAAACAATATCAACATGAAGTAAGTAGGGTGAATCTCGGGTTCCAAAACCCAGGAATAGAATACCTACTACTAAATGGCATCACGGGATGCTTTCGAGAATGATGGCCAGAATGATCACACTGGGAACACAAAACATGGCTAGATTACTAGGTGATCCTCTAAGACACCTAGGGTCATAATAGTAGCTCCAACATATATGTCGAGGCAACAGGGTACCTCAACTCACTGATTAGCGTGGTTAATCTGGACCAAAGAAACATTGGGAAGGAAAAGGGGCATTTGCAAATGCATCAGACTACTTAGGAACCTGGGATGACTCGGACAGCATAACGGCTGTAAATGCTCGAAAAGATTTGAGACATGCACAGGGTTTGGCATAGTCACTTAACAACATCATATCAAGGTTCTGGTTTAGCTGACAACATACTAAAAGTAGTAGAAATTGAACTGAGGCCTGAAACCAACAATCCTAAGATTCTACGGATTAGTAACACGTTAACCTAATAGGGAGATGAGAAAGCCTAGTTTCTTAACCCCGTAGGAAAGATAAGATGACTTGGATCAGAGGGCATGAGGTATAAGGAGTAAAAAGAGCCTTACGTTCCATCCCACAATCAATTCCCTTATATAACTAAAGAATTTCTAGACTCGACTTCGACCAGTTTGGCTTGGTAAACCTACAGGCAGTCAAGCTCTGATAGCAAAGCTGCCAGGACCCCGATCCTAAGTCACACCGATTTAACATGTAACACATCATATCACTTTGCGGCCTCACGCACGGTATTCCCACGGGTGCCACCTTATCTGGCCCGGGACCGTTTGCACCTTTTGGCTCACGTATATGATAGTGCCGCTAGCATCCATATGACAAAGAACCCGGACTGACATGGCTAGTCGTGAACCCAAAGTGGCACTAACTTACAGGGACATGCATACATGACCCAGCAACGAACGTGTCGGTCATCAGCGAGTGAATCCGGGCTGTAGCAACTGGGCTAGCAGGACTCCGGTAAACCGGGCTGTAGCAGGCTAACAGGACTCCGGTAGACACCGCGTGACATTTCCCCGAAGGGACAGACACAGGAACGAAGAAGGACACATGCCGGCCAGCCTAAGTGTTCCGGAGCAGTAGCAAGCTACCAAGGCTGAGTGGAAGCACTAGGAGACATTTCCCGGTAAGAGAGGCTACCAAGGATAAACAACTAGATAGTCAGATCCCACACATACCAAGCATTTCAATAACATACACACAATATGCTCGATATGTGCAAATACAACATGGCATCACAACATGACTCTACAACTCAAGTATTTATTCAATAGGCTCCGAGGAGCGAGATATTACAAACATGGGTCTCACGACCCAACATTCAGAGCATACAAGTCAAAGCACATGCGGAAGCTTAACATGTCTGAGTACAGACAACTACAAATGAAAAAGGCTGATAAGCCTGACTATCTACCAGATCCTGCCGAGGGCACAAGATCGTAGCTGAGGTAACAAGCTAAACGTCGAAGTCCACACAGAACTACTAGTGAGACTGAAATCTCTCTGCAAAAACATAAAATAGGCAAACGTGAGTACAAATGTACCCAGCAAGACTTACATCAGAACTAACTACATATGCATCATTATCAACAAAGGGGGTGGTGGAGTTTAACTGCAGCAAGCCAGCTTTGACTCGGTGGCTATCCTGAACTACGACTGCAAGTAACTCTTTTGAGGTGGCGCACACGAGTCCACATATTCACCATATCAATACACCACTATGGATCCGTTCCCGTCTCCCTACGAGAACGCCATCCATAGCACTCACACTTATCTTGCTTATTTAAGAGTATCCACTTTCACTTGTCTATGAACTGTACAGGCAACCCAGAAGTCCTTTACCGCGGACACAGCTATTCGAATAGATGACGTTAACCCTGCAGGGGTGTACTTCTTCACACACGCTCTCACCACTTACCGCCGTTTACACGACATGTACTCGGCAACCTTCAAGTGGAAGCCCAGCGAGGGTGTCGGCCATGACCTGACTAACCACACAAGTCTCTCATCGAGGTTTATCGCCTATTCGGGTTCCATCCGCAAGGAGATCCGGCCGGGGTGTCGCTCACGGCCCCAAACGATGTCTGCAGGGTTCCCAAGCCCACCTCGACGGGTGGATCTACGCTTGGTACACCGTGCCATGGTGCCTAGTCTATCCCAAGCCCACCTGTACCGGGTGCCACTTGGTAGACTACTAACACTACCTACAAACACCAGAAACTAGTTGTTGCAACTCCTAGACAGAGATCAAGTTGATTAATAAGTCGAGAGAGCTTGGAGCGCCCGGAGCCCAATGTGTGGTAGTAACTGTTCATGGATCACAAACACAGGACTCAGTTCCCGAGGACGGCTGCAATGAGACAACCCACCATGTACTCCTACATGGCCTCTCACCGCTACCTTTACCAAATCGTGTTCACACACTTAGCTCACACACAGTAGGACATGTTTACACACCTCCAATTCATCCCCGATGAATCAGACCTGACTCAACTCTAAGAAGTAGCAGGCATGACAAACAAGCATGAATGAGTAGGCACATCAGGGCTCAAACAACTCCTACTCATGCTAGTTGGTTTCATCTATTTACTGTGGCAATGACAGGTCATGCAGAGGAAAGGGGTTCAGCTACCGCAGCATGTAACAGATGAATCGTTGTTGTCCTAATGCAGTAAAAGAAAGCAGAAGCGAGAGAGTGGGATTGTATCGGAATGAACAAGGAGGTTTTGCTTGCCTGGAACTTCTGAAGATAGTATAGTTCTTCATCGGTGTCATCGATCACATCGTCGGTACACGTCTACTGAGAGGGGACAAGCACCGACAAACAAAGAAGAAACACAATCAATGCAATGCAACAATATGATGCATGAATGTGACATGGCAATATGCTGTGGTTTGAGCTGATGCAACTAAAACCAGATTAAATGAAGTTGGTTTGAACCAAGGGTTCAAATTCAAACTCCACATGTGCTTATTTAAATGCCAATTATGCAATTTGCCATATACAGTAACCTTAGGTTGTTCAAACATGCCTACAAATGGTACAGATAGATGGATTGGATTTTTCTGATCATTTTTCATATATAAATTATTTTATTTGGAGTTACAGTTGATTTCCTATGAATTTTAGAAGTTTTGAACATTTTCTGGAATTTCCTGGATTATTTTTAATCCAGAAAATGTTAACTGCGTCAGCATGACAATAGCACGACATCAGTAGGTCAACAACGCCAGCCCAGGTCAAACCTGACGGCTGGGACCCGCACGTCACTGTCTTAACTAGTTAACAGGGTTGTTAGTGCTAATTAACTGGTTAAACTAATTAACCCAGGGGCTGGGCCCACATGTAAGTGACTCGGGGAGGTCAAACCCAGTCAACTGGGTCAAACTCGCCGGAGTTGACCTGCTGCTCGTCGCCGGCGACGCCGAGACGGCGGTGGGCGTCGGAAACGCTCCTTCGGCGACCAAATAAACGGCGGAGGGCATGAACGCGAAGCTCAGGCTCTCCCGCATCCAAAGCAACAAGCGGCAGCAGCTGGGGTGCACTATGGCGGTGGCAGCGGCAAGCTAGGCGGCGGCTGGAGTTCGGTGGTGCACGGGCGCAGGGCTATGGAGCACGGGGAGCCCGACTGGGGTTGTCTACGGGTTCATGGAGTAACCAGGAGCACAACCATGCGCTCGGGTGCGACTACCGCGAACTAAAACGACGACAGCGAAGAGGACACCGGCGGTGAGCTCACGGCATGGCGGGGATCGGAGCTAGCGAGCATAAACGAGAGAGGGAGGAGACGGATTCGACGCGAAAACTCACAGAGAGGCTAATGGAGGGGTCGGCAGGCGCGGGGGCGGCCGGTGGGCAGCGAATCGACGCCGAGGATCTCCGGGAACCGAGGTTGAAGAAGACGTCGGGGACAGCGTTGTGGTGCTTCCCCGGTTGATTGGCTCGGCATGGATTAAGAAGACGATGATGCGGAGCTCGAGGTCTCATCGGCAGGGAATGGGGTGGCCGGTGGCCATGGCTACGGCGAGCGGTGGTCTTGGGTGTGCTCGACGGCACGAGGAAGAGAGGCCAGAGGAAGGGGGCGAGGCAGAGGAAGGAGGGGAAAGTGAGAGGGGGTCGTCCTCATGTCCTGGGCGTGCAGGTGGACTCGGGGGAGGCTAGCCAGCGCGAAGCAGGAGGTGGTGCGCTCGGCCGCGTGCAAAGTCTCTCCCTCTGCCTACTGGCAGAGGTTGAAGACGGTGGGGCTTCTGGTGGGCCGGGCCAGTTGGCTGGGCTGCCAAGTGGGCTGCGCAGCAGTAGGTCCAGGTAAGTTACAGGTAAGCTCTCTTTCTCTCTTTTATTTCAGTTTTCTATTTTTCTGCAACTTGATGGCTTTATTAAAAATACTTAGGCACACTCAAAAATCACCAAACTGCTCATGGCCACTGTTTGGAATATATCCAAGTTGGAACATTTCAGTTTAGGATTATTTGGACATTTTAAATATTTTATAGTATTTAAATGCCGAAATTCAAATAGAGTATGATTTAATTCAGAGCCCAAATATATCATGGAAAAATGTGCATCACCTCTGGCTACTGTTTACAGTATTTCCCATAAATGATGACATTTTTGGAAGCCATTTGGACTTACTGAAAATATTTCAGGTGAACCTAGTGTATTCCTTTAATGCTAGGGTTTGGACAATCCCCATTTGAACTTTCTGTAAAAGTAAACATGATGCATCACCAAAGACTAGCACTAGTGCATTGCCAAAAGCTAGGGATGTGACAACTCACCCCCACTAAGCAAGAATCTCGTCCCGAGATTCAAGCGTAGGGTAAGATGAAGGTTGGATGTCGTGTCGGATATCAGGTTCCGACAAAACCCTTAAGGTTCAGACTCTGGGGTGCTCGCGGAGATCTTCCCCCTACCAATCCGCGTCTCAACACCTCGCTATGAATCTAAGCTACACGATGAACACAAGGGGCGCAAGGTTTATACTGGTTCGGGCCACCGTTGTGGTGTAATACCCTAATCCAGTGTGTGGTGTGGTGGATTGCCTCAGGGACTGATGACGAACAATACAGAGGAAGAACAGCCTCACGAGAGGTGTTCTTGGGCTGGTGCGGTGTTCTGCTTGGGTGAGTTTGATCGCCTCTAGATCCGATGAGAACTCGATGCCCTCTACTTTGGTGGCTATCTCTATTTATAGAGGCCCTGGTCCTCTTCCCAAATATTGAGCGGGAAGGGAGCCAACAACGGCCATTTTGAACGGGAACATCTAGTACAAGTTATCCTTACTAAAGTTGGTTTTCGACTTCCAAAGGCACTGGCGATGACGCCGTCTTGGGCTCCACGATGACCTCCATCCTGCTGCTCTGCTGGTCTTGGTCTCGTTGCATCGAAATGGTAACCTTTGGTTGATGCCTCGGTACTCCGCGCCTGCGCTTGCCCCTTTGCATCAAAGAGGAAACAAGGACACTACGCAGGCTGGCGCCCGCCTGGCCTTGATCGTCATGGCTTGCGTCACGAGCACCTCGTGAGGTACCCCTGCCTTGATCTTTCTGCCTCCTCGTGAGCCTGCCTAGTGAGGCCGTTCCCGAGGAAGCCTTGCATCATCCGCCCCGCGAGGCTCGGCCCCTCGCGAGGGTCTTGAGCTTGGGTTGATGAAGACAGTCTGTACTGGGCCACCACTTGAGCGACGCCGTAGGCCGCATGCACGCAAGTCTGGGGACTCCCATTCCCACAACGCCGACAGTAGCCCCCGGGCCCAAGACTCGCTCGGGCTTGGCTTAGCAGCGAAGCGAAAGGGCAAGTGTGGAGCACCGCGGGCCCCAATAGCCTGCGGCCTTGGTCGCCCCTGGGTGGTTGATTGGACGTGGGCGTCTCCGCTTCCCCACGCTGCCTCGGCAACTGCCCGTCTGACAAAAGGCTGACCTGGGTTAGGCTTACCTTCATTGCTCTCATTCGCCTTGCTCCAGATCCCCTTTCTTGCTCTTACCCTCCTGCTTCCGAAATCTCCAGATCCGCCTCATCCTTTCTCCTCCAGCAAGCAATGGCGCCTCGCAAGACCGCGGCCGAGGCTCCATCGGCCTGGTACTCACCGGTCTTGATGACCCGCAAGTATACGTGATAGTTGTAGCCTCTTTTGATAAGTAAGAGTGTCGAACCCAACGAGGAGCTAAAGGTAGAACAAATACTCTCTCAAGTCCTATCGGCCACTGATATGACTCTACGCACGCTTGACGTTCCCTTTACCTAGAACAAGTATGAAACTAGAAGTACTTTGTAGGTGTTGTTGGATATGTTTGCAAGAAAGTAAAGAACGCATAAATAAAAGCTAGGGGCTGTTTAGATAAAGATGCAACTAAAGGAAATATGGCGAGTGTGGAAAAGTGGTGGTAGAAGTTGTGCAATTGTCCGTAGGCAACTGACTATGTTACTAGACCGGTAATCGCTATTGCAATTCTATTTGAGGGAGAGGCATAAGCTAACATACTTTCTCTACTTGGATCATATGCACTTATGATTGGAACTCTTGCAAGCATCCGCAACTACTAAAGATTCATTAAGGTAAAACACAACCATAGCATTAAAGCATCATTCCCCTTTTATCCCATACGCAAACAACCTACTTACTCGGGTCTGTGCTTCTGTCACTCACGCCACCCACCATAAGCAAATCATAAACATATTGCAAACCCTATAGTGGGAATCCCTCACGCTTGCGCGACACGGAGGGCACAACAGGACAACACCAATAATAAAACATGCAACTCAAACCAATCATAGTAATTCATCAATCACCGATAGGACAATACAAATCTACTCAGACATCATAGGATGGCAACACATCATTGGAAAATAATATGAAGCATAAAGCACCACGTTCAATTAGAGGGTACAGTGGGTTGTGGGAGAGTGGACTGCTGGATATAGAAGGGGGAAGGTGATGGAGATGTTGGTGAAGATGGCGGAGGTGTTGGTGAAGATCGCGGTGATGATGATGGCCCCGGCGGCGTTTCAGCGCCACCGGAAGCAAGGGGAGAGGGCCCCCCCTTCTTCTTCTTCTTCCTTGACCTCCTCCCTAGGTGGGAGAAGGGTTTCCCCTCTGGTCCTTGGCTCCCATGGCTTGGGAGGGGCGAGAGCCCCTCCGAGATTGGATCTATCTCTCTGTTTTTGCATTCTGTTCTGGCTCTGTTTCACCGTTTCGTGAATATATGGAGATCCGTAACTCCGATCGGCTTGAAACCTTCGCCGTGATTTTTTTCCGAATATTAGCTTTCTTGCAGCAAAAGAAGAGCATCAACCGCATTACGGTGGGCTCACGAGGGTAGGGGGCGCGCCCAGGGGGGGCAGGCGCCCCCCTGCCTCGTGACCACCTCGGGCACTAGTTCACGTTGATTTTTTTTCCAAATTTTCTATATTTTCCAAAAATAAGCTCCGTCCGTTTTTATCCCGTTTGGACTCCGTTTGATATTGGGTTTCTGCGAAACAAAAAACATGCAACAGACAGGAACTGGCACTGGGCACTAGATCAATATGTTAGTCCCAAAAAATAGTATAAAAAGTTGCCAAAAGTATATAAAAGTTGAATAATATTGGCATGGAACAATCAAAAATTATAGATACGACGGAGACGTATCAGCATCCCCAAGCTTAATTCCTGCTCGTCCTTGAGTAGGTAAATGATAAAAAAGAATAATTTTTGATGTGGAATGCTACCTAGCATAATCTTGATCATATGTCTAATCATGGCATGAATATTAAGACACGAATGATTCAAAGCAATAATCTATCATTTGACATAAAAACAATAATACTTCGAGTGTACCAATAAAGCAATCATGTCTTTTCAAAACAACAAGGCCAAAGCAAGCTTATCCCTACAAAATCATATAGTTTGGCCATGCTTCATTTTCGTCACACAAAATGCCCCCATCATGCACAACCCCGATGACAAGCCGAGCAATTGGTTCATACTTTTTAACCCGCTTCAGCTTTTTCAACCCTCACGCAATACATGAGCGCAAGCCATGGATATAGCACTATAGGTGGAATAGAATATAATGATGGAGGTTATGTGGAGAAGACAAAAAAAAAGAAAGTCTCACATCGACGCGGCTAATCAACGGGCTATGGAGATGCCCATCAATTGATGTCAATGCGAGGAGTAGGGATTGCCATGCAACGGATGCACTAAGAGCTATAAGTGTATGAAAGCTCAACAAAAGAAACTAAGTGGGTGTGCATCCAACTTGCTTGCTCATGAAGACCTAGGGCATTTGAGGAAGCCCATCGTTGGAATATACAAGCCAAGTTCTATAATGAAAATTCCCACTAGTATATGAAAGTGACAACATAGGAGACAATCTATATGAAGTACATGGTGCTACTTTGTAGCACAAGATATGAGACTCACTACATGAAGAACATGGTGCTACTTTGAAGCACAAGTGTGGTAAAAGGATAGTAACATTGCCCCTTCTCTCTTTTTCTCTCGTTTTTTTGTTTTTTTCCTTTTTTGGGGCCTTCTCTTTTTTTGGGCCTTTCTTTTTTTATTTTTTTATTTTTTTTCGTCCGGAGTCTCATCCCGACTTGTGGGGAATCATAGTCTCCATCATCCTTTCCTCACTGGGGCAATGCTCTAATAATGATGATCATCACACTTTTATTTACTTACAACTCAATATTACAACTCGATATCTAGAACAAAGATATGACTCTATATGAATGCCTCCGGCGGTGTACCGGGATGTGCAATGATCTAGCATAGCAATGACATCAAAATATGGACAAGCCATGAAAACATCATGCTAGCTATCTTACGATCATGCAAAGCAATATGACAATGAATGCTCAAGTCATGTATATGATGATGATGGAAGTTGCATGGCAATATATCTCGGAATGGCTATGGAAATGCCATGATAGGTAGGTATGGTGGCTGTTTTGAGGAAGATATAATGAGGCTTATGTGTGACAGAGCGTATCGTATCACGGGGTTTGGATGCACCAGCGAAGTTTGCACCAACTCTCGAGGTGAGAAAGGGCAATGCACGGTACCGAAGAGGCTAGCAATGATGGAAGGGTGAGAGTGCGTATAATCCATGGACTCACATTAGTCATAAAGAACTCATATACTTATTGCAAAAGTTTATTAGCCCTCGAAGCAAAGTACTACTACGCACGCCCCTAGGGGGATAGATTGGTAGGAAAAGACCATCGCTCGTCCCCGACTGCCACTCATAAGGAAGACAATCAAAGAAACACCCCATGCTTCAAATTTGTCACAACGGTTACCATACGCGCATGCTACGGGACTTGCAAACCTCAACACAAGTGTCTCTACAATCCACAACCACCCACTAGCATAACTCTAATATCACCATCTTTATATCGCAAAACTATTGCAAGGAATCAAACATATCATATTCAGCGATCTACAAGTTTATGTAGGATTTTATGACTAACCATGTGAATGACCAATTCCTGTCATCTCTATAAATAGATATAAGTGAAGAAAGAGAGTTTAATTCTTTCTACAAAAGATATGCCCATGCTCTAGCAAATATAAGTGAAGCAAAAGAGCATTCTACAAATGGCGGTTTTCTATGTGAAGAGAAACAGGCAATCCAAACTTCAAATGATATAAGTGAAGCACATGAAGCATTCTATAAAGCCATACTCAAAAGATATAAGTGAAGTGCAATGAGCATTCTATAAATCAACCAAGGATTATCTCATACCAGCATGGTGCATAAAATAAAAAGAAAAACCTAATTGCAAAAGACGCTCCAAGACTTGCACATAATGCATGAACGAAACGAATCCGAAACATACCGATACTTGTTGAAGAAAGAGGGGATGCCTCTCCAGCATACCCAAGCTTAGACGCTTGTGTCTCCTTGAATATTTACTTGGGGTGCCTCGGGCATCCCCAAGCTTGAGCTCCTGCCTCTCTTCCTTCTTCTCACATTGAAACATCCTCGATTAGACACTACATCCACACAGAACTTCAACAGTAAACTCGGTAAGATCCGTTAGTATAATAAAGCAAATCACCATTCTAAGTACTGTTGCAAACCAATTCATATTTTATTTTTGCATTGTGTCTTCTGTAATATAACTTTTCCATGGCTTAATCCACTAATATAAATTGATAGATTCATCAAAACAAGCAAACTATGCATCAAAAACAGAATCTGTCAAAAACAGAATCTGTCAAAAACAGAACAGTCTGTAGCAATCTAAACATACACCATACTTCTGGTACCCCAAACATTCTACCAAAATTAGGAAAACTAAACAAGTTGTATAGGAAGACAGTGCAAAAGGAATCAGAACCAATTGATGTTCCAGTTAAAAATGTAAAATCGCACACTACAGCCAAAGTTTCTGTCCTGCACCGTACAAACCAACAAGCATTGTAAACATCCTAAAGGCAAACCTTGGCACATTATTTTCATAATACAATGGAATTGTACAAGGGGATAATTATTTTTATTGAAAAGTTTCTGTAATCAAGATTCACAAAGTTCCCATGGGCATGAACAAAGTTCAAGGACGCCCCCACTATCACAATGCTCGTCTCTCTCACTTTCACTTCTCTTTTTGAAAAGTTTTGGGTTCCCCTCTTTATTTTTGTTGTTTTTAAACTATATGAAAGAACTCAACAGAAATAAATGACTCTCTAAAACTTCCGGGTTGTCTCCCTAGCAGTGCTTTCTTTAAAGCCATTAAGCTAGGCATATAGTGCTCAAGTAGTGAATCCACCCGGATCCCAAGGTATATCAAAGCCAATTTTAATTAACAATAATTTGTAATTTAGCAGTGAGCACAAAGTGACATAAATCATGTAATGACGAAGTCTAACTCTCTTCCTATGCATCAGCATGTCATAAGAGAACAACTCATGCACACATAGTAAAGGCCAATGCATAGTATAAGCAGTTTCTTGCAATTTTATCGTATTGGAAACATAGAGAGGTGGAGATATAGTTCCTCTCTCATAATAATTGCAAGTAGAAGCAGCAAGCACATGCATATTATATCTATCAAAATTATCATGTGCAACGGTAAAAGGCAACCCATCAATATAATCCTTAATAAGCACAAACTTCTCGGATAAAGTGTAGTTTGGAGAATTCAAAAAGATAATAGGACTATCATGCGTGGGTGCAATAGCAACACTTTCATTCATAACATAAGGAACTATAGAAAGTTCACCTCCATAAGCATAATTCATATTGGCATCTTGGCCACAAGCATAGCAAGCATCATCAAAAAGGGATATTTCAAGAGAATCAATGGGATCATAACAATCATCATAGCATTCATCCTTCGGTAAGCACGAAGGGGAATTAAACAATGTATGAGTTGAAGAGTTACTCTCATTAGAAGGTGGGCACGGGTGATCAATCCACTCTTCCTCCTTTTGTTCTTCGCTCTCCTCATCATCTTTTTCATCCAATGATCTCACAATTTCATCAATTTCTCCTTCCATAGCTTCCTGCAAAATATTAGTCTCTTCTTGGACAGCGGAGACTTCCTTAATAAATTGTTTAACATATGCATTAGAAGCATAATTCTCATAGCAATATTCAAGTATGGCAATTTTTTCAGATTTGTGAAAAGTAGCATCAATACGTTTCAATCAAAGAAGCAATTTCATAAGCACCTTTAAAAGCAACAAATTCTTCAATTTGTTGAACATCATAGTAATTGTAAACACCCTTAGCATACGAAGATAAGATTCCATTATCACTAAACAAGCATTGATAGGGTAGGTGTTTCTTAGGGTCTTCAGAAAAACAAGTAACATCATATATTTCACATAAATTCCAAGCATAGCATTGCAAACGTTGAATTTGACCCCATAATAGTTTCCCTTTTTCAGATATACGGTGTCGCACATAACAAGCATGCTCATCTAAAGATTTGCCCTCAACTAAGCTAGTTGGGGTTTCAGCACGAGCACATAGGGATCAAAGATGATCCAAGTAAAAAGCTTCAGTAGTGTTATAGATTTTGAGTGGTTCTTCAACCATTGGAGCAGTAGGTACAACTAATTTTTTTTGGCATTTTGCGTTTCCTACCCATAGCTAAAGATATAAAACAACTAAGAACAACAAATAAAAATTACTTAGTGATAAAGCAAACAAGCACACACGAGAATATTCACCCCACGCTATGACTCCCTGGCAACGGCGCCAGAAAAAGGTCTTGATGACCCGCAACTATACGGGATAGTTGTAGCCTCTTTCGATAAGTAAGAGTGTTGAACCCAACGAGGAGCTAAAGTTAGAACAAATACTCTCTCAAGTCCTATCGGCCACTGATACAACTCTACGCATGCTTGACATTCGCTTTACCTAGAACAAGTATAAAACTAGAAGTACTTTGTAGGTGTTGTTGGATAGGTTTGGAAGAAAGTAAAGAACGCGTACATAAAAGCTAGGGGCTGTTTAGATAAAGATGCAACTAAAGTAAATATGGCGAGTGTGGAAAAGTGGTGGTAGAAGTTGTGGTATTGTCCCTAGGCAACTGAATATGTTACTAGACCGGTAATCGCTATTGCAATTCTATTTTAGGGAGAGGCATAAGCTAACATACTTTCTCTACTTGGATCATATGCACTTATGATTGGAACTCTAGCAAGTATTCACAACTACTATAGATTCATTAAGGTAAAACCCAACCATAGCATTAAAGCATCAAGTCCCCTTTTATCCCATACGCAAACAACCTACTTACTCGGGTCTGTGCTTCTGTCACTCATGCCACCCACCATAAGCAAATCATAAACATATTGCAAACCCTACAGCGGGAATCCCTCACGCTTGCGCCACACGGAGGGCACAATACGACAGCACCAATAATAAAACATGCAACTAAAACCAATCATAGCAATTCATCAATCACCGATAGGATAATAGAAATCTACTCAGACATCATAGGATGGCAACACATCATTGGAAAATAATATGAAGCATAAAGCACCATGTTCAAGTAGAGGGTACAGCAGGTTGCGGGAGAGTGGACCGCTGGATATAGAAGGGGGAAGGTGATGGAGATGTTGGTGAAGATGACGGAGGTGTTGGTGAAGATCGCGGTGATGATGATGGCCCCCGGCGGCGTTCCGGCACCAACGGAAGCAAGGGGGAGAGGGCCCCCCTTCTTCTTCTTCTTCCTTGACCTCATCCCTAGATGGGAGAAGGGTTTCCCCTCTGGTCCTTGGCTCCCATGGCTTGGGAGGGGCGAGAGCCCCTCCGAGATTGGATCTATCTCTCTGTTTCTGCGTTCTGTTCTGGCTCTGTTTCACCGTTTCGTGAATATATGGAGATCCGTACCTCCGATTGGCCTGAAACCTTCGCCGTGATTTTTTTCCGAATATTAGATTTCTTGTGGCAAAAGAAGAGCATCAACCGCATTACCGTGGGCTCACGAGGGTAGGGGGCGCGCCCAGGGGGGCAGGCGCGCCCCCTGCCTCGTGACCACCTCGGGCACTGGTTCGCGTTGAGTTTCCTTCCAAATTTTCTATATTTTCCAAAAATAAGCTCCGTCCGTTTTTATCCCGTTTGGACTTCGTTTGATATTGGGTTTCTGCAAAACAAAAAACATGCAACAGACAGGAACTGGCACTGGGCACTGGATCAATATGTTAGTCCCAAAAAATAGTATAAAAAGTTGCCAAAAGTATATAAAAGTTGAATAATATTGGCATGGAACAATCAAAAATTATAGATACGATGGAGACGTATCAGCCGGCTCTGGAACCCCCCAACATGACAGAGAAGAATCTCGCTCTCGTGCGCCTGATGACGGCGGCGCAAGGTAGCGACATGGGGGAGACTGCGCTCCGACCCGGCTCCGCCCAGCCGAAGGACAAGGGGAGCACCTTCTACCCCTTCTTCATGAGCATCGTCGTCGCCGGCCTAGTGCCTCCTTTCTCTGAATTCTTCTACGCTGTCCTCCGCCATTATAAGCTGTAGGCTCTGCATCTCCATCCCAACTCGATTCTCCTTCTGTTGATTTTCGCCTACTACTGCGAGGCGCACGTCGGGGTGATGCCTTCCGTGGCCTTGCTGCGCCACTTCTTCTTCCTACGAGTCACCGGCGGGCATACCTCTGTGTGGCCGGCTTTGTTGCATGCTCCAAAGCCAACGCGATCTCGAAGGCTGGGAAGAGGGTCGATGGCTTCTGGAGCAAGTGGGTCATGCTGGATGCTGGGTGCATCAATTCTCGGCTGGCGCCGCCCACGGAGCAGCCCCAGGTTGACGAGGCGTGGTCCCGTGCGAAGCTTGACGACCGACGGGTGAAGCTGGTGCTGGAGAAGATGAACGCCGACCTGAGGCCGAGCAGCATGAAGACGGCGAAGCTGACTGGGGCCATGCTCCTGAGGGAGTTCCTAGCATATCGGGTGGCTCCACTTTAGGCGCACTCGCGCCCATTGTGGAGGCTCGGAGACGCAGACGCCGACCTCCGCCTGAGCTCAGAGGCCCTAGCTGATGAAGACCTGACTGCGGCTCTCCGCTTCCTGGTTGGAGAGGATGTGGAAGGTCTGGAGGGCGCTCCGCTCCCTTTGTTCCTTCACGACGACTGGGGGCAGGTGGTGGGCGCCATGCCCACCTTTGACGGGGACGGCCTAGTGCCGGTGGTGCCCCCTAAGGGCCAGGTGGTGGCGACAACGGTGGAGTTGTCCTACGATGATTCCGGCGGGGGAGAGGAGGAAGACGAGGAAGAGGAGGAGCACGACTCGGAGGCGACCACTGAGGAGACGGGGGAGACTTCCGCCTGGCGCAGGGCCAACGTCCTCCGCTCCATGCCGGACGGCGACGAGGCCGCCGCCAGGCGAGGGGGAGAGGACCCGCCTGCGATCCCGAAGAAGGACAGGTCGGGGCTGATCTCCCGAGGGTCTACTCTGGCTCCGGCACTACCCAAAGCTAGCTCCAGCCCTTCTGGAGCGCCCTCCTCTGCTGCCGGACCCCCCGAGGCTGCGCCCCGCAAGAGGCTCTCTGGCTTCAAGCTCGGTCGGAGGCCGTTGGAGCTCGCGGCGACTAACCAGTAAGTACTCGAACTCTGCTTTGCTCTTATTTTTGCTGTCAGGGCTTGACATCCTCCATTGTTTTGGGTAGGCTGCCACCTGCGGCGAAGAGGCTGAAGGGGGACACAATGGCCCCGCTTGGGGCAAGCTCGTCTGTCATGGCCGCGCCTTCGCCTGTGGGAAGGGGAGGTAGTGGAGCTTGCACCTCCCCTGCCCGGTCGTCCTCGCGAGGCCAGGAGGGACGCTCTGGTGGGGCACTAGCCCCCATGGCCCCGCTGACTCTTGAGGCGTCGGTGCTTGATGCTGTCGCCAAGGTTGCCAAGGCTCAGGAGCTCCCGGCCTCCCAAGCCATGATCGCGCTGCCATCTTCTCCTCCTACTCCACTGGTTCCCGACTCCTCTGCCTCCTCCGTCGCCTTGGCCCGTGCTGCTGATGAGCTGAGTCGGCTGCGAGAAGATCTCCAGGGCGCCAACCCCCGCCTGGTGGCCGGGTGCCTGTAGCTGGTCTCTGGCTGGGTTCGCTCTGATGCCTCCGTCCGAGCGGCGCTGAGCCAGGCTGTGACAGCTTCCGAGGAGGAGAACCAAGTCACCTCCCAGGCCATAGCCGCTCGCGACGCGCCGTTGAAGGATGCTTCAACTGTCCGGTGCCGCTGCAAGGCGCTGGAGGATGAGCTGTGAGGCTTGCGTGATGAGCTCGCCAAGGAGGTTCGCAACCGTCAGGCGAAGGAGGAAGAGATGAAGGCTTGGGAGGCCGCCATCGGGGACCGTGGCGCCTAGCTATCTGCTGATCGCGGCCGGCTGAAGACACTGGAGCAGAAGCTGATGGCAGAGAGGACTGAGCTGGATGCCAAGGCGAAGGTCTTGGCCGAGGATCGCCTAGTCTTCGCGGACTACGAGGTGAGATCTCGCAAGGCGCTGAAGTCGCTTTATGATGATGGTCTGGAGAACCCGCTGGCCGGAGCCACGGACGGCCCCGCCAAGCTGCTTCCCTTCTTGGTCGAAGCGCTTGAGGAGGTCGTGACCGGCATCGGCCCCATGGCCGAGATTGAAGCTCGCGTCCTTTCCTTCGCAGCGCTGACGCGGATCCTCAGCCACGTCTACCTTCACAACCCCGACGCCAACCTTGACGATCTGCTGGAGCATGTGGACGCCGAGCGCTCCGCCGCTGCTGCTGAGGCCGTGAAGGGCCGAGCGGTAGCCTTGCTGGCGAAGTTCCGCGCCTTCACTACTGCGCCCAAGGCAAGTGCTGCTGGTTCCGCGGCCTCAGGAGGTGGAGCTGACAAGCACGACTCCGCCATGGGCGACGGCGCTGCCCAAGGGTGATCTCCTCGCGGCTTCTTTTCCTGTTTCAACTCCCGCAACATGCACCGTGCCTCGTGGAGGCGTTTAAACTTGTGTCTGGTATCGTGAGGACAATTTATGATTTGTAACATTTGCTTCTGAATTTGCGAGATTTTGCAGTTTCCTTCCTATTTGCTTTGTGTTCTACGTCAGCAGGGCCCAGCCCCGCGCATACCTCAGCCGCCGTTAGCCCCGACCGGATCACCAGGATGGGACCAAGGAGTGAGGGGATACATGGCAAGTTAGGCTCCTGAATCGCGATGCTCAGGAGTCCCCCTTAACGCGCAAAAAACAAATAGGGAGAGGGGTGTGGGAGTAGATCTGTCATTCTACGTCGGCAGGGCCCGGCCCTGCGCATACCTCAACCGCCATTAGCCTTTCAGAACTAAGGAGTGAGGGGCTACGTGACCAGTTAGGCTCCTGAGTCGCGATGCTCAGGAGTCCCCCTTGATGCTCAAACGGTCTTCACACCTTGGCTCTGCTCGGGGAGGGGCGCGTAACGACCAGGCCCGAGGGACCTGGCTGGGTGGCGTGCGCTCGGGCGTGACCCGGGTGCAGCCCCCGTGTCCAGCCCCCTCGCGTGGTGCTCCCGAGGGGAGGCGTTGCGACGAGGCCAGACACTGAGCTCTGGGCTCCCTAAGGTTGATACAGCCGTGGGCTGCCCTCAGTTGTTTATCACCAACGCGGAGCATAGCTGCTCCTCGGTAGTGTCGTCAGCCAGCGTGGAGCATGGTGCTTCCACTGGTACGTGGGAGGGGGGCCCCCCTCCGGGAGGAGCCCTCGGGGCGTGTACAGCCCCGCCCTGACACGTGGCCGACACGGTAGGGCTAGACGAGGTGTATCTGGGCACTCGGGAGCTAGCGCGGGACTCACGAGGCCCTACCTCAAGGCGGGTTGCGCCTGATCTTGAGCCTTAGGCGGCTGAGGGTTCCTGCAGGGTGGTTAGATGGAAATGCTCTATGTCCTCAGGTCCCAACCCTCGAGCAAGCTCAACCGCCGCTGGTATGCCAGGTCGCGATGCCGTGGACAAGGCCAGGGGGTGAGGGCTAGAGAGCCAGTAAGAGCCCCTGAGTCGCGATGCTCAGGCGCCCCCTTTTAACGTGCAAGTGATTTGCATGAAGGAGAAAAAGGAGGCCACGGGGGCAAGTGATGATAATCATAGACATGTTAGGCATGAAGCCAAACCAACTTAGATAGATGCATGAAAGATACATGCCACTGGGTCAGGCCCGAGCGGCTTGGGGATGATGCAACCCGAGGGGTGCCCCCAGCAAAGCGAACTGAAGACATAAGCAAAAGGGATACATGCCGCAGGGACAGACCCACGCGACCTGGGAATAATGCAGCCCTGAGGCTGCTCCCAACTAAAATGAAACTGGAAAGGTGTCACCTGATATCATTGCGGAGCGGGTGCTGGAGTAGCTGACGATGTGCGGTGAAGAAGCCGACCCTCACGAGCCACCGGAGCCCTGAGCCTCGGGAGGATCTGGGGGTTTGTAGGACCTTGAGAAGAGGTGTCTAGAGGGGGGGTGATTAGACACTAAGTACCAAAGTTGCAGTTTTTAACTTCTTTAAGTTTAAGTGGAGTTTAGGCACAAGTTTAACATTCACAATACATAACAAGCAAGCATGCAAAGAGTATATGAGCAGCGGAAAGTAAAGCATGCAACTTGCAAGAATGTAAATGGAAGGGTTTTGGAGGATTCAAACGCAATTGGAGACACGGATGTTTTTGGCGTGGTTCCGATAGGTGGTGCTATCGTACATCCACGTTGATGGAGACTTCAACCCACAAAGGGTAACGGTTGCGCGAGTCCACGGAGGGCTCCACCCACGAAGGGTCCATGAAGAAGCAACCTTGTCTATCCCACCATGGCCGTCGCCCATGGAGGACTTGCCTCACTAGCGGTATATCTTCACGAAGTAGGCGATCTCCTTGCCCTTACAAACTCCTTGGTTCAACTCGACAATCTTGTCGGAGGCTCCCAAGTGACACCTAGCCAATCTAGGAGACACCACTCTCCAAGAAGTAACAAATGGTGCATTGATGATGAACTCCTTGCTCTTGTGCTTCAAATGATAGTCTCCCCAACACTCAGCTCTCTCTCATGGGATTTGGATCTGGTGGAAAGAAGGTTTGAGTGGAAAGCAACTTGGGGAAGGCTAGAGATCAAGATTCATATGGTAGTAATGGAATATCTTGGCCTCAACACATGAATAGGTAGTTCTCTCTCAGAAAAATGTATGCTGGAAGTGTAGGTTCATTCTGATGGCTCTCTCCCCGAATGATGAGGAGGTGGAGGGGTATATATAGCCTCCACACAAAATCTAACCGTTACACACAACTTGCAAACTCGGTGGGACCGAATTGATAAACTCGGTCGGACCGATTCAGCAAATCTAGTGACCGTTAGGATTTTCGGTGGGACCGAATTGCAACTCGGTAGGACCGATATGGTTAGGGTTAGGGCATAACGTAATCTCGGTGACACTGATTACACAAACTCGTTGAGACCGATTTTGGTAATTAGCTAGCCAGAGAGTTGGTCAGGCAAACTCGGTGGGACCAATTACTCAAACTCGGTGGGACCGATTTTGGTAATAAGTTAACTAGAGAGTTTGCATTGCAATCTCGGTTGTACCGATTGCTCAAACTCGGTGAGACCGATTTTGGTAATGGACATACACAGAGAGATTACAATCCCATATCGGTGAGATCGAGATCCCTATCAGTGAGACCGATTTGCCTAGGGTTTGTTGCAGTGGCTATGACATCTGAACTCGGTGGCGCCGGATAGAAAGAATCGATATGGGCGAGTTTGACTTTAGGTTTAGGTCATATGTGTGGAAGTGGGAAAGTAGTTGAGGGTTTTGGAGCATATCACTAAGCACTGTGGAGCAAGAAACTCACTAAGCAACACCTCATCCCTTCTTGATAGTATTAGCTTTTCCTATATACTCAATGTGATCTTGGATCACTAAAATGTAAAATGAAGAGTCTTGAGCTTGAAGCTTGAGCCAATCCTTTGTCCTGAGCATCTTTAAGGAGTTCCCACATCCTTTAGTCCATGCCACTCCATTGTTGAACTTATCTGAAACATACTAGATAAAAGTGTTAGTCCAACAAGAGATATGTTGACATTAATTACCAAAACCACCTAAGGAGCACTTGTGCTTTCAATCTCCCCCTTTTTGGTAATTGATGACAACATACATCAAAGCTTTAGATAAAGATATAAAGAATAGCAAGCAAAGCTTTGGAAAGACATGTAACAAGCATAGTCTCCCCCTACATGTATGCAATCATGTGAATATGGAATATAGAAGCATGTGAGAGCATAACCGTGATAGAGTAGGCAATCTGTTACATGTATCTTGGCCGTATGCATCAGAGCAAAGAATATTAAAGAAAATACCTTCATGCCCATGAGTCCTTCTTGCAAACAGTATGTACATCAGCAAGAATTCCTCATACACATGATTGTGATGCATATACTTACCTTGTAGTCTTGAGTTGGCTTAGGATGGAATGAACCTGCGTAAACAAGGTTAGATAACACAGGTACATCTACTATCCAGAGCGAACAGAAGACACCACAAGAATACCAAGACTGGGATGACATGTAGAGAGTGAGTACTAAGTACCACATTGGATTAGACATGTCCCCAAGAGTAAAGATATGCAATGAATTTAAATGATCTCTTTCCCTTAGATGTCTTGCTCCCCCTGAATCTAGCATGGGATACTGGGAGAAGATAGGGAACAGAAAATCAAAGCCGAAAGATATAAATGAACAGAGCTAATGCAAATAAGCACATATGAACATGTCTTTCCCCTCAAGAAGACATGTGGCATCTCTCCTCTTGATCACCAAGCATCTGGGATCCTTGAGAAATACTTTCTACTTGAGCATTCTCGCCCCCTGGAGATCTCTTTCTCCCCCTGAGGAGGTGATACTCTCTCTCTCTCTGATGTGATCTCTCTAAGTGATAAGCTTTGATGTGATCTCTCTCTCCCCCTTTGACATCAATTTCCAAGAAGGGTTTGATCCTTGAGTCACAACACAAAGCATATATATAAATGTGATGCTTGTAGAGGACAAGATTCATTGAGTGGAGCTGGATCAGAAGAAACACAGAATAAGTGGCAAACTATTTTTCCTGTTGTGAAATCGGTGCCACCGAGTGGTATGCTTCGGTTGTACCGAAAGGATTCGGTTGGACCAAAAACAACAAATCGGTGAAACCGAGTTCATCGCAGAGAAAACACTTGTCACCTCAGCTCACTAGACTAGTAAGATCTCACAAAGAATTGCAAGGAATTTACTGAATGATATGCAATGAATTGGATGCAGAAAATACAGAGCATACAGAAAGAAATCTAGATGAAGTTTTTTTTGAAAGGGGAAATGAATATGCATGAGACAAATGCAAAAACACAGAAAAGAACACAAGAGAACTTCATCTAGAGATGGTCGGCGACAAAGTCACCTATGTTAGAGTATATTGACTTAGGAGTCAAGTGAGATCACTTGATCATAGGTCATACTCATCGTTTAAGCTCAAAATGGGGTTACCATTTTTTGTTAAAGCATCTTGATGTATTCTCATCTTGTCGAGTTGCTTTAGCTCATGACTCGGAGTAAAGCTTCTCTAAGATGGAATAACATACCTTGGTTGGTGGTGTTGTCCATGTAGTTGAACTTGTGTGGGTTGCTCAAGGTTGATGTAGTTCATCAAGAGTTGGGAGCGCCACTTAGAATTTGAGTCCATCTACCTACATTGGTTAGTTCTTGCAAGGAAGAGTACTTGTGTATCCAAAAATGACAATGATGAAGCTCAGCATAGAATTTGTCAAAGGATATGTTTGAATGCTTCCGTGCTTCCTTGTCTTCAACCACCATAGTGTAGAAACTTGGTGATGTAGAGATTGCTCAAGATGTGAG
The DNA here is from genome assembly GCF_002162155.2 of Triticum dicoccoides. Classification (NCBI taxonomy): domain Eukaryota; kingdom Viridiplantae; phylum Streptophyta; class Magnoliopsida; order Poales; family Poaceae; genus Triticum; species Triticum dicoccoides. Next base: position 427,274,292 of record NC_041387.1, on the reverse strand, counting down.
TAGATTACAATCTCATGGAATTTGATTCAACCAAGTACCTACATGGGTTATATAATATGCAAGATGCAAATATATCCAAGACATAAGATTTTCATCATAAGAGAAATATCAAGGATTAGTCATAAGCTCATGTCTTGCATGTATCCAATGGAGTTCCTACTCCAAGTTTGAAGCATCAATGATGTTCAATTCTCCTCTTAACCTGCAAAATACTTTCTCAGCAAGAGGTTTAGTGAATATATCCGCTAATTGCTTTTCGGTGCAAACATGCTTAAGATTTATGTCACCCTTAGCAACATGATCTCGAATGAAATGATGACGAACTTCAATATGCTTAGTTCGAGAATGTTGTACGGGATTATGACCAATTTTGATAGCACTTTCATTGTCACAAAGCAATGGAACATGTTTCACATATATCCCATAATCTTTAAGAGTTTGGGTCATCCAAAGTAATTGAGCACAACATGAACCAGCGGCAATGTATTCCGCTTCGGCGGTGGATAAGGATACCGAGTTTTGTTTCTTGGAGGACCAAGACACAAGAGATCTACTAAGAAATTGACAAGTACCCAAAGTGGACTTTCTATCAACCTTGTCTCCGGCATAGTCCGAGTCGGAGTAGCCAACAAGATCAAAAGAGGCCCTCTTAGGATACCAAATGCCAAAATTTGGTGTATGGATTAAGTATCTCACTATCCTTTTCACGGCCTTAAGATGACATTCTTTAGGAGCAGCTTGATATCGTGCACACATGCACACACTTAGCATGATATCGGGACGTGAAGCACATAGATATAACAATGAACCAATCATAGAGCGATAAACCTTTTGATCAACCGGTTCATCATCTTTGGTCAAGTCAAGATGTCCACTAGTAGGCATGGGTGTAGACATACCTTTGTATTCTTGCATATTGAACTTCTTGAATAAGTCCTTGGTGTACTTCGTTTGAGAAACAAAAGTACCTTCCTTACTTTGCTTGATTTGCAACCCAAGAAAGAATTTGAGTTCACTCATCATAGACATCTAAAACTCCTCCGACATTAGCTTCCCAAACTTTTCACTAAAATGAGGGTTAGTTGAACCAAATATAATATCATCAACATAAATTTGGCACAAAAATAGTTCTCCATTAACCCTTTTAGTAAAAAGTGTGGAATCAATTTTCCCAATTTGGAAGCCTTTTTCAATAAGGAACTTGGTCAAGCATTTATACCACGCTCTAGGAGCTTGTTTAAGACCATAAAGAGCTTTGTGAAGTTTGTATACATGATTTGGTTTCTTAGGATTGACAAAGCCAGGAGGTTGCTTAACATAAACTTCCTCCTCTATTTCACCATTTAGAAATGCACTTTTAATGTCCATTTGGTACAAGGTGATATCATGATGATTAGCATAGGCAAGTAAGATGCAAATGGACTCAAGTCTAGCAACGGGAGCATAAGTCTCACCATAGTCCATACCTTCGACTTGTGTGTAGCCTTGGGCGACGAGACGTGCTTTGTTGCGAACTACTTGTCCATCTTCACCTTGCTTGTTGCGAAACACCCATTTGGTAACGATGATGTTGTGGTTGTTGTCGGGCTTCTCAACCAATGTCCAAACTTGGTTCCTCTCAAAGTTGTGTAGCTCTTCATGGATAGCATTTATCCAATCCAGATCTTCCAATGCTTCTTGGACCTTCATAGGTTCAATGCTAGAGATGAAAGAATAGTTTTCACAAAAGTTAGCTAAATGAGTTTTAGAGCGAGTGATTCTCCCGGTTTGAATATCATTGTAGATTTGCTCGATGGGATGGTCTTTAGCAATTCTTGCTCGAACTCGTGAAAGCTTTTGCTTGGTTCTTGGTTGAACTTGTTCTTCATCTTCTTCTTCTTCTTGGCCTTCTTCATTGTTGGCGTTGTCGTTCTCTTGTCGTGGTGGAGAAGGAGGTTGTTGACGTTCATCTTGATGCACTTCCTCATTTTCTTCATCTTGGTGTGTCCCGCTTGTGGATGCTTCCGTATCAACTCTTGGTTCACCTTGTGTGAAGTAGAAGCTTCCACTTGGACGGACGAGGTACTCTCCTTCACCTCCGTTGGACGAACCTTGCCAATAGACAAGTCTTGGATTGCTTCTGAAGGATCTTTGTATCCTACATCAATTGGCAATTGCTCTACTTGCGAGCCATTAGATTCATCAAACTTCACATCTACCGTCTCTTCAACCTTTCGGGTGAAATTGTTGTAGACACGGTAAGTGTGAGAGTTTGAGCCATAACCTAGTAGGAAACCTTCATGAGACTTAGGAGCAAATTTAGAACGACGATGCTTATCAAGAATGTAACACTTTGAGCCGAATACTCGAAAGTATCCAACTTGGGGTTTGTTACCGGTGAGGAGCTCGTATGTCGTCTTGCCGAGTAGCTTGTGAAGATACAAGCGATTTGTTGCATGACAAGTTGTCTCAACCGCTTCTGCCCAAAAGTGCTTCGGTGTCTTGTACTCATCAAACATCGTTCTCGCCATTTCGATGAGCGTCCGGTTCTTCCTCTCAACAACTCCATTTTGTTGAGGTATGTACGTAGCTGAGAACTCGTGTGAAATCCCTTCTTCATCAAGAAAGGTGTCCACATTTGCGTTCTTGAACTCCGTTCCGCTGTCGCTGCGAACCTTCTTGATCTTCACTTCAAATTGATTTTGGGCCTTCCTAGCGAAGTTTTTGAAGATCTTTTGGACCTGCGATTTATCATCGAGAAAGAACACCCACGTAAATCTTGAAAAATCATCAACTATAACTAGACCAAAAGAATTTCCACCGAGACTCTTGTAAGAGTTGGGACCAAAAAGATCCATGTGAAGTAGCTCGAGTGGTCTCCTTGTGGTCATGATGTTCTTCACGGGATGCCTTCCTCCAACTTGTTTATCTGCTTGACAAGCACTGCAAAGTCTATCCTTATCAAATATGACATCATTAACACCAAGGATATGATTCCCTTTAATAAGCTTGTCAAGGTTTCTCATACCAACGTGACCTAGTCGTCTATGCCATAACCAACCTTTTGAGGATTTAGCAATGAAGCAAGTTTTAGGTTGAGCCTTTTTAGTGAAATCAACAATGTATAGATCACCTCTATGCACATCGGTAAAGACCATTTTATGATTATCTCTACGAAACACTTGGCAATCTACTTCAGTAAATAGGACATTGAAACCGAAATTAGCAAGTCTAGATACTGAAAGTAAGTTGTAGCCAAGAGATTCAACGAGCATGACATTTTGAATGGAGCTATCATGTGATATGGCCACCTTACCGAGGCCAACCACCTTACCCTTTGAGTTGTCACCGAAAGTGACATACTTTCGAGGACTATCATTTTCAGCAAGCTCATGAAACATGTCTTTATCTCCGGTCATGTGATCGGACATCCACTATCAAGAACCCATTCCTTTCCTCCTGACATATATCCCCGAAGATTTGCCATAAGACCAAAGTGTCTCATTGCATCATCAAGATTGAAGTCACTATCATCATCCTCATCATAGTATCCATGTTCAACATCATCATGTGGTGGATTAAATCCTAGAGAGGGTGATTCGTTAGAGTGGGTTTGACAATGATCTTGCTTATGAATTTTTATAGCTTCGGAAATAATATCACTAATAATTCCAACATCTCCTTTGGCACGCATAAGGTTTCTAAGTTCAAATAGACGATCACCAAACATAGGATCACTAGTATTCATCTTACTCAAAGCAATAGACTTATGGAGAATTTCATCTAGATTTTTCAAGGAATAATTTGGAAAGCGTTCCTCAAGAAATTTCCATATAGTGTAGGCACACTCAAGAGTAGGCAAGTTTCTAATTAAGTTTCTAGGCAATCCTCTAATAATAAGTTCGGCAGTTCTAAGATTCCTAATCATGTCAATTGACTCATCAAGAGTAGGATGCATAGGATCAACATGAGGTACACAAGGGCTAGCAATGTACTTGTTCAAATGATATTGATTGAAAATTACAAGCATATCATATTTCCACTCATGAAAATACTCTCCATCAAGAATAGGCACTCTATGTCTAAGACTCCCCAAAGTAGACTCATCCATCTTCCTCCAATGGTGATTAAACCAAGGCAATGGAGACCAAAGATCTGATACCACTTGTAGGACCTTGAGAAGAGGTGTCTAGAGGGGGGGGGGGTGATTAGACACTAAGTACCAAAGTTGTAGTTTTTAACTTCTTTAAGTTTAAGTGGAGTTTAGGCACAAGTTTAACATTCACAATACATAACAAGCAAGCATGCAAAGAGTATATGAGCAACGAAAAGTAAAGCATGCAACTTGCAAGAATGTAAAGGGAAGGGTTTTGGAGGATTCAAACGCAATTGGAGACATGGATGTTTTTAGCGTGGTTCCGATAGGTGGTGCTATCGTACATCCACATTGATGGAGACTTCAACCCACGAAGGGTAACGATTGCGCGAGTCCACGGAGGGCTCCACCCACGAAGGGTCCATGAAGAAGCAACCTTGTCTATCCCACCATGGCCGTCGCCCACGAAGGACTTGCCTCACTAGCGGTAGATCTTCATGAAGTAGGCGATCTCCTTGCCCTTACAAACTCCTTGGTTCAACTCCACAATCTTGTCGGAGGCTCCCAAGTGACACCTAGCCAATCTAGGAGACACCACTCTCCAAGAAGTAACAAATGGTGCGTTGATGATGAACTCCTTGCTCTTGTGCTTCAAATGATAGTCTCCCCAACTCTCAACTCTCTCTCATGGGATTTGGATCTGGTGGAAAGAAGATTTGAGTGGAAAGCAACTTGGGGAAGGCTAGAGATCAAGATTCATATGGCAGGAATGGAATATCTTGGCCTCAACACATGAGTAGGTAGTTCTCTCTCAGAAAAATGTATGCTGGAAGTGTAGGTTCATTTTGATGTCTCTCTCCAGGAATGAAGAGGAGGTGGAGGGGTATATATAGCATCCACACAAAATCTAACCGTTACACACAACTTGCCAAACTCGGTGGGACCGAATTGATAAACTCGGTCGGACCGATTCAGCAAATCTAGTGACCGTTAGGATTTTCGGTGGGACCGAATTGCAACTCGGTAGGACCGATATTGTTAGGGTTAGGGCATAAAATAATCTCGGTGAGACCGATTACACAAACTCGGTGAGACCGATTTTGGTAATTAGCTAACCAAAGAGTTGGTCAGGCAAACTCGGTGGGACCGATTACTCAAACTCGGTGGGACTGATTTTGGTTATAAGTTAACTAGAGAGTTTGCATTGCAATCTCGGTAGTACCGATTGCTCAAACTCGGTGAGACCGATTTTGGTAATGGACATCCACAGAGAGATTACAATCCCATCTCGGTGAGACCGAGATCCCTATCGCCGAGACTGATTAGCCTAGGGTTTGTGGCAGTGGCTATGACATCTGAACTCGGTGGCGCCGGATAGAAAGAATCAGTATGGCCGAGTTTGACTTTAGGTTTAGGTCATATGTGTGGAAGTGGGAAAGTAGTTGAGGGTTTTGGAGCATATCACTAAGCACTGTGGAGCAAGAAACTCATTAAGCAACACCTCATCCCTTCTTGATAGTATTGGCTTTTTCTATAGACTCAATGTGATCTTGGATCACTAAAATGTAAAATGAAGAGTCTTGAGCTTGAAGCTTTAGCCAATCCTTTGTCCTTAGCATCTTGAAGGAGTTCCCACATCCTTTAGTCCATGCCACTCCATTGTTGAACTTATCTGAAACATACTAGATAAAAGTGTTAGTCCAACAAGAGATATGTTGACATTAATTACCAAAACCACCTAGGGAGCACTTGTGCTTTCAGGGTCCGGGCGGTTCCTCGAGGACCATCTCCATCTCCGTCAGGAACGCGCGGTGCCTAGCCTCCCGAGCCTCCAGAATGCTCCGCATTAGGCGCTTGTGAGCAGCAGTCACGTTCGGCAGGCTGAAAGGCATGCAAACATAGCTGCATGGGGGACCCTCACAGCATCCCACACGCGAAGGCCAGAAACGCTCCTGAGACACGACTCGGTTGAGCCCTGGGTAGTCGATGCAGACGCGCAGCCCGCCATCCTCGCCTGGATGGGGAGCTACGCCAGGTAGGCGGCGATCTCCGCACATGACTCTTGATTCCTGCAGCTCCTAAGTGACCTTGGTGATGAACTCCTGAGGGTTGGGCCCTCCTTGCCCCATGCCTTCCTAAGGGAAACACGCCGCGAAGCACGCCTCCAAGTGGTGCCCAAGCGCCTCCCTCGTGATCTTGGCAAAGTGAGAGGCCCTCCAGGAGAGAGCCCTCGAGCCTTGTCCGAGGAAGGCGCCAGGCGCGTCTTCCTATGCAATGGAGGGAGGCGCCCCTTGCATGGGCGCAGATCCTGACGTGGCGCCTTCGGAGACGCCTGCCTTCTGAGGCCTTGAGCTGGGTGATGTCTTCTTCTTCTTGGGAACTGCCTCGAGAGGGTTTCCACTCTCGCTGTGTGGGTCCTCAACTGATGCAGCTTGGAAGGCACGCTCGAGAGAGAACACCGCGTCTTTCTCTCCACAGGGGACTGTGATGACTCCGCCGCTTCCCAGCATCTTGAGGACATTGTAACCATGGTGAGTCATTGCAATGAACTTTGCTAGGGCTGGATACCCAAGGATGGCATTGTATGGCAGGCGAATGTGGGCAACATCAAAGTCAATGAGGTCGGTACGGTAGTTCTTGCACTGTCCAAAGGTGACAGGGAGGTGGACCTGCCCTATCGGGGTGGTGGAGCCGTCAGTGACTCCTGAGAAAGGCTTGGTTGGCTGAAGCTGATCATATGGCACTTGAAGATTGTTGAACGTCTTGACGGACAGGACGTTGAGCCCTTCTCCGCCATCGATGAGGGTCCAGGTAACTTGCACATTGCTGATGACTGGGGAACATAGAATTGGGAGGACCCTGGCTGTAGCTGCACACTTGAGCTGATCCGCTGAGATGAACGTGATGGCACACGTGGACCACCTGAGAGGGCGCGTGGCCTCGAGCTTGGGGAGGACTGCGCTCAACTCACGAGCAAATTGCTTGAAGAAGCGCTGAGAGGCTAGGGCCTGGGCTCTGCCCAGGATGCAAGCGATAGCACATGGCTCCTGGAAGCCCCCAACCCCCTCGTCCTAGTGATGGTCGTCATTCCTTCTTGGCGGTGGTGGCAGAGGAGGAAGGCCCGTGTTGCCCTGCGAGCGATCCTTGTGAGGCAGATCCCTCCAAGCCCCCTCGCAAGGCTGGTCCCGCCAGCGGTCATCATGAGGTCGGTCACGCCACTCCTGGCGAGGACCTCGGTCGTCCCATCGTCCTCCACCTCTTCCTCCTCGGCCGTAGCCCTAATCGTTGCGCTCGGGGCATCGACTGATGCGTCCTTCTCGAACAGCCCTGAGTTCTTGGCATTCCTTGGTGTTGTGGGTGTGGAGGTCGTGGTACATGCAGTATCGGCTACCCTTGGACGACTCCGGCTGGTCCCTGCTGTGCTTTGTGTCTGGCTCTGCTGCGAGCATGGCTGCTCCCTTGCGCTTCACATCCTTGGCCTTGGCTTTCTTCTCTTCAGGGTCAGCAGCTGGGAGCTCGAGAAGGGAGAGTCGCCCCTCCTCAGCCCTTGCGCACTTGGTCGCCATGTTGAAAAGCTCCAGAGATGTGCACAGATCCTCGTGGATTGCCAGCTCCTCCTTCATCTTGACGCCACAGACGCCATTAGAGAACGCTGAGATGATGGCCTCTTCGGTCACCTTGGGAATCTTGAGGCGAGCGCTGTTGAAGCGCCGGATGTACTTCTGCAAGGTCTTCCCTAGTTGCTGCTTGATGCGGTGCAGGTCACCCATGACAGGTGGACGGTCGCGAGTGCCTTGGAAGTTGGCGATGAAGCGGGTGCACTTGGGGTCCCAAGAGGAGATCGTGCCCGGAGGCAGGTTCAGGAGCCAGGTGCAGGCACCATCTTTGAGCGCCATGGGAAATCAATTCTCCATGACCTTCTCGTCTCCGCCGACCGCTTCAATGCCCAACTCGTAGAGCTGCAGGAACTCCGCGGGGTCGATAGTGCCATCGTAGCGAGGAGGCAGATCCGGCTGGAACTTGCCCGGCCAGGCGAAACTGCGTAGCTCGGTGGTGATGGCGCGGCAGCCTACGGTGGCCACCGGTGCCCTTTGCAGACGCGAGGCTTGCTCCTGGGGATTCTCGCGCGCTCCTGCCAGGGGCAACGCGGGGTCTTGACGCGCTGGCGCAGGGATGCGATCTTGACGTGCTGGAGCAGGGAGAACGCGGGCACCTTCTTGGGGACGAGGGATTTCTTGGCAGCTCCTTTCTTGTCGCGCAGGCACTAGACACGGTGCGTCTCGTCCAGGGGCCGCGCGCCTTGGAGCCAGGGCATCTTCTTGGGGAGGAGGTGGCAGAGGCACCTCCTGAGCTGCATCACCCACACAGGATGGAGGGCGAGGCAGCGAGAGGGACGGCGTAGGAGAGCCTCCTGTGGTGCTAACGAGCTCGGTGATGCGAGCAAGCCACTCCTCGTAGAGGTCGTCGACAGGGCGGTAGTGCAGGAGCTCGCGTGCTAGGAGCAACGCGGCATGCGCGTCCGCGGGAGCGCGACGGGCGTGCGATGACGAACCAGCTGGAGTCAGCGATGGAGTGGCGGTGCGGCCTCCCGCCGCACCGAGGGATGCAACAATGATGCCTGCTGCTCGTTCCCCATAGGGCTGGTGGCGGCGTTGGCGGCAGGTGACGGAGAACGATGGGGAGGCCCACCGACGGGAGACGTCTGGGCGATGCGGGTGGCGAGAGCAGCCCGACGCTCGGCGCGAGCTCGACCAGCATCAGCCATGGATGCGACAAATGATCAAGCGCGGAACAGCGGAAGAAAGATTCCGGCGCACCCCTACCTGGCGCGCCAAATGTCGGATATCGGTTTCCGGCAAAACCCTTAAGGTTCAAACTCTGGGGTGCTCACGGAGATCTTCCCCCTACTGATCCGCGTCTCAATGCCTCACTGAGAATCTAAGCTACACGATGAACACAAGGGACGCAAGGTTTATACTGGTTCGGGCCACTGTTGTGGTGTAATACCCTAATCCAATGTGTGGTGTGGTGGATTGCCTCAGGGGCTGATGATGAACAGTACAAAGGAAGAACAACCTCACGAGAGGTGTTCTTGGGCTGGTGCGGTGTTCTGCTTGGGTGAGTTTGATCGCCTCTGGATCCGATGAGAACTCGATGCCCTCTACTTTGGTGGCTATCTCTATTTATAGAGGCCCTGGTCCTATTCCCAAATATTGAGTGGGAAGGGAGCCAACAACGGCCATTTTGAAGGGGAACATTTAGTACAAGTTATCCTGACTAAAGTTGGTCTTCGACTGCCAAAGGCATTGGCGATGACGCCGTCTTGGGCTCCACGGTGACCTCAGTCCTGCCGCTTTGCTGGTCTTTGTCTCGTTGCACCGAAATGGTAACCTTTGCTTGATGCCTCGGTACTCCACGCATGTGCTTGCCCCCTTTGCACCAAAGAGGAAACGAGGACAGTGCGCCGGCTGGCGCCCGCCTGGCCTTGATCGTCATGGCTTGCGTCACGAGCACCTTGCGAGGTACCCCTGCCTTGACCTCTCCGCCTCCTTGTGAGCCTGCCTGGTGAGGCCGTTCCTGAGGAAGCCTTGCGTCGTCCGCCCCGAGAGGCTTGGCCCCTCTTGAGGGTCTTGAGCTTGGGTTGATGAAGACATGCCGTGCTAGGCCACCACTTGAGCCACGCCGTAGGCAGTCAAGTCTGGGGACCCCCGTTCCCAGAACACCGACATGTCGCGACGAAGAGGAGGAAGGAGGATGCGGAGACAAAGGAGCCCCCGGCATCAAGGGTGTTGTTGGCCTCTGTCCGTGTCTACCGCGGGCTTGGAAGTGCGCCGGGCCGGTCTGGCGCGGCCTCTGGGCACGCGGGCGACACCTTGCACGGGCGCTCGGGCACTCCGCCCGCTCTAGTTGTCCCGCCGACGCTGGCCGAAGAGGCGCCTGCCAGAGGTTCTGCAGAAACCGTGCGAGGGGAGAAGTCGGTCCCCTATCCTCTTGAAGTGGAGCATACCCCTTAGGATGTGGTGATGCCACCCCTGGAGGGTTCAGCCCCTGAAGGCCGGCAGGCTGCAGAGCCGTCCGCCCTTGTCATGCCCGAAGGGGGCCTAGAGCCTTAGGTGCCGCAAGTCGCCCATGCCACCACCTTTGTGGTCTTGGCGCCGGCCATTGCACCCATCCTGCATCATGGCCATTCCCTCACATTGGCAAACTGCAACCCCCTTGTGAGGCCCGGGGCCCTGGAGGAAGCCTTCATTGTGCTCAGCTGGGTCCGAGCCGACCTTGAGAGCGCTGACAGGTGCCTCTCTCGAGAGTGCATGGGGCTCATCTCATGGTGGCTTCAGGCAAACTCAGCCGTCGAGACGGCCTGGGGTCGGGCTGAGGCCGCCACCGTGTAGAGCAGGAAGGGGACCACCAAGGCCATTAGGGCTCGTGATGTGGCGATGGCCAGCGCAGCGTCTGCCCAGGAGCACTACAACAAGGCAGAAGCTGAGCTGAAGGCCCTTTGGGAGGAGCAGGCTGCACACGCCCAACGGCTCCAGCGGCAAGAGGAGGACCTCAAGGCCCGCGAAGCAACACTTGCCGATCGCGACACCAAGTTGGCCCAGGTGTCCACCAACCAAGATGCGGAGCGGGACCGCCTAGGCAAGCTGAAGGTGGAGGTGGACAAGGCCCAGGTGTCCCACGCTCAGCACGTCTCTAAGGCGACGGCCCAGCTGGAGTCTAGGGAGAAGACCCTCGCCGTCGCCGAGAAGACAACAGCCGCGGGACGCAAGCCTTCCTCTCCCTCGAGCTCAGGTCTCGCGAGGCGCTGCGGTCCATCTGCGGGGGAGGATACAAGAAGCCGCTGGCGACCCCTGAGGACGGCCTCGCTGGGCTCTTCCCCAAGCTTGCTGAGGTGCTTAAGGGTGCCGCCGCTGAGGTGGCCTCCTTCTTGGAGGAGAGTGCCGCTCGCTCTTCACCTCGGCTGCGGCGTGCATCTTCAGCCACCTCTACCTCCAGGACCCAGGCTTTGATCTTGGTGCATTGATCCAACCGGTGGCTCCTGAGTCCCATGCCGCTACCGCGGAGTCCGTGAAGGGTCAAGTGGATGTACTGCTGAAGAAGTTCCTCTGCGTTCCCTACCCCGAGGCTCTGGTGGCACAGATCGGCGGTGGCGATGATGGTGGCAGCGACATCGACGATGGGCTCTCGGCAACCAGGGCAAGCAGCGGTGATGGCCAAGGAGGTGGCGGTGCTTCCTCCTAGTTTTACCCTGCATCATTTACCGTGCCTCATGGAGGCGTAAAAACTTCTGCTTGAATTTGTGGAACACTATGTGCTTTGTAATAACTTGCTAGGACTCTGCAATTTCCTTTTCGTACCTGGTTTCCTTCTTGCTTGCCTTTTGCACTCTGCGTCGACAGGGCCTAGTCCCGCGCATTCCTCGAACGCTGTTGAGATGTCTAGATCACCAGGATGGCGCCAAGGGGCAAGGGGCTACGTGACTAGTGAGGCCCGTGAGTCGCGGTGCTCAGGAGGTCCCCCTTGATGTGCAAGCAGCCCTCATGAAGGAAACACAGACACTGGGGCATGCCCATTCATGCTCTACATCGGCAGGGCCCAACCCCGCACATACCTCGGCCGCCATTGGGACGTCTGGATCACCAGGAGGCCGCCAAGGGCCGAGGGGCTACGTTGCTAGTGAGGCCCCTGAGTCGCGATGCTCAGGAGGTCTCCCTTGACGTGCGAGCAGCCCCCATGAAGGAAACACATACGCTGGGGCATGCACATTCATGCTCTACGTCGGCAGGGCCCAGCCCCACGTATACCTTGGCCGCCATCGGGATGCCCGGATCACTAGGACGACACCAAGGGGCGAGGGGCTACGTGGCTAGTGAGGCCCCTGAGTCGTGATGCTCAGGAGGTCCCCCTTGACGTACAAGCGACCCTCGTGAGAGGAGCGCGGGCGACAGCAGGGTTAGTTTGGAGTCCTCCATACCTTTCCTTGCCAGCTTTTGGCTGGGAGGAATGCGGGAAGACCAGGTACCCGGACCTGGTAGGGTGGCGTGTGCCAGGCCTGGCCTGAGCGCAGCCCCGTGTCCAGCCCCCTCGCGCGTACCTCCTACGGGGAAACCTTCGCGAAGATGCGGGGCGAAGAGCTGAAAGGCTGTCTTGAAGTTGGTGTGGGCACTAGGGAGCCTTCAGTTATTTATCCACCAGTGCGGAGCATGGGGCATCCACTTAGGCGTGGGCATAGTCGCTCCTCGACCTTGTTGTCCGCCAGCATGGAGCATGCACTATTGCAGGATGCTGCTAACGTGACACTATGATCAGAGACCCTTCGACGAAGCTGTGTGCGATGCAATAATAGCAAACGGTGGTTAAAAAAACATCAAAAAAGGTGCAAAAAATTTGCGATGATGGATGCATCAAACACGATTCAGATTTTAGTTGCATGTGCGATGCGGGGCATATGGTTCAGTTCAATTAACTGTTTGAGATGAGGCAACACAAAAGAAACGGGTAGCCAGATGAAGGCGTGTATGATATACAACATACGGTTCACTCGGATGAACTGTTTGTGATTAGGCAACACAAAAGAAACGGGCAGCCAGATCAAGGTGTGTGCGATATATGACATGCGGTTCACTCGGCCTTGTCATCAGTGTGTGACCTCTGTGGCAACCGTTCGCTCCCAACTAGCCTCTTGTTGTATCGTGGCAACCGTCCACCGCCTCTTCGCCTTTCCCTCTCGATTTGGAACTCCTGTCGCACGCTCTTCCTCGCTCCATTTGCCTTCACCCTTTCCTTCTGCCATTGTTCGATCGTCTTCTCCATGGAGGGAACAGGCCAGAAATGATCCTGTTATTCTTACCCCAATCTGAAAGATGACGTGGTGGAGGAACTCATTGATCGGTGCAACGTCATTACCTCAGCTAGCATGGCAGGTTCGTTCAAGACCATTCTCGACTCAACTAATCACATCATTACAAGCAACCCAAGGGTCTAGGAGCGGTTTGATCTCCCCTATCTTCTTTGCCGTGACCCTGGTCACTGGCGTGGGGACGACGGAAGCCTCGCCTTGTGCAAGTTGATGCCGCTTGATAATGATACGTGTGATGTTAAGATGCCATCGCTTGAGCGTAAGGCTTGGGCAGGCGCAAATGGAGATTGTGTTGTTTATATTGGGTACAACTACGAATGGGAACTTGTGAATGTGTACACTCGTCACCAGGTTCCACTTCCAAAAATCTCAGACTGCACTGAAGTTAAGCACACCGGTATTCTACGTATGTTCAAATACGATCATGGTGACTACCGTCTATGGAAGATAGTAATTTGTCGAGTTCCCAACCACTCTTGGAATTACACGAACTATGAAGTTGTTGCTATCTTCGACAAGCTTGTTGCCGTCCTTGCTTCCACGACTCGATGGATATTGCTCAAAAATCATTTTTTGTACATGGATGAGTACTGTGATGCAATTCAATACGAGGGTCTTGTGTTTGCTGCCACCACTCGTGGCACTGTTTTTGCATGGAATCCTTATGGTTTCGGTACGTTTGTCTTCTAGCATAATTATAATTGTTTCATCCACATGCATGAGGGTTAGCTAGCTAGTTTCCCTTTACTAATTAACCTTCTTGTGTTTCCAAGGTCCTGTGAACATTCCACCACCTATACTTGAAAATTTTTATAACAAAGGGGGAGATGACGATGGTGATGATCACGAGCATGAGGACAAGCAGGATCCATATACTTAGTGGCGCCTGACAACTTATTCCGATGTGTCACCTCTTCTTGTCTGTATACAAGGCACTGCCGATGTTAGTAAGGAAGCAGGTGTTGTCTCGCATGGTCGCACTCTCTGGACCTATTCCAACATCCGTTGCAGGGTATTCGGGATGGATACTAGTGTGCTAGTGCCAACACCTTCTCCCTGGTTCATTATTGATAGTCTTGGAGAAAACTCGCTCTTCTTGGACAAAACTATCCAATGATAGTGAAAGGTGATCCAGCTGCTGTTGACACAATGTTACTACCATTTATGAGAAGCAACTATATCTATACCTTGGACATTGCTATGCTTCCCTACCGTGGCGATCACAATATGAGTATTGAAATAGGTTGCTTTAGCCTGGATGATCAGTCCTGCGTTGGTCTAAGATTGACAGTAGCTGGCCCTTCCTAGAGAATCACTTCTGGTTCAAAGCCAGCGTTTCCAACGCCGATGAGTGGTTGAGCTGAAGTTCATTTCATCGCTTTCTTATTTGTTGTGTGAGAAAAACTTTACTTTACTAGAATGTTTTGTTGGAGATGATCTATAATCCAACATGTATCCTCCTTGTCGTTGTGGGTTGATGACTTGTTGTATGTAATCAATGGTACATTTGCATATGCGTCCATCAACTCACGTCTGCTAGTGGTGTCCATATGAACAGTGCTAGTGATTTTAGTTGCAAAAATTAGATAGTGCTAGTGATTTTTAGCTACATATTTTGACAAATCGCTATGTTCCAAGGTTGACAAATGGTAATGTTACTAGATAAATGCTACGTCTTGAGCTTGCGTTGGTTTTACTTGAAGAGGAAAGGGTGATGCAGCAATAGTAGCATCAGTATTTCCCTCGGTTTATGAGAACCAAGGCATCAATCCAGTAGGAGGCTCCTCAGAAGTCCCACCCACCTACACAAACAAACAAGAACTCGCAACCAACGTAATAAAGGGGATGTCAATCCCTTCAAGGCCACTTGCAAAAGTGAGATCTGATAGAGATAATATGATAAGATAAATATATTTTTTGGTATTTTATAATATAGATGGGAAAAGTAAAGATGCAAATAAAAGAAGATTGAAAGCTTATATGATAAGAGATAGACCTGGGGGCCATAGGTTTCACTAGTGGCTTCTCTCAAGATAGCATAAGTATTATGGTGGGTGAAGAAATTACTGTCGAGCAATTGATAGAAAATCGGATAATTATGAGATTATCTAGTCATGATCATGTATATAGGCATCACGTCCGTGACAAGTAGACCGACTCCTGCCTGCATCTACTACTATTACTCCACACATCGACCGCTATCCAGCATGCATCTACAGTATTAAGTTCATAAAGAACAAAGTAACGCATTAAGAAAGATGACGTGATGTAGAGGGATAAACTCATGCAATATGATATAAACCCCATCTTTTTATCCTCGATGGCAACAATACAATACATGCCTTGCTGCGCCTGCTGTCACTGGGAAAGGACACCGCAAGATTGAACCCAAAGCTAAGCACTTCTCCCATTGCAAGAAAGATCAATCTAGTAGGCCAAACCAAACTGATAATTCGAAGAGACTTGCAAAGATAACTTAATCACACATAAAATAATTAAGAGGAGATTCAAATACTTCTCATAGATAAACTTGATCATAAACCCACAATTCATCAGATCTCGACAAACACATGCAAAAAGAGTTACATCGAATAGATCTCCAAGAAGATTGAGGAGAACTTTGTATTGAGATTCAAAGAGAGAGAAGAAGCCATCCAGCTAATAACTATGGACCCGAAGGTCTGTGGTAAACTACTCACAACTCATCGGAGAGGCCTTGGTGATGATGTAGAGGGCCTCCATGGTCGATTCCCCCACCGGCGGAGTGCCGGCGAAGGCTCCAAGATGGGATCTCGCGGATACAAAAGGTTACAACGGTGGAAATAGTTTTTCGTGGTCGCTTCGGATGTTTTCGGGGTATGTGGGTATATGTAGGAGGACGAAGTAGGTTGGTGGATGCTCGAGGGGCCCACGAGGGTGGGGGGTGCGCCCACCTGTAGGGGGCATGCCGGGCACCCTCGTGGCCACCTCCCTTGTTTCTTGACTTCCACTCGAAGTCCTCTGGATCATGTTTGTTCCAAAAATCACGCTCCCGAAGGTTTCATTCTGTTTGGACTCCGTTTGCTATTCCTTTTCTTTGAAACACATAAATAGGCAAAAAAAGAGCAATTCGGGCTGGGCCTTCGGTTAGTTGGTTAGTCCCAAAAATGATATAAAATTGTAAAGTAAAGCCCATAAACATCCAAAACGGGTAATATAATAGCATGGAACAATAAAAAATTATAGATACGTTGGAGACATATCAAGCATCCTCAAGCTTAATTCCTGCTCATCCTCGAGTAGGTAAATGATAAAAACAGAATTTTTGATATGGAATGCTACCTAGCATAATTCTCAATGTAATTTTCTTTATTGTGGCATGAATGTTCAGATCCAAATGATTCAAAATAAAAGTTCATATTGACATAAGAAATAGTAATACTTCAAGCATACTAATCAAAGCAATCACGTCTTCTCAAAATAACATGGCTAAAGAAAGTTCATCCCTACAAAATCATATAGTTAGTCTATGCTTCATTTTCATCACACAAAAATGCTCCCATCTTGCACACCCAGATGACAAGCCAAGCAATTGTTTTGTACTTAAATAATCTCAAACTTTTTCAACTTTCACGCAATACATGAGCATGAGCCATCAACATAGCACTATGGGTGGAATAGAATATGATGATGGGGGTTGTGTGGAGAAGACAAAAAAGGAGAAAGTCTCACATTGACGAGGATAATCAACGGGCTATGGAGATGCCCATCAATTGATATCAACATGAGGAGTAGGGATTGCCATGCAACGGATGCACTAGAGCTATAAATGTATGAAAGCTCAACAAAAGAAACTAGTGGGTGTGCATCCAACTTGCTTGCTCACGAAGACCTTGGGCATTTGAGGAAGCCCATCGTAGGAATATACAAGCCAAGTTCTATAATGAAAAATTCCCACTAGTATATGAAAGTGACAACATATGAGACTCTTTATATTAAGAACATGGTGCTACTTTGAAGCACAAGTGTGGAAAAGGATAGTAACATTGCCCCCCCTTTTTTTGGAACTTTTCCCCCCCTTTTTTTTGGCCTTTCTTTTTTTCTTTGGCCTTTTTTTATTTGGGGACAATGCTCTAATAATGATGATCATCACACTTCTAATTATTTACAACTCATGAATTACAACTCAAAACTAGAACAAGATATGACTCTATATGAATGCCTCCGGCGGTGTACCAGGATGGGCAATGAATCAAGAGTGACATGTATGAAAAATTATGCATGGTGGCTTTGCCACAAATACGATGTCAACTACATGATCATGCAAGGCAATATGACAATGATGATGCGTGTCATGATAATGAACGGAACGCTGGAAAGTTGCATGGCAATATATCTCGGAATGGCTATGGAAATGCCATAATAGGTAGGTATGGTGGCTGTTTTGAGGAAGATATAAGGAGGTTTATGTGTGATAGAGTGTATCGTATCACGCGGTTTGGATGCACTGGCGAAGTTTGCACCAACTCTCAAGGTGAGAAAGGGCAATGCACGATACCGAAGAGGCTAGTGATACGTCTCCAACGTATCTATAATTTTTGATTGTTTCATGCTATTATATTACCCCTTTTGGATGTTTATGGGCTTTATTTTACACATTTGTATCATTTTTGGGACTAACCTATTAACAGGAGGCCCAACCCATATTGCTGTTTTATTGCCTGTTTCAGTATTTCGAAGAAAAGGAATATCAGACGGAGTCCAAACAGAATGAAAACTTCGGCAGCGTGATTTTTTGGAAGAATATCATCCTGGAGACTTGGAGTTCACGTCAGAAGATACTCGAGGAGGCCAGGAGATAGGGGGGCGCGCCCCCCTACTAGGCGCGCCCCCCTGTCTCGTGGGCCCCTCGAGCACCTCCGGACCGACTTCTTTCGCCTAAATAGTCCCACGTACCCTAAAAACATCCACGGGGAAGATAGATCGGGAGTTCCGCCGCCGCAAGCCTCTGTAGCCACCAAAAATCTCTCGGGAGCCCGTTCCGGCACCCTGCCGGAGGGGGAACCCATCACCGATGCCCATTTTCATCATCCCGGCACTCTCCATGACGAGGAGGGAGTAGTTCACCCTTGAGGCTGAGGGTATATACCAGTAGCTATGTGTTTGATCTCTCTCTCTCTCTCTCTCTCTCTCTCTCGTGTTCTCTCTATGGCACGATCTTGATGTATCGCGAGCTTTGCTATTATAGTTGGATCTTATGATGTTTCCCCCCTCTACTCTCTTGTGATGGATTGAGTTTCCCTCTGGAAGTTATCTTATTGTATTGAGTCTTTACTTTGAGAGAACTTGATGTATGTCTTGCCGTGTTTATCTGTGGTGACAATGGGATATCACATGCCACCTGATGTATGTTTTGGTAACCAACTTGCGGGTTCCGCCCATGAACCTATGCATAGGGGTTGGCACACGTTTTCTTGACTCTCCGGTAGAAGCTTTGGGGCACTCTTTGAAGTACTTTGTGTTGGTTGGATGAATCTAAGATTGTGTGATGCATATCGTATAATCATGCCCACGGATACTTGAGGTGACAATGGAGTATCTAGGTGACATTAGAGTTTTGGTTGATTTGTGTCTTAAGGTGTTATTCTAGTATGAACTCTACGATGCATTGAGCGGAAAGAATGGCTTTATGTTATTTTACTACAAATTCTTGAATAGATAGAACAAAAAGGATAACTTTGAGGTGGTTTCATACCCTACCATAATCTCTACGTTTGTTCTCCGCTATTAGTGGCTCTGGAGTGACTCTTTGTTGCATGTTGAGGGATTGTTATATGATCTATCTATGTTATTATTGTTGAGAGAACTTGCACTAGTGAAAGTATGAACCCTATGCCTTGTTTCCTATCATTCAATACCGTTTACGCTCACTTTTATCATTAGTTACCTTGTAGATTTTATATTTTTAGTTTACAAAAACCTATATCTACCATCTATATTGCACTTGTATCACCATCTCTTCGTCGAACTAGTGCACCTATACAATTTACCATTGTATTGGGTGTGTTGGGGACACAAGAGACTCTTTGTTATTTGGTTGCAAGGTTGTTTGAGACAGACCATCTTCATCCTACGCCTCCCACGGATTGATAAACCTTAGGTCATCCACTTGAGGGAAATTTGCTACTGTCCTACAAACCCGTGCACTTGCAGGCCCAACAACGTCTACAAGAAGAAGGTTGTGTAGTAGACATCAAGCTCTTTTCTGGCGCCGTTGCCGGGGAGGTGAGTGCTTGAAGGTATATATTTAGATCTTGCAATCGAATCTTTTTGTTTCTTGTTTTATCACTAGTTTAGTTTATAAAATAAAAGTACAAAAAAATGGAGTTAAGTTTGTCTATTACGCTTCGTCTTTTTAATATCTTTCGTGAGTTTGATGGAAAGGAAAATTGTGCTCAAGTGCTAGAAGAAGAATGCATTAGAATGTTTGATACTAAATCTTTGTATGATGAGCATGATTGCAATGTTGTTAGTATGAACTCTTTGAATATTTATAGTACTAATGATGATTGCACTAGTTATGATGAAAATGTCTCTTATAAGCATGTTGATTTTTGTGGAGTAGATTTGGTTTGCAAGTACACACCAAATAGGGAAGATAGATATTGCAAGAGGCATAAGTATTTAGAAACTAAATGTTTGCAAGAAAGTCTTGATGATTGTGCTGAAAGATTCAATATTTTTCGTGCCCCTTGTGAACTTTGCAATGAACGTGGTCATTTAAATCTCCAATGCAAATTGTTTCATGATCGAATCGTGTCCAAAAATTGTGATAGCTTGATTACCCTTGGGCATCATAAAGAGCTTAGTCTTCTTTTGGGGTATGAGGAAATGAAACGTATAACTGAGGGTATTCCAAAATTTAATCTTGATAGATTTCTTGATTTTGATCTAGAGGATATTTATATGTTTTGTGCAGTGAAGTGCATTGAAAATCGTTATATTGTCAATTACCTAAAGAAAAGAAAGCAAATAGAAGATGAAGAGAATACTAATGAAAGGGAAGAGACTCCCCAATATCCTCCTATTATTTCTTATGATGAATCAGGCAACGAGGAGGAGCTTTCTATTCAACCAATCTCATCAATAAGGAGCTCAAAGAGGAAGGTTGAACTCACACGTAATGTGAAGAAGAAAAAGGAAAGAAGGAGCAACAAAGGTAGAAAGGTATCCCTCCCAAATGATGTTGTTCCTACTACTCATTGTGATGATGATAATTGCTATACTATTGGTGCTATCCATATTTTTAATGATGAGAGTGATTATGCTTATGATATGAAAGGGCCCAAGCTTGGGGAAGGTATGTTTGATGAGAATGAAATATTTGAGAATATATTTGCTGAAATTAATGTTTGTCCCAAGCTTGGGGATGCTATGTTTAATGAAGATGATAATTTTAGCATCCCAAGTTTTGATATGCAAAGTTGTTATGATGATAGCATGCCTCTTACCTATGATGATTATATTGATGGAAGTGGGTTTGGAAGAGTGTCAACTTTAGAAAGTAGTTATCCCACTATTTTGGAGGATGTTGAATCTTATTGTGATGAATATGAAAGTGGATTTGGAAGAGTGTCAACTTTATTTAGTGATTCCACTATCTTGGAAGAGGTTTCAATCGATTATGATGAGAACGAAGTTGCTACTTATGATGATTATTGTGATGAAACTTATGCTATAAAAAGTAGTGATGATTATATTTATAAAACTTGTCATGATTATGATTACCCTTTTTCTGAACATTACTCTTTTAATGTGGAAACAATTTTTAGTGTTCAAGTCTTTTATGATACTCCCACTATTCCGAATGAGAAGAATTTTGCTTATATGGAGAGTAGTAAATTTTCTATGCTTGTAGATCATAAAAAGAATGCTTCAGGTGCTGGTTATATTGTTTAATTCATTCATGATGCTACTGAAAATTATTATGAGGGAGGAACATATGCTTGTAGGAATTGCAATAGTGTCAAGTTTCCTCTCTATGTGCTTAAAATTTTGAAGCTATGCCTGTTTTACCTTCCTATGCTAGTTGATTATTGTTCCCATAAGTTGTTTGCTCACAAAATCCCTGTGCATAGGAAGTGGGTTAGGCTTAAATGTGCTAGTCATATGCTTCATGATGCTCCCGTTATGTTTCAATTTTTATCTTTTATGTGAGCATCATTGTCATCATCATGCCTAGCTAGAAATGCATTAAAGAAAAGCGCTTGTTGGGAGACAACCCAATATGTACCCTTACTTATTTTGTGTGTACACATGATTATGCTACTGTAGTAATCATGTTTTTATAGCTTTTGTTTCAATTAAGTGCCAAGTAAGACCTTTAGGATAGCTTACAGTGATAGTTGTGTTGATCCCGCTGAAAATCAGAAACTTTTGCACCTAGTAAATTAGTTTTGTTAATTCACAGAAACGTGCTTATAATCTGATTCTTTTTGATCTGGATTGGTACACAAATTGCTTAGGAATTCCTAATGTGGTAGGATTTTTGGAGTTCCATAAGTATACGTTTCATACTGATTACTATAGACTGTTTTGTTTTTGACAGATTCTGTTTTCTATGTGTTGTTTGCTTATTTTGATGAATCTATGAGTAGTATCAGAGGGTATGAACCATAGATAAGTTGGAATACAGTAGATATTACACCAATTTGAATTTAGACTGAGTTCATTACAGTACCTAAGTGGTGGTTTTATTTTCTTATACTAACGGAGCTTACGAGTTTTCTGTTGAGTTTTGTGTTGTGAAGTTTTCAAGTTTTGGGTAAAGATTCGATGGACTATGGAATAAGGAGTGGCAAGAGCCTAAGCTTGGGGATTCCCAAGTCAACCCAAGGTAATATTCAAGGACAACCAAGAGCCTAAGCTTGGGGATGCCCCGGAAGGCATCCCCTCTTTCGTCTTCGTTCATCGGTAACCTTACTTTGAGCTATATTTTTATTCACCACATGATATGTGTTTTGCTTGGAGCGTCATTTTATTTTGTTATTGTTTGCTTTCTGTTATTTAGAGTAATGTATTGCATCTTTAGTTTCAATAAAAATGTCAAGGATAGCCTTTGCCATGCTTATTTTGCTAGTATACATGTTGCTGTTTGAAAACAAAGAGTTACCGCTGTTGCAAAAATTCCCTATGAAAGTCAGAGAATGGTATAATGTTGAAACTTTTTGCATATTGAGCTCTGATAAATTTATTACAGTGGGAATTTTCTTTCATAATTTTTGAAGTTAGTGAAGTATGATGAATCTTGCATTCTTTACAGACTATACTGTTTTGACAGATTGCTGTTAGGGTTGCATTGTTTGCATATGTTTGCTTGTTTAATGATTCTATTTGAGGATAGGAGTGTTAAATATGCAGAGGAATTTAGTATGCAATGTTGAATAATAATTTTAGTGATTTGTTACAGTAGAAAATGATAAGGTTTTGCATTGGTTTATACTAACCTATCTCACGAGTTCTTGTTGAGTTTGGTGTGGATGAAGCTTTTGATAAAAAGAGAAACCATGATATGAGAGGAATTAAGGAGACACAAAAGCTCAAGATTGGGGATGTCCAAGGCACCCCAAGATAGTATTTCAAGAAGTATCAAGCATCTAAGCATGGGGATGCACCGGTAGGCATCCCACCTTTCTTCTCCAACAACTATCAGTTAGTATCGGTTGAGCCTAAGTTTTTGCTTCTTCACATGAGTTGTGCTATCCTTGCGATGTCATTTTATTTTGTTTTGCTTGCTGTTTGAATACAATACCAAGATCTGAAATTCCTTAATGTTAGAAAGTCTTCACGTAGTTGCACAATTATTCGACTACTCATTGATCTTCACTTATATCTTTCGAAGTACTTTGTCATTTGCTCTAGTGCATCACTTATATCTTTTAGAGCACGGCGGTGGTTATATTTTGTAGAAATTGCCAGTCTCTCACACTTCACTTATATCTTTTTGAGAGTCTTTTAGAACAGCATGATATTTTCTATGGTTATAAAATTGGTCCTAGAATGGTAGGCATCCAAGTTGGGTATAATAAAAACTATCATAGAGAGTAAATTGGATGCTATGATCAATTTGATACTTGATAATTGTTTTGAGATATGGAGGTAGTGATATTAAAGTCATGCTAGTTCGGTGATTATGAATTTAAAGAATGCTTGTGTTGAAGTTAGCAAGTCCCGTAGCATGCACATATGGTTAAAGTTGTGTAACAAATTTGAAACATGAAGTGTACCTGGCTTGTGCATCCTTATGAGTGGCGGTCGGGGACGAGCGATGGTCTTTTCCTACCAATCTATCCCCCTAGGAGCATGCGCGTAGTGCTTAATTTTTGATGACTTCTAAATTTTTGCAATAAGTATATGAGTTCTTTTGACTAATGTTGAGTCCATGGATTATACGCACTTTTACCTTTCCGCCATTGCTAGCCTCTTCGGTACCGTCCATTGCCCTTTCTCACCTTGAGAGTTGGTGCAAACTTTGCCGGTGCATCCAAACCCCGTGATACGATACACTCTATCACACATAAACGTCCTTATATCTTCCTAAAAATAGCCACCATGCCTACCTATCATGGCATTGCCATAGCCATTCCGAGATATATTGCCATGCAACTTTCCACCGTTCCGTTCATCATCATCATGACATACTTTACTTTTGTCATATTGCCATTGCATGATCATGTAGTTAACATCGTATTAGGGGTAAAGCCATCATGCATAATTTTTCATACATGTCACTCTTGATTCATTGCACCATCCCGGTACACCGCCGGAGGCATTCATATAGAGTCATATCTTGTTCTAGTTTTGAGTTGTAATTCATATGTTGTAATCAATGAAAGTGTGATGATCATCATTATTAGAGCATTGCCCAAAAAAAAGGAAGAACAAAAAAAGAAGAAAGGCCCAAAAAAAAGAAAGGCCCAAATAAAATAAAAAAAGGAAAAAAGGAAAAAAGAAGAAAATAAACGAAAAGGGCAATGTTACTATCTCTTTTTCCACACTTGTGCTTCAAAGTAGCACCTTGTTCTTCATGTAGTGAGTCTCATATATTGTGCTTCAAAGTAGCACCATGTTTTTCATATAGTGAGTCTCATAAGTTGTCTTTTTCATACTAGCGGGAATTTTTTATTATAGAACTTGGCTTGTATATTCCTACGATGGGCTTCCTCAAATGCTCTAGGTCTTCGTGAGCAAGCAAGTTGGATGCACACCCACTAGTTTTCTTTTGTTGAGCATTTGTTTATAGCTCTAGTGCATACGTTGCATGGCAATGCCTACTCCTCATGTTGACATCAATTGATGAGCATCTCCATAGCCCGTTGATTATCCTCGTCAATGTGAGACTTTCTCTTTTTTTGTCTTCTCTACACAATCCCCATCATCATATTCTATTCCATCCATAGTGCTATATCCATGGCTCACGCTCATGTATTGCATGGGGATTGAAAAAGTTTGAGATTATTTAACTATGAAACAATTGCTTGGCTTGTCATCGGGGGTATAGAAGTTGGGAACATCTTTGTGTGATGAAAATGAAGCATAGCCTAACTATATGATTTTGTAGGGATGAACTTTCTTTTGCCATGTTATTTTGAGAAGACATGATTACTTTGATTAGTATGCTTGAAGTGTTACTATTTCTTTTATCAATATGAACTTTTATTTTGAATCATTTGGATCTGAACATTCATGCCACAATAAATAAAATTACATTGAGAATTATGCTAGGTAGCATTCCACATCAAAAATTCTGTTTTTATCATTTACCTACTCGAGGACGAGCAGGAATTAAGCTTGGGGATGCTTGATACGTCTCCAACGTATCTATAATTTTTGATTGTTCCATTCTATTATATTACCCCTTTTGGATGTTTATGGGCTTTATTTTACACATTTATATCATTTTTGGGACTAACCTATTAACCGTAGGCCCAGCCCGAAAATTGCTGTTTTATTACCTGTTCCAGTATTTTGAAGAAAAGGAATATCAAACAGAGTCCAAACGGAATGAAACCTTCGGCAGCATGATTTTTTGGAAGAATATCATCCTGGAGACTTGGAGTTAATGTCAGAAGATCCTCGAGGAGGCCATGAGATAGGGGAGGCGCCCCCCTACTGGGCGCGCCCCCTGTCTCGTGGGCCCCTCGAGCACCTCCCGACCGGCTTCTTTCGCCTATATAGTCCCACGTACCCTAAAACATCCACGGGGAAGATAGATTGGGAGTTCCGCCGCCGCAAGCCTCTGTAGCCACCAAAAACCTCTTGGGAGCCCGTTCCGGCACCCTGCCGGAGGGGGAACCCATCACCGGTGGCCATCTTCATCATCCCGGCACTCTCCATGACGAGGAGGGAGTTGTTCACCCTCGAGGCTGAGGGTATGTACCAGTAGCTATGTGTTTGATCTCTCTCTCTCTCTCTCGTGTTCTCTCTATGGCACGATCTTGATGTATCACGAGCTTTGCTATTATAGTTGGATCTTATGATGTTCCTCCCCCTCTACTCTCTAGTGATGAATTGAGTTTCCCTCTTGAAGTTATCTTATCAGATTGAGTCTTTACTTTGAGAAAACCTGATGTATGTCTTGCCGTGTTTATCTGTGGTGACAATGGGATATCACGTGCCACTTGATGTATGTTTTGGTGACCAACTCGCAGTTTCCGCCCATGAACCTATGCATAGGGGTTGGCACAAGTTTTCTTGACTCTCCGGTAGAAGCTTTGGGGCACTCTTTGAAGTACTTTGTGTTGGTTGGATGAATGTGAGATTGTGTGATGCATATCGTATAATCATGCCCATGGATACTTGAGGTGACAATGGAGTATCTAGGTGACACTAGGGTTTTGGTTGATTTGTTTCTTAAGGTGTTATTCTAGTATGAACTCTATGATGGATTGAGCGGAAAGAATAGCTTTATGTTATTTTACTACGAACTCTTGAATAGATAGAACAGAAAAGATAACTTTGAGGTGGTTTCGTACCCTACCATAATCTCTACGTTTGTTCTCCACTATTAGTGGCTTTGAAGTGACTCTTTGTTGCATGTTGAGGGATTGTTATATGATCTATCTATGTTATTATTGTTGAGAGAACTTGCACTAGTGAAAGTATGAACCCTATGCCTTGTTTCCTATAATTGCAATATCGATTACGCTCACTTTAATCATTAGTTACCTTGCTGTTTTTATATTTTTAGTTTACAAAAACCTATATCTATCATCCATATTGCACTTGTATCACCATCTCTTCGCCGAACTAGTGCACCTATACAATTTACCATTGTATTGGGTGTGTTGGGGACACAAGAGACTCTTTGTTATTTGGTTGCAGGGTTGTTTTAGAGAGACCATCTTTATCCTATGCCTCCCACGGATTGATAAACCTTCGGTCATCCACTTGAGGGAAATTTGCTACTGTCCTACAAATCTGTGCACTTGCAGGCCCAACAACGTCTACAAGAAGAAGGTTGTGTAGTAGACATCAGCTAGCAATGGTGTAAAGGTGAGAGTGCGTATAATCCATGGACTCAACATTAGTCAAAAAGAACTCATATACTTATTGCAAAAATCTACAAGTCATCAAAAACCAAGCACTATGCGCATGCTCCTAGGGGGATAGATTGGTAGGAAAAGACCATCGCTCGTCCCCGACCGCCACTCATAAGGATGCACAATCTAAAAACACCTCATGTTTCAAATTTGTTACACAACTTTTACCATACGTGCATGCTACAGGACTTGCCAACTTCAACACAAGCATTCTTGAAATTCATAATCACCCAACTAGCATGACTCTAATATCACTACCTCCATATCTCAAAACAATTATCAAGTATCAAATTGATCATAGCATCCAATTCACTTCCTATGATAGTTTTTATTATACCCAACATGGATGCCCATCATTCTAGGACCACTTTTATAACCATAGAAAATACCATGCTGTTCTAAAAGACTCTCAAAATAATATAAGTGAATCATGGGAGACTAACAATTTCTACAAAATTAAGCCACCGCCGTGCTCTAAAAGATTTAAGTGAAGCACTAGAGCAAAAACTATCTAGCTCAAAAGATATAAGTGAAGCATATAGAGTATTCTAATAAATTCCTATCAAGTGGGTTTCTCCCAAAAGGTGTGTACAGCAAGGATGATTGTGGTGATCTAAAAATCAAACGCTAATATCATACAAGACGCTCCAAGCAAAACACATATCATGTGGCGAATAAAAATATAGCTCCAAGAAAAGTTACCGATAGACGAAGACGAAAGAGGGGATGCCTTCTGGGGCATCCCCAAGCTTAGGCTTTTGGTTATCCTTGAATATCTTGGGGTTCCATGGGCATCCCCAAGCTTAGGATCTTTCCACTCCTTATTCCATAGTCCATCAAAACTTTACCCAAAACTTGAAAACTTCACAACACAAAACTCATCAGGAAATCTCATAAGCTCCGTTAGTGCAAGAAAGAAAAACCACCACATAAGGTACTGTAATGAACTCATTCTTTATTTATATTGGTGTTAAACCTAATGTATTCCAACTTCTCTATGGTTCATACCCCTACATACTAGCCATAGATGCATCAAAATAAGCAAACAACACATGAAAAACAGAATCTGTCAAAAACAGAACAGTCTGTAGCAATCTGTAACTCTCGAGTACTTCTTGAACCTTAAAAATCCTACAAAACTAGGAATTCCTGGGAAATTTGTCTGTTGATATACAGCAAAAAGAATCAACGAAAAATCACGTTTCTGTGAATTACTAAAATTATTTTCATGCGTGCAAAGTTTCTGTTTTTCAGCAGAATCAAATTAACTATCACCATAGGTTATCCTATATGTCCTATTTGGCACAAACACTAATTAAAACATAAAAAAACATCTAAACAGAAGGTAGATGCAAAATTTATTACTAAACAGAAGCAAAACAAAAAAAAACAAAAAAAAATTGGGTTGCCTCCCAACTAGCGCTATCATTTAACGCCCCTAGCTAGGCATAAAAGCGAGGATAGATCTTTAGTAGTGCCATCTTTGGCACTCAATTCATAAGTAGCTCGCATGATAGATTCATAAGGCAATTTGACTTTCTTTCTTGGAAAGTTCTCCATGCCTTTCCTTAATGGAAATTGGATTCTAATATTCCCTTCCTTCATATCAATAATTGCATCAATCATTCTAAGGAAAGGTCTACCAAGAATAATAGGACAAGAAAGATTGCAATCTATGTCAAGAACGATAAAATCTACGGGCACATAGTTCCTACTTGCAACAATAAGAACATCATTGCTCCTTCCCATAGGCTTCTTAATGGTAGAATCTGCAAGGTGCAAATTTAAAGGGCAATCATCAAGATCATGGAAACCTAGAATATCACATAAAGTTTTTGGAATTGTGGAAACACTAGCACCAAATCACATAAAGCATAACACTCATGATCTTTAATTTTAATCTTTATAGTAGGTTCCCACTCATCATTAAGTTTTGTAGGTATAGAAACTTCAAAATTAAGTTTTTCATCATATGATTGCATCAAGGCATCAACAATATGTTTGGTAAAACCTTTATTTTGACTATAAGCATGAGGAGAATTCAAAACGGATTGCAACAAGGAAATACAACCTTCTAAAGAACAATTATCATAATTAAACTCCTTGAAATCCAAGATAGTGGGTTTAATGCTATTTAAAGTCTTGACCTCTCCAATCCCACTTTTACCAAATTTAGCATCAAGATCTAAAAACTCCGAATCATTGGGACACCTTTTAACTAAAGTTGACTCATCTCCAGTCCCATCATTATTAAGATTCATATTGAAAAACAAAGATTTATTAGGGGACACATCAATAACTTTTAGATCTTCATCATTATTTTCATGAAAACTAGAAGAACACGCCTTTACAAAGCGATCTTTCTTAGCACACAATCTAGCGGTTCTTTCTTTGCACTCATGAACGGACACTCTCATTGATTTGAGAGAATCATTGCTATCATGCTTAGGAGAAGTAGATCTATGTTTCAAAGAATCAACATCAAGTGAAAGTCTATCAACGTTCCTAGCCAAATCATCAACTTTAAGCAATTTTTCTTCAAGCAAAGCATTAAAATTCTTTTGAGACATCATAAATTCTTTAACACTATTCTCAAAATCAGAGGGCATCTTATTAAAATTACCATAAGAATTATTGTAGGAATTTCCATAATTATTAGAGGAATTACTAGGGAACAGTCTAGGATTAAAGTTTCCTCTATAAGCATTGTTACCAAAATTATTCCTACCAACAAAATTCACATCCATAGATTCATTATTATTCTCAATCAAAGTAGACAAAGGCATATAATTGGGATCAATAGGAGCACTCTTAGTAGCAAACAATTTCATAAGTTCATCCATCTTTCCACTCAAAACATTAATTTCTTCTATAGCAAGCACTTTTTTACTAGTAGATCTTTCGGTGTGCCATTGAGAATAATTATCCATAATATTATCAAGGAGTTTAGTAGCTTCTCCTAAGGTGATTTCCATAAACGTGCCTCCCGCGGCCGAATCTAAAAGATTTCTAGAAGCAAAATTCAATCCCGCATAAAATTTTTGTATGATCATCCATAAATTCAAACCATGAGTAGGGCAATTGCGAATCATCAATTTCATTCTTTCCCAAGATTGGGCAACATGCTCAAGATCAAGTTGTTTAAAATTCATAATATCGTTCCTAAGAGAGATGATCTTAGCGGGAGGAAAATACTTAGAGATAAAAGCATCTTTGCACTTATTCCATGAATCAATACTATTCTTAGGCAAAGACGAAAACCAAACTTTAGCACGATCTCTCATTGAAAACGGAAATAACTTCAGATTAACAATATCATTATCTGTGTCTTTCTTCTTTTGCATCTCACACAAATCAACAAAGCTGTTTAGATGGGTAGCAGCATCTTCACTAGGAAGGTCGGAGAATTGATCTTTCATAACAAGATTCAGCAAAGCAGCATTGATTTCACAAGACTCATCATCATTAAGAGGAGCAATCAGAGTACTAAGGAAATCATTATTATTGGTATTGGAAAAATCACACAATTTGGTATTGTCTTGCGCCATTGCGACAAGCAATCCAACACACAAGCAAACAAAAGGCAAGCGAAAGAGAGAGGAGATTGGGAAAGAGAGGGCGAATAAAATGGCAAGGGTGAAGTGGGGGAGAGGAAAACGAGAGGCAAATGGCAAATAATGTAAGTGTGAGGGAGATGAGTTTGTGATGGGTACTTGGTATGTCTTGACTTAAGCGAAGACCTCCCCGGCAACGGCGCCAGAAATCCTTCTTGCTACGTCTTGAGCTTGCGTTGGTTTTCCTTGAAGAGGAAAGGGTGATGCAGCAATAGTAGCGTAAGTATTTCCCTCGGTTTTGGGGAACCAAGGTATCAATCCAGTAGGAGGCGCCTCAGAAGTCCCACGCACTGTCGGGGAGACTGATCCACGAACACCTATGGGGCCGGCGGACCGAACCCCTTTCGGTTCGGCGGGGGGCCGAGATCACACGAAGAGCAGATCGAGGCTAAGCACACGAGCAGTTTACCCATCTTCGGAGCTCTCCGAAGAGATAACACTCCTACTGCTGCTTGTTTGATTATCTTGTGTTCTTGCTCCAGAGAGAGAGCGTAGTGTTCTTCTGGATTCCGAACCAGTCGAACCTCCCCTACGTTGCGCATGGGCCTCCTTTTATACGCTAAAGGGGTCACCGACAGGTGGCAACGCAGAGAAGGGTACAAATGTAAAAAGTGAGGTGGTTGGTACAGTTACTTGTACAGTGCACCCTACCTAACCCTGACGGCAGGGGACAAGGGCATTAAATGCCCGTCTTAGTCGCCCAAACTGTGCAGAAAAGGACAGTTAGGGGAGCCACTGTTCGCCATGATGGCGATCTTGTCAGCTTCGCATGCCACCGCGCATCGCTGGCTGCATAGCCTCCCGCCACGCGCGCCTGGAGAGGCCCCCAGAGCGACACGTTGGTGGATGCGCTGGAGCGTGGGCACAGAGTGGCCGCCTGCCGCGGCTAGCGCCTTGCCGCTGCTGTTATCTTGTCGGGTCCGGAAGCTTGTCGCTCACCGGGCCTCGAGGTACCTTGGTTGGTCTTCCCGGCAAGCTCCTCTTGCCGGGGCCTTGTTGCCTTGCCGGAGCGTGTGGCGCGTCGCGGCAAGTTCCTTGGAGTGCCTTGGTTGGCCTTCCCGGCAAGCTCCTCTTGCCGGGGCCTTGTTGCCTTGCCGGAGCGCGTGGCGCGTCGCGGCAAGTTCCTTGGAGTGCCTTGGTTGGCCTTCCCGGCAAGCTCCTCTTGCCGGGGCCTTGTCTCCTGAGCTTAAATACTTTGTTCTTGAATGGCTCCAAGGGAACCACGGAGGATCTTGGCATTCGCCTGGCAAGCCTTGCCGCGAGGTGCTGCAACTGCCCGTGCACAAGTTCGGGGTACTAGGGTACCCCTATTCTAGTACACCGACAGGAGCCCCCGGGCCTGGGCCAGACACGGTGCCGAGCACTGTTGGGCCAGGCCCAAGACAGGGCACGGGCACACGCAGACTGGGCCACGCCGAATCTCGTTCCGTATCCACCGCGCTCTCCCCTAATGGCACGCGTTGAATGCGGCGTCGTGGGAGAGATCGTGGGTGGTTCTTTATTCGGAAGGGCGAAACATCCGCCCCGTCCCTCTTTATAAGCAGAGGAAATAGGGGCAGTTCGTTCCCCCTTGCTGGTTGCTACTACTCCATCTTCACGAACCTCCGCCGCTCCCCCCTTCTTCTCGAAGCCGAGAGAGCAGCGCTCCGCCCCCATTGCCACCAGCATCACCAACGCCGTCGACCTCCCCCACCACCTCCGCCATGGCTCCGAAAGCCGACAAGGGAAAGGGCATGAAGTCGGCCGAGGCGCAGCGGCTCGCGGCGCTGCGGAAGGAGCGGGCGATCTTCTCCCCCCAGCTCGACGCGAAGGAGCTGAGGGAGTACTTCTACCTCTTTTGGGCGACGGAGACGCGGGCGCATCCGCGCACGAGGGTACTCCCGGTTGCTGCTTCGGAACTGGCTCTAAACGGGTACCCATTCTTCGCGTTGTTCTTCTATTGCGGGCTCTGCCCGCCCTTCTCGGAGTTCTTTTGTGATATCATGAACACCTACGGCCTCCGCCTCCTTCATTTCACCCCCAACGCCGTTCTGACCATGGCAGTTTTCGCACATTTGTGCGAAAACTTTGTCGGAGTCCACCCCAATGTTGCCCTTTTCCGCCACTTCTTCATGCCTCGGGTAGAGAGAGGAGAGCCGCTTGCCGGAGGGATCGCCTGGATCTCGAGAGTCGGCAAGAAGGAGGCGTACTTGGAGGGTGAGCTCCGCAGCAAGTGGGAGGAGTGGAGAGCGGAGTGGTGCTGGATCGTCGAGGAGAATCCGCAGCCCTTCACCGCCGTGCGCCAAGCTCCAATAGTGCGCGGCAATGACTGGAGCAACGTGGCCCCGGAAGACGAGAGGCTGAAGATCGCGATTACTAGGATCCTTCGCCTCAGGCTTGCCGGGCTCACTGTAGGCGCTGTAGGCGCAGATTTCCTCCGCCGCCGCATCGCCCCCCTGCAGGAGAGGGGGAGGCCCGCCTGGGAATTCAAGAACTCGGCGGACATCATGAGGCTGCGACCGGGCCTCAACTACAACTTCACCGTCTTGGAGCTGGATGCAATGCTCCTGGAGTTGTTCAAACGCGATCCCCAGCACCCATTCACGCTGGCGAGGGGCGTCCTTCCATTGTGCAATAATTCTTCGCTTGACCGGATCCGCGCCATGATGCCGTTGTGCGATTCACACGGAATCGTTCCAACTTGGCAAGAGCCTGCGGATGACGTCGTGCAAGCGTTCTTCGACAACTTGGAAGAAGTGCCGGTCCGCGCTGACGAGTAGAAGAGCCTCACCCGTGACACCACCGACGAGGAGCTGCAGCACATCGCCACTAGGGCGGAAGAGGTTGCGGCCGCAGCTGCCGCGGGCGCGTTCGGGTTCACTGTGGAGGAGGCGGAGGCGGCAGAGGTGGCAAACCTCGCCGAGCGCACGGAGTTTATTGGCGAGGAAGAGCCTGCCGGCTCTGAAGCTGAGCCGAGCGAGGCCGGCGAGGAAGAGCCCGAGCCTTCAGAAAGCTTGCCGCAGGCGGAGCCCCCGGCCGCGCCAAGAAGGCGTCTTCGCAGGGCCGCGGACGTAGCGGGGCGGCAGCCGGGTTAACAGCCGCCGAGGCGTGCGACACGCTCTACCGCGGCAAGCAATGTTGCCGCGGGAGCGCCTCACGCAGCAGCGCCAACTGGAGCGGGATCTTCCCGGGCTACCGCCACCGCCCCCGCCAAGCGGGCAAGGGATTCTACCCCTCCGCCTCGCCGCACCGGAGGGGAGCCGGACTTCGATCTTTCCGCGCTCAGCTCCGACGAGGAGGAAGAAGAGTAAGTTTCTTTGGTGCTTTTGTAGTTCTACAATCTTGCTATTTTTATCTTGTATCTGACTTGCTTCAATCTGAACTCCTTTCTTTTCAGGACGCTGGCCCAGAGAGCGGCGAAGAGGGCCAAGGCCGCGGTGATTGTCATCGAAGATGACCCCACCGTGTCAGCAGGGGGTGGGTCCGAGACCACCTTGACGGACCCGGCAACCACTCCTCAAAGCAGCCCCCAGCGCAGCCCCCAGCGTAAGTTCATAGTTAGCTTTCTGCTGTCAGGCGCGCATGAGTGTTTTTTCCTTTGTTGATATCTTGCTTGTTGATTTGCGTAGGAGCAGAGCAGCCATATCAGGAGCGCCCGGAAGCTGGTCCCGAAGTGCCATCTGCTTCGACTACGCCGCCAAGGGAGGAGTCCCCGGCAAGGGAGCGCTCTCCGGCAAGGGAGAATTCTCCGGCAAGGGGCAGTTCGTCAGCAAGGGACAGCACCGTCGATCCTGCGGCGGCCGAGACCGCAACTGCAGATCTTGGCACAGGTAATTCACTCTTCCAGAAACTTTCCCTTGGGTTCTTCTTCTTCTAATTTTCTTCTCTTGGATTTTTGATTGATTTTTCTCCCTTCTTCGTTCTTCAGACCCATCTGCTGCTGAGCCAATGGAGATAGAGGGCGCCGGCGAGGAAGGCGCGCATGGCAGCACTGACGATGCTGCCGCCAACGAAGAAAGGGCCGGTGCTGATGAGACCGCCGGCGAGGAGGCCGCCAAGGCTGCCGCCGCAGAAGCCAGCGAGGGGTCGGGCGATCACACTGAAGACCCTGAGGCCGCAGGAGCGCCAGGCGCTGCGCCGACCGCTGATCCCTCTGCCGTTGCTGTGGAGCCGGGCTCCTAGGAGCCCCAGCCCGGCGCCTACTTGAAGGCCGGCGACGATATCTTCATCAAGCTACCCTGGGCATCGAGCTCCAGGGCGCCGGTCGAGGGGGAAACTTTTGATGAGGAGGTGCTCGCCTCCGCTGGACTGTCGTTGGTCGACGCGCCCAGCAGCAGCAGTGGCGAGCCTGAGGAGGAGCAGCTGCTGCGGAAGCTACTGTCACTCTACCGCACACGGCAAGCCAAGCTGGCTTCCCGGGAAGCGCTTGTCGCGAAGGCGGGAGTTGATATGGAGAAGCGCGCGGAGGAGCTCCGGGGCCACAATCAAGAAGCTCTCCGGTCCCTGGCACAGGAGCGGGAGCGACTCGCCGAGGAGCGCACAGCCTTCCTTCTCGAGAAGGCCGAAGCTGAGGAGGAACAAAGGCTGGCCGCCGAGAAGCAGTCCGCGTGAGAAGGCGAATTGGTGCAGCGGTAGGCCAACCTCGACAGCTACGAGGAGGAGCTCGCCGAGCGCGAGCAAGCACTTGGCGGGGCGCTCAAGGAAGCAAAGGACGCTGCCGCAACCGTAGAGGCCGCCAAGAAAGAGCTAGAGGAGAAGGTGGCGCAGCTGGAGGCCAACATCAGGAAGAGCGGCGAGGAGCTTGCCGCGCTCAAGCGTGAGCGTGAGAAGGATGCTGCCGCCCACGGTGAGCTGCAAGGTCTTCTCGCTGAGAGGGGCAAGGAGCTCAGCACCGCCAAGGATTCCAATGCAGACCTGAAGTTGAAGCTGGCCACGCTGACGTGGACGCTGGACAACGCCAAGGAGCGGGAGAAGACCTTGTCGGAGAAGGTCAAGGCTGACAAGGCGCTGCTGGAGAGCATCGCAGTTACCCAGAACTCATTCAGAGATACTGTGGAGCACTGGACCGAGGGTCTGGTGAATATTTCCGCAGTCATCGACGAGGAGCTGGCGCAGCTGGGGATGGAGGACTTTGGGTATCCCTCCGACGAGAATCTCCAACCCAGCGCCAAGCTCAGCCTGTTCTTCAAGGGCATGGCGACGGCACTCCAGCGGCTCCGGGAGAGGATCCCAAAGCAGCTGGCCGACGAGTCGCGCAGAATCTGCGCCGGAGTTCTCCAGAAGGTGCTGATGAAGGTGGCCTTCCGCAATCCAGGCCTCAGCTTCACCAACGTCCTCAAGTCCTTGCCGCCAGACGCCGATCAGGACGCACTCAAGGCCCTTGTCGCACCCATTGTGGACAAGGTGAGCGAGATCAAGAGGGTTGAGGGCGATCGCGTAGACTAGGCCGCCCGTTTCTTCTTTTCCCTTGTCGCTGCTAATCATGTTATGAAAAACAGTCTGTTAGAGCTGCGACAAGTTATCTTGTAATATAACTTTATTTCTGTTATCAATTGCTATGTTATTTCCTCTACTAGATTCCTTCCTTTGTATGTTTTTACCCTACGCTTCTAGGGAACTTGTCGGCGCAGGCACCCGAGCCGCGAGCGCTGAGTGCGGAACGTCAGCAGCTTGCTGGCGGCGCTGCTTCCGACAAGAAACCTTGTTGCGACTAGATGCAACACACTTAAGTTGTTGAGCGGACTCGAAACAAAGTAAGGGCGCAACTAGCCACGAGTTGGTTCCTCCGCGCACAGGTTTTCCATACAAAGCAGGGTCGTTCGAGGAAGTTAACTCAAAAATTTAAAAACTGATTGCTCAAACTTTGGCAACTTAGCTTTTCTGTCGTTTGCTTCCCGGCAAGGCAAAACTTTGCTTGAACGACGCCTGGTCCATACCACAATCTCCTACTTCCCCCCGGCAAACTTGTGTGCGATGGAACCTTCTTTTCCTTTGTTGAAAAGAAGAAAGAAGAGAAAATAATGATATGGAGCCCTTCGGCTCGTTATTGCTTACCGGATGTGGGTGCTGCACAAAGTGTGAGATAACGCATGCAAGAAAGAAACTAATGCATGAAATGGACAAGTTGTGCGGAGCACATGGGGTTTTATCTATGCACGGGATCTGCTCCCGGCTTTGTACAAAGGATTACATGCAACAGCGGCAAGACTTGTACAAAAGGTGGTTGCCGGAACGGGTTCCGGCAACCGCGCCCTACGGGAAAAACTTACGAAGATGTTCTATGTTCCAGGAGTTGCTCACCGGAATGCCATCTTCGGTCTCAAGGCGGACAGCGCCGGGCCTAGTGACTCGTTTCACCCGGTAAGGGCCTTCCCACTTTGGTGTCAACTTGTTGGAATTCTTGGCAGACTGAACGCGCCGAAGAACAAGGTCGCCTTCCTCGAAGCTTCTGGCCTTAACTTTGCGGCTATGGTAGCGACGCAAAGCTTGCTGGTATCGAGCAGCTCGTACAGCAGCCTGAAGACGATCTTCCTCAAGGAGCAGCGCGTCGTCTTGTCGCAGTTGTTCTTGCTCAAGCTCATCATAAGCGAGCACTCGAGGCGATCCGTATACGAGTTCCATGGGGAGAACTGCCTCTACTCCATAGACTAGAGCGAAAGGCGTCTGGCCAGTGGCTCGATTTGGCGTCGTTCTGATCGACCAAAGAACCACCGGCAGCTCCTCGATCTAGTTTCTTCCGCACTTGCGCAGCCTGTCGAAAGTTCTGGTCTTGAGCCCGCGCAGCACTTCAGCATTTGCCCTCTCTGCTTGACCGTTGCTTCTCGGATGAGCAACAGAAGCGAAGCAGACCTTGGCGCCAAGGTCTTGGACATACTGCATGAAGGTGCGGCTCGTGAATTGCGTGCCGTTGTCGGTGATGATCCTGTTAGGGATCCCGAAACGGCAAACAATTGACCTGAAGAACTTGACTGCTGACTGTGCTGTCACCTTCCTCACTGGCTGCACTTTCGGCCACTTTGTGAACTTGTCGATTGCGACGTACAAGTACTCAAAGCCCCCGACAGCTCGGGGGAAAGGGCCAAGGATGTCGAGCCCCCAGACCGAAAATGGCCAGGATAAAGGGATCGTCTGGAGAGCTTGAGCTGGCTTGTGTATCTGTTTGGAGTGGAACTGGCACGCTTCACACTTGGTTACTTGTGTAGTTGCATCCTGGAGGGCTGTCGGCCAAAAGAAACCTTGCCGGAAAGCTTTGCTGGCAAGTGCTCTTGCACCAATGTGGTGGCCACATATGCCTCCATGTATCTCTGCCAACAGCTTTTGTCCATCTTCCCGGCAAATACACTTCAATTTCACACTGGTGAGCCTTCTCTATACAGTATGCTATTGATAAACTAGTACATACTTGACTGTCGGGCTACTTTTTCCGCTTCTTCTTGCTCTTCGGGAAGTTCTCCTGTCTGAAGGAAATGGACAATCTGCTGTGCCCATGCTGGAGCTTGTGGCTCGACAACAAGGACTAAAGGCACATCTGCTGCTGCCGGAACATCCGCTTCTACGGCAAGGACTTGCGGCCCTGCCGGAGCTTGATGTTCCCCGGCAAGCTTGCCGGAGCAAAACTTGTCGGGAGCGTGTGCTTCAACGGGACAAACCGTAAGGCTTGTCGGAGCAGACCGCCCCTCAGCATCCTTGGTGTTGATCTTGGGGACTTTCTTGGCGGCGGCTTCGGGGAGCTCTGCCGGAAAGTAGTCACCAGAAACCAACTTGCTCTTCTTGCTTTGTCCAGTTGATGGTGTTACGGATGGTTGAGTCAACTTGAGCACAAAGATCCCTGGTTCCACAGGTAACTTTAGTGCGGCGCACTTTGACAGGCCATCAGCAATGTCATTCTGAGCTCTTGGGATATGCTCCATCTGTAGGCCATCAAAGTGCTCTTCTAGCTTCCTCACTTCATCAACATATGCTTCCATCAATGGACTCTGGTAGTTCTTGTTCACTTGGCGGACGACAAGCTGTGAGTCACCCCTGACAATGAGCTTCTTGATCCCAAGGTCTGCTGCGATTCTGAGATCGGCAAGCAATCCT
This sequence comes from Triticum dicoccoides, assembly GCF_002162155.2. Lineage (NCBI taxonomy): Eukaryota > Viridiplantae > Streptophyta > Magnoliopsida > Poales > Poaceae > Triticum > Triticum dicoccoides. Next base: position 427,236,102 of record NC_041387.1, on the reverse strand, counting down.
TCATACTCTGCAGTATTGTTGGTTGCTTGCTCCTTGGGAAAGTGCATCTGGACTACGTACTTGAGGTGCTCTTCGGTGGGCACGACAAGTAGCACGCCCGCACCGGCGCCTTGCAGCGAGAAGGCACCATCAAAGTACATCAGCCACTCTTTGCTTGCCTCTTTGACGGGGATGCTCGTCTCTGGAATTTCTTCATCTGGTGTTGGCGTCGATTCTGCTATGAACTCTGCCAATGCTCTGCTTTGGATAGTTGAAGTGCTCTCAAACTTGAGGCCAAAGCTTGACAGTTCCAGCGCCCACTCGACAATCCTGCCTGTCGCTTCTGGATTTTGCAGTATCCTCTTTAGCGGGAAGCGAGTGACGACTGTGATCTCATGTGCTTGGAAGTAATGGCGCAGCTTTCTCGAGGCCATGAGGAGGCCGAAAAGCAACTTCTGCACACCAGAGTACCTTGATCTAGCCCCCTGTAGAAGGGAACTGACAAAGTAAACTGGACGCTGCACCATTCTCTTCTGCATCTTATCATGCTCCTGCGCAGATCCATCTCTGTCGGGACCAGAGCTTGTCGGCGAAGCCTCCTGCTTGTCGCTGGATGCATCTGCCGTGGTTGCTGGCTCATCATCTGCCTCCCTCTCTGCCACTTACGCAGCACTAACCACTTGATTGGTTGCCGCTATATACAGCAGCAACTTCTCTTGCGGCTTAGGTGCGACAAGTGTTGGAGTGGAGGACAGGTATCTCTTCAAGTCCTGCAGGGCAGCCTCCGCCTCTGGAGTCCATTTTATTGGACCTGCCTTTTTCAAAATTTTGAAAAATGGCAGGGCGCGCTCAGCAGATCTAGAGATAAACCTGCTGAGAGCAGCCACGCAACCGGCAAGCCTTCGTACATCCTTGACGCGCTTTAGTGCTTCGATCTGCTCAATGGCCTTGATCTTGTCGGGATTGGCTTCAATTCCCCGCTGAGAAGAGAAGAACCCGAGAAGCTTGCCGAAAGGGACTCCAAACACGCACTTCTCGGGGTTAAGCTTGAGGTTGATCTTGCGCAGATTTGCAAATGTCTCGTCTAAATCTTGAATCAGGGTCGCCCTGTTCTTGCTTTTGACCACTATGTCATCCATGTAGGCTTCCACATTTCTGTGCATCTGCGGCTCAAAAGCGTGGTGGACTACCCTTGCGAATGTTGAACCAGCATTCTTCAAACCGAAAGGCATCCGTACGAAGCAGTTCGTGCCACACGGGGTGATAAATGCGGTTTTCTCTTCATCCTCTTCTGCCATGAAGATCTGATGGTATCCTGAGTATGCATCAAGAAATGAAAGCAAATCACATCCGGCTGTGGAGTCAACAATCTGGTCAATGCGCGGCAAGGGAAATGGGTCTTTGGGACAAGCTTTATTAACATTAGTGAAGTCAATACAAAGCCTCCATTTCCCGTTAGCCTTGCGCACGACAACAGGATTGGCCAACCACGTGGGATGGAGCACTCCTCTGACAAGGCCTGCTGCTTCCAACTTCTTGATTTCTTCTGCGATGAATTCTTGGCGCTCCACTGCCTGTTTCCTGACTTTCTGCTTGACGGGCCGCGCATGAGGACAGACGACAAGGTGGTGCTCAATTACTTTCCTGGGAACACCGGGGATATCAGACGGTTGCCACGCAAACACGTCGACATTCGCCCGCAGGAAAGCAACGAGCGCGCTTTCCTATTTGGGGTCAAGAGTGGCGCTGATGGTGAAGGTACCACCAGTGCCGTCCTGCTTGGCGGACACCTTCTTGGTCTCAGGTGGAGCTGCCATTGCCTTCTTACACTTGCCGGTGGAGCTCGATGGTGCGTCCTCGACGGTAGCGCAACACTCCGAAGAGGTGCGCTTGCCGGAGTGGGCATCAGAGCTCTTGCCGGACTTGGTCTTCTTCTTCCCCCTGGGAGCTTCAGCAGCAAGTGTCTTGCGTTCTGCTGCGGCTGCTGCTTCCCGGTAGATCTTGTCGGCATAGATAAGAGCATCCTTCTTGTCGCCAGGGACAGAGATGACACTTATCGGGCCTGGCATTTTCAGTACGTTGTACGCATAGTGAGAGGCTGCCATGAACTTGGCGAGTGCCAGACGGCCAAGGATTCCATTGTAAGGTAATGGAAAGTCAGCAACATCAAACGTGACCCTCTCAGTCCTGAAGTTTAGCTCGCTGCCAAATGTTACCGGCAACGTGATCTTTCCCTTCGGCTTGCTCCTTCCCGGATTGATTCCTTGAAATGTACCAGTCTCTTCGAGCTTGCTGTCAGGGATCTGGAGTTTCTGGAGCACCGCGGAGGAGATCAGGTTCAAGCCGGCCCCGCCGTCAACTAGCATCTTAGTGACCTTGAGGTTGCGGATTGTTGGTGAAACCAACATCGGCAAGCACCCGACCGCAGTTATGCGATCAGGGTGGTCCTCAATATCAAAGATGATGCGCGTGCTGGACCATTTCAGAGGCTTGCATGACTCTACGGGTGGTTCTGCTGCATTAACTTCCCGCACCCACTGCTTGAGCTGACGGTGCGAGGTATGCAGAGAAGCACCACCGTCAACGCACAGGACCTCTGTGGCTTTCTGGAACTCCTGCTCATCAGTCTCCTCATCATCCATGTCTTCATCGTCGTCGTCATCTTCATCCTTGTCGCGGCCGGGAGGAGGTTTGTCTCCTTGCCGCTGCTTGGCCTTGCCGCGGCGTCCTCCTCGGCCGGGACGTTTCTTGCCGGATCCCCCAGCACCTTCCTGGGCCTTCTCCTTGTCGCGCCGCTCGGATTCAGCTTTCTATTGCTCAACAAGCTGCTCGACTTTCTTGCAGCTCTGGAGATCATGACCCTTGGTGCGGTGGATCTTGCAATACTGCTTGTTGGTGCCGTCCTGCTTGTCGGCGACCGCCACCTCCGCGGCAACCTCCTTGCCGGAGTCACTAGCTTTGGCTTTCTTGGCGCCACCACCGTTGCTGGACTGCTCAACAACTAGCACCTCTTTGCCTTTCCTCTTCCTGTTGTTCTGCCGCCGGTTTTTCCTTGCCGGGGCAGCATCTTCACTGTCAAACATCCTCCCGCTCCTACATTCTCTCCGGGGAGTCTCCTCCCTTCCTCAGCACGTGCACACTTGTCAGCTAGTGCATATAACTCACTGACGTCCCTGATCTTGCACATCGCCATTTCCTCCCGCATCCTACGGTTTCGCATGTTCTGATGGAACGCGCTGATCACCGCGGCAGGGTGGACGTCTGGGATGTTGTGCTGCACACTGCTGAATCTCTGAATGTACTTGCGCAGGGGCTCTCCTTCCTTCTGGGCGAGCAGGTGAAGATCACTCTCCTGGCCATGAGGCTTGTGTCCGCCTGTGAAGGCGCCTACAAACTGATGGCACAGATCAGCCCAAGAGGATATGGAGTTGTCCGGCAAGTGCATGAGCCAGGATCTGACGTTCGGCTTGAGCACCAGCAGGAAGTAGTTGGCAAGGATCTTGTCATCCCGTCCCCCGGCAGCCTGCACCGCAATGGTGTAGATGCTGAGGAACTCCGACGGATGCGTCTTGCCGTCATACTTCTCCGGTACGTCTGGCTTGAAGTTCTTCGTGCTGGGCCACTGGGCTTGCCGCAGCTCACGAGTGAACGCAGGGCAACCTACCGCGTACGGCAGATCGCCTGGTTCCCCTGGCGCATGCATGTCAACAGAGGGCCCAGCGCACTTGTTGGATTGACGTCGCGCTTCTCTTCGGTGCTCGATGCGAGTTCGAGCGTCTTCTTGTTGTCGATCATGAAGAACTTGGCGCTGATCGCGACGAGCTCGTGGATCCGACGACGCGGTGGAGTCGCTGTCGAGGTGGATCCGGCGAGTCGGCGATCTTGGCCTTCGGGGTGGTGATTGCATGGTAGTTGCACCTCCACCCGTTTCGTCGCCACCGGCTCGCGCCCGGCAACCCTGCCGCAGCGGCGACGCGCTCGGCCGCCGTGGAGTGTCGCCGTTGGCATAGCCGATGAGACTCTGAATGGTGGCCCTCCATTCGTCGATCTTGTCCGACGTCGGAGGGTAATCTAGGAGCAGTTGAGCTCGCGCCAAAGCTTCTGCTGGAGTCGTGGGTGGCAGTGGCGGACGGCGCGAGGAGCGGGACGTGCTCGGACTTCTAACTATGTTAGAAGGAGCAGTATCCCGTCCAGGCGACCGTGCCCCGCTCGTGCCAGCACGCTGGCGTGCATGCTGGTCTTGAGCGCCCCGAGATCCACCAGCTTGGTCTTGGCCTATCATGCGTATGGCACTGCAAGTGCCATGACGCTGTTGGTCTTGCGCCTCCTGAGAGTGGCGCGGAACATGTACAGTCGCCGAGGTTTGTGCATCCTTGTCCTTGGACCTGGCAGCATCATAAGCTTCCTCGTCGACGTCCATTCTTCCGCCGGCGTCCATTCCACGACCCGTTTGCTCCAACGGTGGAGGAAGTGACGTGGATGGAGCGACTGCCGCCGAAGTCTTCTTCTTCGATGGCATGTTGATGAAGGGAATGAAGATCTAGCTCGTGTGAACGCCAGATCAGGTTCACACAATCTCGACGCCCCCTACCTGGCGCGCCAAATATGTCGGGGAGACTGATCCATGAACACCTATGGGGCCGGCGGACCGAGCCCCTTTCGGTTCGGCGGGGGGCGGAGATCACATGAAGAGCAGATCGAGGCGAAGCACACGAGCAGTTTACCCAGCTTCGGAGCTCTCCGGAGAGATAACACTCCTACTGCTGCTTGTTTGATTATCTTGTGTTCTTGCTCTAGAGAGAGAGCGTAGTGTTCTTCTGGATTCCAAACCAGTCAAACCTCCCCTACGTTGCGCATGGGCCTCCTTTTATACGCTAAAGGGGTCACCGACAGGTGGCAACGCAGAGAAGGGTACAAATGTAAAAAGTGAGGTGGTTGGTACAGTTACTTGTACAGCGCACCCTACCTAACCCTGACGGCAGGGGACAAGGGCATTAAATGCCCGTCTGAGTCACCCAAACAGTGCAGAAAAGGACCGTTAGGGGCGCCACCGTTCGCCACGATGGCGATCTTGTCAGCTTCGTATGCCACTGCGCACCGCTGGCTGCATAGCCTCCCACCACTCGCGCCTGGAGAGGCCCCCAGAGCGACACGTTGGTGGATGCACTGGAGCGTGGGCACAGAGTGGCCGCCTGCCCCGGCAAGCGCCTTGCCGCTGCTGTTATCTTGTCGGGTCCGGAAGCTTGTCGCTCACCGGGCCTCGAGGTACCTTGGTTGGTCTTCCCGGCAAGCTCCTCTTGCCGGGGCCTTGTTGCCTTGCCGGAGCGCGTGGCGCGTCGCGGCAAGTTCCTTGGAGTGCCTTGGTTGGCCTTCCCGGCAAGCTCCTCTTGCCGGGGCCTTGTCTCCTGAGCTTAAATACTTTTTTCTTGAATGGCTCCAAGGGAAGCACGGAGGATCTTGGCGTTCGCCCAGCAATCCTTGCCGCGGGGTGCTGCAACTGCCCGTGCACAAGTTCGGGGTACTAGGGTACCCCTATTCTAGTACACCGACACGCACCTACACAAACAAACAAGAACTCGCAACCAACACCATAAAGGGGTTGTCAATCCCTTCAAGGCCACTTGCGAAAGTGAGATCTGATAGAGATAATATGATAAGATAAATATATTTTTGATATTTCATAATATAGATGGGAAAAGTAAAGATGCAAATAAAAGTAGATTGAAAGCTTATATGATAAGAGATAGACCTGGGGCCGGGGGCCATAGGTTTCACTAGTGGCTTCTCTCAAGATAGCATAAGTATTACGGTGGGTGACAAATTACTGTCGAGCAATTGATAGAAAAGCGAATAATTATGAGATTATCTAGGCATGATCATGTATATAGGCATCACGTCTGTGACAAGTATACCAACTCCTGCCTGCATCTACTACTATTACTCCACACATCGACCGCTACCCAGCATGCATCTAGAGTATTAAGTTCATAAAGAACAGAGTAACACATTAAGAAAGATGACATGATGTAGAGGGATAAACTCATGCAATATGATATAAACCCCATCTTTTTATCCTCGATGCCAACAATACAATACTTGCCTTGCTGCCCCTGCTGTCACCGGGAAAGGACACCGCAAGATTGAACCCAAAGCTAAGCACTTCTCCCATTGCAAGAAAGATCAATCTAGTAGGCCTAACCAAACTGATAATTCAAAGAGACTTGCAAAGATAACTTAACCACACATAAAAGAATTCAGAAAAGATTCAAATATTTCTCATAGATAAATTTGATCATAAACCCACAATTCATCGGATCTCGACAAACACACCGCAGAAAGAGTTACATCGAATAGATCTCCAAGAAGATCGAGGAGAACTTTGTATTGAGATTCAAAGAGAGAGAAGAAGCCATCTAGCTAATAACTATGGACCCGAAGGTCTGTGGTAAACTACTCACAACTCATTGGAGAGGACTTGGTGATGATGTATAGGCCCTCCATGGTCGATTCCCCCTCCGGTGGAGCACCGACGAAGGCTCCAAGATGGGATCTCGCGGATACAGAAGGTTACAGCGGTGGAAATAGTTTTTTGTGGTCGCTTCTGATGTTTTTGGGGTACGTGGGTATATGTAGGAGGAAGAAGTAGGTCGGTGGACGCTCGAGGGGCCCACGAGTGTGTGGGGCGCGCCCACCTGTAGGGGGCACGCCGGGCACCCTCGTGGCTGCCTCCCTTGTTTCTTGACTTCCACTCCAAGTCCTATGGATCACGTTTGTTCCAAAAATCAAGCTCCCGAAGGTGTCATTCCGTTTGGACTCTGTTTGATATTCCTTTTCTTCGAAACACTGAAATAGGCAAAAAAACAGCAATTCGGGTTGGGCCTCCGGTTAGTAGGTTAGTCCCAAAAATGATATAAAAGTGTAAAGTAAAGCCCATGAACATCCAAAACGGGCAATATAATAGCATGGAACAATCAAAAATTATAGATACATTGGAGATGTATCAACAAACAAATGTCAATCTTTCCAGTTTGAAAAATGGCAACATACCCAATATGACAGATGCTAATCTTACCCAATTGTTTCTACGTGGTTGCACACGGGTCATCTAAAACAATCGTTTGCGTTGAAGGGATGCAGAAATCCTGCACTGCGAATTTTCCCTTGACTTAAGGGGGAAGACCATAGCTCTCACTTTGCATACGGGTGTTCTATCTAAAACGTTTGCGATCAAGAGCTGCAGAAATCCTGCTCGGCACATTTTCCCTTGGCTTCCTACGAAAGCTGTCGGTTTGCATACGGGTGTTCTAACTAAAAAGTTTGAGATGAGTGTTTTATATTTAAAAACCATTGATGTTTCTTTTCAAAAGAAAATCGTTTGATAAGTCTGTACATTAAGAGAGAAAAACGCATGTTTGTTCAAACCATATATTTCATTCAGTCACATTGCAAATTTATATTCGTATGATCAAGCATTCGAGATACAGTATTAAACCCCAAAAAAACTATTTCCGGCGGCGGCGGAGGCGGCGTGCCGCGCCGTCGTTGTCGTCCTCCGGGACGCTGTTGTTGAAGTCTTCAAGGCAGCACAGAATGTTCTTCACTTGTGAATCAAACATCATGTCATCGCACGATCGACGGGCCGGGCACGGGAGGACGACAACTAGCGCCGCTGAGAGGTAGTGATCGACGACAGTGTCCCATGTCGCTGAGGGGGGCGCATGCACGGTCACGGGCACGGTGGGTGTAGCCAAACGCACGGGGACCGGCACCGCAGTGGGCGAAGGGGCGCACACGGGCAAGGCCACGGGCGCGGCAGGTGCAGCCAAACGCACGGGGTCTGGTGCCAGGATGGGTGGAGGGGCGCACAGGCACGGGCACAGGCGCTGGCGCTATCATGTACACGAGCCCGCACGGGTCCGCGGAGACCTCGCTGACGCCCGCGGCTTCCAGCTCTACGATAGTGCTCGGCGACCAGCCCGTCAATGCTACGAGGATGGTCGCTAGCGTGGGCGCGGGGATGGGAGCTGGGGCGAGAGCGGGGGCAGCAACTGCCACGGCCGACTCGTCCTGGGCCATGTCCGTGAGGCCCCATTCCTCCTTATTTTCTATCTTCTCCGGCTCGAAGTCGACTTCACCAAACTCGAAGACTAGTGGCAGATGATCATTCTGCAGCATGGCGTTGGTGGAGGTCTGCAGGAGGGAGGGAAACGGGAGGCGAACAGTAAGGCCTCCCGTATTAAACAGCGGCTCGGGCGTCTTTAATGGAGAGGAAGGCGGGCGGCCATGGAAGTTAAAGGGCTCGCTTCCCAATGAGCCAGCGCATTGGAGGAGAGCTTACACGCCTCTCGGTCAGCCTGCGCACCGGACTCTGCTCGCACACCTTCTGTTCAGTCAAGGTCAAGGAGCTGTCCGCAGGTCACCTCCTATAGCCATTAAAATGAAGACACATGGCGTCACGTGAATGGTTAACAGAACACACACGATTTGAATTATACAAATGTTTGAGATATTAAAGTGGCAGCTATTTTTTCAAAATGTGTTTGTTGGCTGTTATTCGAGTGCACCTTCTCTCAAAATGGACACGAAAAATACCATAGCATGTCGGGTCCATTCCATGATAGCACGCCAGGTTTCATGAACTTCAGACGAGTTTTGGATTTACAAGAATTTAAAAACAAAGTATCTCAACGTTTTGCCGGCAATCAATGGTGCCCTCGTGTTTGAAATTCATTCCCATTTCTTGCATGGGACCTAGGCATGCACCCAAGGACACATATTTGATTTTTCAACCAATTTATATGCATTAGAGCATGTGCAAGTAGTTCAAATTTGAATTGTGCACATAAATGCATTGAAAACTAAACTAATGCATAAAAATGTCCAAACGAACCCCGCAAAATCCGAAAAATTGACACAACACTCCTGTTGTTCTATGTTGACACGAGAATTTTTTTGAAAGCAATAAGAGGCAATGGATATCTTTTCATCCCCAAAGGTGGACGTTCCTTACCGACACCACCAGGCTTGTTGTGAGAAGCTCTGGTTTGTGAGAAGCATATCCCCAAACCTGCCCCAAATGGGACAAAAAAATTACCACGACATGTTGATGCCGCTCCATGATAGCATGCCAAGTTTCATGAATTTCGGACGAGCTTTGGATTTACTAGAATTTAAAAACCAGGTATCTCGATGTTTGTGGCCGAGTGACCATGGCAGGGTATTTTACATTCATTCCCATTTCTTGCATGGGACCTAAGCATGCAACCAAGGGCACAAATTTGAATTTTCAACCAATTTGTATGCATTAGAGCATGTGCATGTAGTTCAAATTTGAATTATGCACATAAATGCATTGAAAACTCAATTAATGCATAAAAATGTCCAAACGAACCCCAAAAAATCCCAAAAATTGACACAACACTCCTGTTGTTCTATGTTGACATGAGAATTTTTTTTAAAGCAATAAGAGGCAATGGATATCGTTTCGTCCCCAAAGGTGAGACGTTCCCTACCGAAACCATCAGGCTTGTTGTGAGAAGCATATCCCCAAACCTGCCCCAAATGGGACAAAAAAAATTACCACGGCATGTTGATGCCGCTCCATGATAGCATGCCAAGTTTCATGAATTTCAGTCGAGCTTTGTATTTACTAGAATTTAAAAACCAGGTATCTCAATGTTTGCGGCCGAGTGACAGTGGTAGGGTGTTTGACATCCATTCCCATTTCTTGCATGGGACCTAAGCATGCAACCAAGGGCACACATTTGAATTTTCAACCAATTTATATGCCTTAGAGCATGAGCATGTAGTTCAAATTTGAAATATGCACATAAATGCATTGAAAACTAAATTAATCCATAAAAATGTCCAAAAGAACCCCGAAAAATCCCAAAAATTGACACAACACTCGTGTTGTTCTATGTTGACACGAGATTTTTTTTGAAAGCAATAAGAGGCAATGGATATCGTTTCGTCCCCAAAGGTGGACGTTCCCTACCGAAACCATCAGGCTTGTTGAGAGAAGCTCTAGTTTGTGAGAAGCATATCCCCACACCTGCCCCAAATGGGACGATATTTTTACCATGGCATGTTGATGCCGCTCGGTGATAGCATGCCAAGTTTCATGAATTCAGACGAGCTTTAGATTTACTAGAATTTAAAAACCTGGTATCTCAATGTTTGCGACCGAGTGACCGTGGCAGGGTGTTTGACATTCGTTCCCATTTCTTGCATGGAACCTAAGCATGCAACCAAGGGCACAAATTTGAATTTTCAACCAATTTATATGCATTAGAGCATGTGCCTATAGTTCAAATTTGAATTGTGCACATTAATGCATTGAAAACTCAATTAATGCTTAAAAATGTCCAAACGAACCCCAAAAATCCCAAAAACTGACACAACACTCCCGTTGTTCTATGTTGACATGAGAATTTTTTTGAAAGCAATAAGAGGTAATGGATATTGTTTCGTCCCCAAAGGTGGGACGTTCCCTACCGAAACCATCTGGCTTGTTGTGGGAAGCTCTGGTTTGTGAGAAGCATATCCCGAAACCTGCCCCAAATGGGATAAAAAATTTACCACGACATGTTGATGCCGCTCCATGATAGCATGCCAAGTTTCATGAATTTTAGAAGAGCTTTGGATTTACTAGAATTTAAAAACTAGGTATCTCAATGTTTGCGGCCGAGTGACCGTGGCAGGGTGTTTGACATTCATTCCCATTTCTTGCATGGGACCTAAGCATGCAACCAAGGGCACAAATTTGAATTTTCAACCAATTTATATGCATTAGAGCATGTGCATGTAGTTAAAATTTGAATTATGCACATAAATGCATTGAAAACTCAATTAATGCATCAAAATGTCCAAACGAACCACGAAAAATCCTAAAAATTGACACAACACTCCTGTTGTTTTATGTTGAGACGAGAAATTTTTTGAAAGCAATATGAGGTAACAAATATTGTTTTGTCTCCCAAGGTGGCATGTACCCTACCGAAACCATCAGGCTTATTGTGAGAGAAGCCCTGGTTTGCGAGAAGCTTATACCCACACCTGGCCCAAATGGGACAATATTTTTACCATGGCCTATCACTGCCGTTCCATCATATCATGTGAAGTTTCATGAATTTCAGACGAGTTTTCGATTTACTAGAATTTTAAACCCATGTATCTCAATGTTAGCGGCCGAGCGATAGTGTCAAGGTGTTTGACATTCGTTCTCATTTCTTGGATGTGACCTAATCTTGCAACCAAGGACAAACATTTGATTTTGCAACCCGTTTTCTGGACGGAGCACGTGCTTGTAGTTCAATTTTGAATTATGCACATAAATGCCTAGAAAACTCAATTAATGTATAAAAATGTCCAAACGATCCCCAAAAATATCCAAAATTTAACACGACACTCCTGTTGTTCTATGTTGACACCAGAAAAAAATTGAATTGAAGAAGAGGTGACGAATATCATTTTGTCCACAAAGGTGGTACGTTTCCCTAACGGAACCATGAGGCTTTCTTGTGAGAAGCTCTGCTTTGTGAGAAGCTTATACCACAACCTGCCCCAAATGGTACAATATTTTTAACCCAGCATGTTGATGCCATTCCATGATAGCATGCCAAGGTTCATGAATTTCAGATGGATTTTGGATTTACTAGAATTACAAAAGCAAGTACCTCAACATTTGCCGGAGAGCCACGGTATCATGGTGTTCGAAATTCATCCCCATTTCTTGCATGGGACATAAGCATAAACCCATGGACACATATATGATTTTGCAACCCATGTTGGTGCACCGGACCATGTGCATGTGCCTTAATTTTGAATTGTGCACCTGAAATGGCTAGAAAACCAATTTAATGTATAAAATTTCATTCCAAACGTACCCTGAATGATTCCAGTTTTTTACGACACACATATAGTTGCATGTTCACTGTAGATAAAAGGTCTAGCAATTCAAACACCGTCCATTGCCGCTGTGACCCCTTTATGTAATACTCTCGGCATTCTAGGAATGGGGTACCCAGACTTGCCTGCCTGCGGCCTGCGGCATGGCTTAAGGGGTGGCCCAGTACGACCCATCTTCATAAACACATGCTCAAGACCCTCGTGAGGGGCCAAACCTCGCCGGGCGGATGATAGGAGGCTTCCTCGGGCACAGCCTCGTCAGGCTAGCTTGCGAGGAGGCGCAGAGATCAAGGCGGGGTACCTCACGAGGTGCCCATGACGCAAGCCATGACGACCGAGGCCAGGCGGGCGCCGGCCTGCGCAGAGTCCTCGTTTCCACTTTGGTGCAAAGGGGGCAAGCACAGGCAATGGTATCAAGCAAAGGCAACCATTTCGGTGCAACAAGACCAAGACCAGCGGGATGGCAGAACGGAGGTCATCGTGGAGCCCAAGCCGACGTCATCGTTAGGGTCTTTGGCAGGCGAGGACCAACTTTAGTCAGGATAAGTGTACTTGATGTTCCCCTTCAAAATGGCCAATTGTTGGCGCCCTTCCCGCTCAATATTTGGGAAGAGGTCCGGGGCCTTCGCCTATAAATAGGACTAGCCACCCTCAGGGTAGGGGCATCGGATCCGCATCTGAGACATAGAGAGATAGAGAGAAGCGACTGAACTCCCCTTAGCAGTTCATCGCACCAGCGAAGAACAGACACTCGCGTGGCTGTTCTTCCATTGTACTGTTCCTCATCAGCCCCAGAGGCAATCCACCACACCACAAAATGGAGTTGGGTATTACACCACAATGGTGGCCTGAACCAGTATAAATCTCGTGTCCCTTGTGTTGTTCTTCGTGTAGTTTTAGATCCTTGTGAGGTGGCGAGACATGGGTAGGCAGGAGGTGTGATCTCCGCGTGCACCCCAGTGTTTGAACCTTAAGGGTCTGCCGGAACCCGAAATCTGACATTTGGCACGCTAGGTAGGGGTGTGCCAGAATCTGCCTTCCGTCGCCTCGTGTTTCGTTGCCCATCCCATCCATGTCAGACGCTCGTCGCGCCCGCGCCGAGCGCCGGGCCGCTCTCGCCACTCGCGTCGCCCAGACGGCCCCCGTCGGCGGGTGCCCCCGCCGTTCCCCGTCGCCTGCCATCAACGCCGCCACCAGCCCGGCAGGGAAAGAGCAGCAGGTGTCGTCCCTGCAGCCTTCAGTGCAGCGAGAAGGCCGCACTGCCACCCCGTCGCTGACTCCGGCCAGCTCCTCGTTCCATGCCCGTCGCGCTCCTATGGATGCGCACGCCGTGCTGCTCCTGGCGCGGGAGCTCCTGCACTACCGTCCCGTCGACGACCTCTACGACAAGTGGCTCGCCCGCATCACTGAGCTCGTCAGCGCCGCTGGGGGCTCCCCTGCACCATCCATCTCACTGCACCGCGCCCTGCCCTGCACGGGCGACGAAGCTCCGGGGGCGCCTCAGCCGCCTCCCCCTCAAGAAGGCGCCTTGGCCCCAAGTCGCGTGGCCCCTGGGCGGAACCCACTTCGTCCGGTGCCAGCACAGCAAGAGAAGAGCTGCCAAGAGATCCCTAGTCCCCAAGGGGCTGCCCGTGTGCTCCCCGCACCGGCTCGGCACGAACGCGCTCCTGCTCCAGCGCATCAAGACCCCGCGCTGCACCTGGTTGCAGCGCATAGAGACCCGCAAGATCAAGCTCTCTGTCACCAAAGGGCTCCCGCGGCCACTGCAGGCTGCCGTGCCTTCTCCGCCGAGCTGCGCAGTGTGGCCTGGCCAGGCAAGTTCAAGCTAGACCTGCCCCCGCGCTATGATGGCACGACTGACCCTGCTGAGTTCCTCCAGCTCTATGAGTTGGGCATCGAAGCCGCCAACGGGGACGAGAAGGTCATGGCAAACTAGTTCCCCATGGCGCTCAAGGACGGTGCCCGCACCTGGCTCCTAAATTTGGCTCCTGGCACGATATCCTCCTGGGACGAGATGCGCACCCGATTCATCGCCAACTTCCAAGGCACCCGCGACCGGCCCCCGGCCATGAGCGACTTGCGCCACATCAAGTAGCAGCCGGGAGAGACCCTGCAGAAGTTCATCCAACACTTCAACAGCACTCGCCTTAAGATCCCCAAGGTGTTTGAGGAGGCCATCATCTCAGCCTTCTCCGACGGCGTGCATGACGTCAAGATCAAGGAGGAGCTCACGATCCATGAGGACCTGTGCACCTCCCTGGAGCTGTTCAATCTGGCGACCAAGTGCGCTAGGGCCGAGGAAGGGCGCCTTTCCCTCCTCAAGCTGCCAGCTGCTGACCCAGAAGAGAAGAAACCCAAGGCCAAGGACGTGAAGCGCAAGGGGGCTGTCATGCTTGCGGCAGAGCCGGACACCAAGCGAGGTAGGGATCAGCCTGAGTCATCCAAGGGCAGCCGGTACTGCGTGTACCACGATCTCCACACCCACAACACCAACGAATGCCAAGAGCTCAGGGCCGTGCGAGATGTGCGTGCCGGCCGACGCCCCGAGCGCAGCGACCGGGGCTATGGCCGAGGAGGAGGAAGAGGTGGAGGACGATGGGAAGACCGTGGCCCTCATCAAGGGTGGCGCGACCGACCTCGCGAGGACCGCTGGCAGGACCATCCTCGTGAGGGAGGTTGGTGGGACCCACCTCGCGAAGGGGGTTGGAGGGATCAACCTCGCGAGGATCGCCCACAAGGCAATGCGGGCCTCCCTCATCTGCCACCACAGCCAAGGAGGAATGAAGACCATCACCAGGACGAGGGGGCTGGAGGCTTCCAGGAGCCGCGCGCAATCGCTTGCCTCTTGGGCGGCGCTCAAGCCCCAGCCTCTCAGCGCATCTTCAAGAAGTTTGCTCGCGAAGTGAATGCAGTCCTCCCCAAGCTTGAGGCCACATGCCCTCTCAGGTGGTCAGAATGTGCTATCACGTTCAACTCAGCGGATCAGCTCAAGTGCGCGGCCACAGCAGGAGTCCTCCCGATGCTTTGTTCCCCAATCATCAGCAATGTGCAAGTCACCAGGACCCTCATCGATGGCGGAGCAGGGCTCAATGTCCTATCCGTCGAGACATTCAACAATCTCCAAGTGACATACAATCAGCTGCAGCCAACCAAGCCTTTCTCAGGAGTCACTGATGGTTCCACGGTTCCGATAGGGCAGGTCCGCCTTCCTGTTACCTTCGGGAAGCGCGACAACTACCGCACCGAGCTCATTGACTTCGATGTCGCTCACATTCGCCTGCCGTACAATGCCATCCTTGGGTACCCAGCCCTGGCAAAGTTCATGGCCGTTACCCATCACGGCTACAATGTCCTCAAGATGCCAGGAAGTGGTGGAGTCATCACGGTGCCCTGTGAAGAGAGAGACGCCGTGTGTTCTCTGGAACGTGCTTTCCAAGCCGCATCAATTGAAGACCCAGATCACAGGAACGGGAGGCCTCCCGAGGCTGCTCCTAAGAAGAAGAAGACATCGCCTGGCCCGACCCCTCGGGAGGCAGGCCCCTCAGGATCCGCGCCTGTTCAGGGGGCACCTCCTTCTGTCGCATAGGAAGGCACGCCCGGCGCCCTCCTCGAGCAAGGCTCGGGGGATCTCTTCTGGAGGGCCATTGACTTTGCTAAGATCACGAGGGAGGCGCTCGGGCACCACTTGGAGGCATGCTTCAACGCATGTTTCCCTCGGGAAGGAGCAAGGCAAGAAGGGCCAAACCCTCAGGAATTCGTCAGCGAGATCATTCAGAAGCTGCAGGAGTCAAGAGTCATGAGTGGCAGCCGCCGCTTACCCGCCGTAGCTCCCCATCCAGGCGAGGATGGTGGGCTGCACGTCTGCATCAACATACCAGGACTCAACCGAGATGCCTCTCAGGAGCGCCTCTGGCCCTCACGCATGGGGCGCTGCGAAGGTCCACCCCACGGCTATGTTTGCATGCCTTACGGCCTGCCTAACGCGACAGCTGTGCGTCAGCGCCTCATGAGGAGCATCTTGGAGGCTCAGGCGGTCAGGCATTCCGCAGTCCTGGCAGAGATGGCGATGGTCCGCGAGGAGCCGCCAGCGCTTCCCGAGCCTCCCGAGGCCCCTGGCCCTGGGGGCTCGTGAAGATCGTCTCCCGGAGCGCACGCCGTCCGCTACTTCAGCATCCCTCCATCTTCAGCATCATTAGGTGACATCCTTCGAGTTTCATTTTCAGCTGGGAGCGCCCCCCAGGGCTGCATCATTCCCAGGCCGCGTGGGTCCGTCCCTGCGGCATGTATCCCTTTTGTTCATGTTTTCAGTTTACTTTATCGGGGGCGCCCCTCGGGCTGCATTATCCCCGAGCCACCCGGGCCAGACCCAGTGGCACGTATTCCTCTCGCGTTTATTTAAGTCGTGCATTTGACCCGTCATGATTGTTATTTGATGCCGTCCGCAGCACCCTTCTTTCTTCATGCCGGCCGCTTGCACGTTAAAGGGGGGCACCTGAGCATCGCGACTCATGGGCTCTTACTGGCTCTCCAGCCCTCACCCTCTGGCCTTGTCCATGGCATCGCGACCTGGCATACCAGCGACGGCTGAGCCCGCTCGAGGGCCAGGACCCGAGGACGTAGAGCGCGGACATCTAACCAAATCTGCAGGAACACATCACAAGTAAAGGCCTAGAGCCAGGCACAACCCGCCTTGAGGTAGGGTCCCGTGAGTCCCGCGCTGGCTCACGGGTGCCCAGATACACCTCGCCAGGCCCTACCGTGCCAGCCACGTGTCAGGGCGGGGCTGTACACGCCCCGGGGGATCCTCCCGGAGGGGAGCCCCCTCCCACGCACCAGTGGAAGCACCATGCTCCGTGCTGGCTGACGACACTGTCGAGGAGAGGCTATGCCCGTACACATACGGAAGCGCTATGCTCCGCGCTGGTGATAAACAACTGAGGGTGGCCCCCAGCCGCATCAACCTCAGGGAGCCCAGAGCTCAGTGTCCGGCCTCATCGTAACGCCTCCCCTCGGGAGTGCCGCACGAGGGGGCTGGGCACTGGGGTTACGCCCGGGTCACGCCGAGGCGCACGCCACCCAGCCAGGCCCCTCGGGCTTGGTTCGTTGCACGCCTCTCCCCGAGCGGAGCCAAGGTACAAAGGCCATTTGAACGTCAAGGGGGACTCCTGAGCATCGCAACTCAGGAGCCTAACTGGTCACGTAGCCCCTCACCCCTTAGTTCCAAAAGGCTAACGGCGGTTGAGGTATGCGCGGGGCTGGGCTCTGCCGACGTAGAACGGTAAATTCACCCATATATCTCACCTCCCTATTTGCTATTCGTGCGTCAAGGGGGACTCCCGAGCATCGCGACTCAGGAGCCTAACTTGTCACGTAGCCCCTCACTCCTTGGTCCCGTCCTGGTTTCCGGTCGGGGCTAACGGCGGCCGAGGTATGCGCGGGGCCGGGCTCTGCCGACGTAGAACACAAGCAAGTAGGAAGGAAAAATGCAAATCTCAAGGAATTCAAAAGCAAATATTACAGTCCATAGAGTACTTCAACAACGCCAAACACAAGTATAAACGCCTCCATGAGGCAGGATGCATGTTGCAGGAATTAAAAGCAGGATAGGAGCCGCGAAGGGGTCACTTTCTAGCGGTGCCATCGGTGGTGACGGAGCTGCGCTGGGCGACTTCGCCTCGTGGAGCCTCAGGATCGGCAACGCCTCGCTTTGGCTTGGTGCTGAAAGCCTGGAACTTCGCCAGGAGAGCCTCCGCTCGACCCTTCACGGCCTCGGCAGCGACGGCGGCAAGCTCGCCGCTCACGGGCTCCAGCAGGCTATCAAGGTCAACGTCGGGGTCGCGAAGGTAGACGTGGGTGAAGACGAGCGTCAGCGCTGCAGAAGAAAGGACACGCGCCTCAGCCTTAGCCATGGGGCCAAGGCCGAGGGCGACATCTTCGAGGGTGCGGACCAGGAAGGGAAGCAGCTTGGCGGGGCCCTCCTTGGCGCCGGCCAGCGGGCTTTCCAGGCCGCTGTCATAAAGCGACTTCAGCAAGCTGCGAGCCTTCAGCTCCAGCTTCGCGAAATCCACGCGGTCCTCCGCCAGGACCCGCGCCTTGCCGTCCAGCTCGATCCTCTTCGCCTCCAACGCCTGCTCCAGCATACCCAAGCAGCCTTGGCGTTCGTCAAGCTTGACATCCCGGTCCTTGGTGGCAGCCTCGCGAGCCTTCATGTCTTCCTCCTTCTCCTGGCGGACACGGGCCTCCTTGGCAAGCTGGTCACGCAGGCCTTGCAGCTCGCTCTCCAGCACCTCGCAACAACCCCGGACATTCGCAACCTCACCCAAGGCGGCATCGCGAGTGGCCTTCGCCTCGAGGGTGGCCTGCTTCTCCTCATCGCAAACCGTCGCGGCCTGAGCCAGCGCCGCTCGGGCTGAAGCATCAGAGCCGACCCAACCAGAGGCTAGCTCCAGGCGCCCGGCTACCAAGCGAGGGTCGGCGCCCAGAAGATCTTTCCGCAGCCGGTCCAGCTCACCAGCAGCACGATCCAGGACAGTAGAAGGAGTCGGACAGATGGCAGTTGGCGGAGTAGGAGGAGAAGACGCAGCGTAATCACAGCACCATGAGTCAGGACCTTCTGCGCCCCAATGACTGCGGCAGTGGCGTCAGGCAAGGACACCTCGGGAGTCGCTTGGGCCATGGGGGCTGAGCTCGCTCCAGCTAGCCCTGCCAGGCCTCGCGAGGATGACCGGGCAGGAGAGGCCCGCGTCTTGCCACCCCCTTCTCCCACAGGTGGGGGTGCTGCCTCGGGCGAAGCCTCAGGAGCCCCCTTCAGCTTCTTCGCCGCAGGCACCGGCCTAGCCAAGGAATATGGACGTCAAGCCTCAACAACGAAGCAAGAAGCAACACGAGAATCGAGCACTTACTCGTCATCGCTCGTGGGCTCAAGCAACCTCCGGCCGAGCTTGAAGCCCGAGAGCCGGCTGCTGGGATCAACCTCAAGAGGCTCGGGAGCCGGAGGCGCGTCTTTAGATCGCCTCGGAGCCGGAGCAGACCCGCGGGGAACCAGCACCGTCCTTTCCTTCTTCGGGATCAGGGGCGAGCTCTCTCCATCCCGCTCATCGCTGTCCTCGTCGTCATCCGGCATGAGGCGAAGAGTGCAGGACCTACACCGAGGGAGGGGCGCTCTCGACTCCCCGTCGGTCGCCTCTGAATCGGGATCCTCTTCCTCCTCCTCTTCTTCCTCCTCTCCGCTGGAGTCGCCGGAGGATACGTTCACCGTCACCAGGGTCGCCGGGTCCTGATCCGTTGAAAGCGGACATGGAGTTCACCACCTGCTCCCAGTCATCCCGAAGGAACAGGGGCACGGGAGCATCCTCCAACCTCTCCACGTTCCCCCCAACCAAGGATTGGAGGACCGAAGCCAGAGTTGTCGGCCAGGACTTCGGGTTTCGAGCGAAGGGTGGTGTCGCCCCCCCGAGCTTCCACAGCGGAAGCGAGTGTTCCTGGAGCGGAGCCACCCGATGCTCCAGGAACTCCCTCAGAAGCGACGCCCGGTCAGTTTCGCCGTCGCCATGTTGTCCGGCCGCAGGTCCGCATCCATCCTCTCCAGCACCGGCTTTGTGCGGGGATCAACGAGCTCCACACGGGACCAAGCGTCAACAGACTTGGGCTGCCCCGTGGGCAGAATCAGCTGGGAGTGGATGCGCCCAGCATCCACCATGACCCACTTGCTCCTGAAGCCCTCAATTCTCTTCCCGGGCTTCGAGATGGCATTAGAGCTGCCGTGCGCGACAAAGCTCGCGCACGCGGTGATGGGCCATGGGAGATCCAGAGGTAGAAGTAATGGCATAGGAAAGCCACTGAAGGCCTCACCCCGACATGAGCCTCGCAGTAGTAGGCAAAAATCGCCAGGAGAAGAACAGAGTTGGGATGGAGGTGCAGAGCCTGCAGGTTGTAATGGTGGAGAACAGAAAGGAAGAACTCAGAAAAAGGGGGCACCAGACCGGCGGCGATGGCGCTCACGAAGAGCGGGTAGAAGGTGCTTCCCCTGCCCTCAGGAAGGGCGGAGCCAACCTTGAGCGCGGCCGCCCCGTCGTTGCCTTGCGCCGCCATCATCTGGCGCGTCCGAGCAAGGTTCTTCTCTGACACATTCGGAGGATCCAGAGCAGGCGAGTACCATGCTCCGGCTGGGGTCTGGCGAGGCACCATGCCTTGCTAGGATGCAGGGTTGGAGTAGATCTGGGGATCTCGGAAGCGAGAAGGACAGGAGCAAGAAAGGGGATCTGGGCAGTGAAGGAGAAGGCAAAGAAGGTAAGCCTAGACGGGTACCGCTCCCTTATCAATTTGTGCAGTTGCCGAGGAGCTGTGGGGAGCCAGGACGCCCACGTCCAATCAACCGCCACGCGGCGCCCAAGGCCGCAGGCTATTGGGGCCTGCGGCGCTTCGCACTTGCCTCTTCGCTTCTCTGCTAAGCCAAGTCCAAGCGCGCCTTGGGCCCGGGGGCTACTGTCGGCGTTCTGGGAACGGGGTACCCAGACTTGCCTGCCTGCGGCCTGCGGCGTGGCTCAAGGGGTGGCCCAGTACGACCCATCTTCATCAACACATGTTCAAGACCCTCGCGAGGGGCCAAGCCTCGCGGGGCGGACGACAGGAGGCTTCCTCGGGCACAACCTCGTCAGGCTGGCTCGTGAGGAGGCGGAGAGATCAAGGCGGGGTACCTCAGGAGGTGCCCATGACGCAAGCCATGACGACCGAGGCCAGGCGGGCGCCAGGTGGGCGCCGGCCTGCGCAGAGTCCTTGTTTCCTCTTTGGTGCAAAGGGGGCATAGCGTGACATCACGCCACGGCCCGGTCATTATTCGAACCATTTTTCTCAACCAGCTATTGCACATATTGTGAAGCGGTTTCCTTAACACGTCCTATCAAAGCAGAGATCATGTCCCCTAATCACGGGATTCTCATCAATACGGGTATGGGTAATCCCACCATGCCATCAATTGTGGTGCTTGGGAGGTGAGCGATTCCCAACGGGCAAGTGGGGAGGCGCACCACTTCCATCGCCTCTATAAAGGGATAAGAGTTCCCCATTTTTACCCACGCCTCCTTCCTCCTTTGCCCACTCTTGCCCCCTCAAGCTCCAGCGCCCTAGCCCAAGTCTTCTCCGCACAACTAGACATGTCCGGAGCAGGAGGCAAGTGGGTGGCTTCCACCGTGAAGGAGAAGCACATCACAAATCTTCGGGCGGCCGGATACTTGGCCGCGGACATAGCGCACCGGCTACCAGACGACGGGCAGGTCATTCCGACACCGGGACCCCAGGAAAGGGTCGTGTTTCTCGCCCACTTTGTCCGTGGACTGGGGTTTCCACTTCATCCCTTTGTCCGCGGGATCATGTTCTACTATGGGCTAGATTTCCATGATCTAGCCCCGAATTTCATCCTCAACATCTCGGCGTTTATCATCGTGTGCGAGGCCTTCCTCCGCATCAAGCCTCACTTTGGCTTGTGGCTGCAAATCTTCTGTGTGAAGCCGAAGATCGTGAGCGGCCAGCAAGCGGAGTGCGGAGGGGACATGGTGGGAAAGATGCCTAACGTCACCTGGCTTGACGGCTCCTTTGCGGAAACCGTGAAGGGGTGGCAATCGGGGTGGTTCTACATCACTGAGCCGCGTGGCGCCAACTGGGCGGCGTCCCCCGAGTTCTGATGTGGAACCCCCATGCGGCTCACCTCCTGGGAAAAGAAGGGCTTGTCCTGGGGCGAATCTACGGAGCTGACCGGACTCCAGACCTGCATCAAGAGCATGAAGGACAAGAACATCAAGCTTGTCAATGTGATCCAGGTCATGCTCGTTCGCCGGATTCTCCCGTGCCAAAGGCGGGCATTTAATCTGTGGGAGTTCGTCCCAGCCGAACACCAGACGCTTCGGAGGCTCTATGACATGATGCATAAAGGCGCATGGAAGGTGTTGTTCAAGGCCTCCGAAGTACCTCCTCCCACATCCGAGGACCGCAGGCTTCACGCCACGCGGCCTCCTAGTCAGGTGAGTTCTTAGACTACCACCGGATTCGATTCTTCCCAATATATTCATGGGGGAGTCTTAAGTAACTATGCATATTTGCTCAGGATTATGTGGAGACAGCGGAGCAGATTGACTGTCCGGCTCCGCTGCCAGAAGGACCTGCTGATGCTCTCCTGACGGAGATGCTAGTCCCGGCGCCCTACAAGGTGCCGGAGAAGAAGGCCGAAAAGAAGGCCCCGGGGATCCGAAAGGGTCTCCAGCATAAGGTTGTGCCGAAAGCCTCGCCCGAAGACGATGAGGCACACTCCTCCCACGAAGGGGAGGAAGAAGAAGAAGATGCTCCATCCGGAAAGGATGAGGGGCCTGGGGAGGTGGACCAGGGGACTGGAAAAGGCCCTCGGCGCAAGGACGTCATACCCACATCGTCCGATGACGACGAGACAGATTCCTCCCGCGGAGGTGGGAGGAAGCAAGAAGAAACTCTACCTCCCCGCACTGGGGAGGAGAAAAAGAGGAAAGCCGCCCCAGAGGGGGAGGCTGGGGCGTCCAAGAAGGGAAAGGTGTCCCTTCCGGACTACTCCGCCATGGCCGCTCTCAACGAGGAGGGGTGGCTGCCCAGGGGGAAGCCCCTAGCGCAATCGTAAGTATCCATACTCTGTTATGACTTTACTTCACAGTCTTTTTATAACACCGAACATATATGTAGTCCGGCCAGGGTTCATCCTGAGGTATCTTCGTCGGATGTATCCCTGAGCGATTCAGAGATGAACTCGCTCCCGACGGCCACTACTCCTCAACCTGCGGATGACACGGAGGTGTTGTCCCTAAGGCTCCCAGAGCGGGGGGAGGTGACTCTGGAGATGCCCCAAGGCAGAATTCCAGATGTCGGACACGCGGGGTTCAAGATCCCTGCGGATCGTGTTGATGAGAGCCACAGTAGGCCGGGCTCTCAGCCGAACACTGTTCCAGAACCTTCAATGGTTTCGGACTCAGGCGGGCAACGCCTCGTTAGGGAGGGCGAGCCGTCTGCATCGAGGACTTCCATTGCGCCCGAGGCGCCGGATTGTCTGCTGGAAGCGCTTCGCGGCGCTTCGCGGCGCTTCGCGGCTCTTCGCGGCGCTTCCATGGATGAAGAGCACCGTACTCTTATGAGTGCGGTGATTCAGAAGGTTTCGTCCGCCAAGAGCGGACTAACTGAAGCTTGCACCAGCCTCCTGACAGACTTTGAGGTAAGTAATAAAAATGTGTGAAATTACCACCCGATAGGTAGTAGCCCCTGATACTCTGTTTGGTGTTTGGAAAGAAGAACCAAACGGAGGGTCAATTATAATCCGCAGGAGTCTAATAATAAGTGTGAAATAAGCAGGCTGTGCTTCTTGCCGCTGCTGTCCGCGCAGCCGAGATCGCCGGACTAAAACGGGATCTGGAGCAGGAGCAGGGAGAGCTCGACCTCACGAAGAGGCAGCTCGAAGAGAGCAAAGGTGAGTGATTCCCCGCTCTCACATAATGAAGGCTATATAAAATTGGTTATTCTAACAATGAAGCGTCGTGATTGTGTAACAGGGGCCACCGCTGAAGTGGCGTCCCTGAAGAAAGCACTGTCCGAGGCTGAAGACAAGGCGGCCTTGGAATGCAAGGAGCGCGAAAAGCAAAGTGCTAGAGTGCGCGAGGTACATCAAGAGCTCCGGGACCTCGGCAAGAAGTTCAAGTCCATGGAGCATGATTTGAAGATGAAAGAGGCCGAGCTTGTGAAGGCCCTCGTGAGTATGAGAGATGGCAAGGCCGAAGCCGAGAAGGCACAGCAGGAAATCGAGGAGGCCAAAAAGATAGCGGCGGGTAAGAAATTCTTTATGCAAAGCAAACATGTGGAGGAGGCGCTTCTTTTACTTACCCGAATTCGGAGCTCTCCAGGGGCATTCGCAGATCTACCACGCAGCGTAGCAGATGTCGGGGAGTTCTACCGTGCCCAGGAGGGGAGCTCAACGGAGAAGCTGTTGTGGTCCGAGTATGCTGGGGCCGAACACCCAATGCCTCTGAGTGACCAACTGAAGTAGTTGGTCGAACTCCACAGGGCGGCCGAAGTAGATATGAAAGATTTCATAGTCCGGATGTGGCCTGGTGAGCCCCTGCCCACTAGCTACTTCGGCCTGATCAATGGTGAATGCCTGTCCGCGGCTTGAAGTGATCAAGTGACCCGTTTGCATTGAGGGTGCCCGCCGGGCCTTTGCCCGCGCGAAGGTGCATTGGGGCAAGCTGGATGCGGAGAAGCTGGTGAAGGACGGGCTGCCGGAGGGCAAGGCGCATCACCATCCCGAGATGTACTATGATGGCGTTATGAAGGGCGCTCATCTCGTGGCCGATGAATGTACCAAGGACAAGATCTTTGATTGAATGTACCTCTGCCGTTGTTGTAATTTAAAGACGAAGTTACTTGTGCTATGTAGCACTGTTTGATTTAAAATATTACCTTCTGTGCGGCTGGTTATAGAATTCTGAAAGTAGGCTAGTCGTCGGCTTCCGCCCCCACGTAACTAGTACTGGGGTGTTCGTGGAAAACCCGGACACTCTTTATCCAAATGTTTGGTCCCTTAAGGAGGTGTCCGGCGCAGCGAACAAGGCAATCGGACTATGCGGCTTTATAACTTTCACTTAGCCATAGATGTCTACAATTGTAAATTTCGGCGAAGCCCCTAGAATCCGGAAGGCCGAATTGGGGCGCTATATATGCCTAGATCGGACAAAGCCGATTTATCGCCTAAAGCGGAAAAATCTTTAAGGATTTTAAGACCTCTCGAACAGCGGCCAACTCTCGCCACATCATGCCGTTCAGTTTTTGGCTTTCTCTACTGAGGTGCTCGTCCGGAAGAACCAGGACACAATCGCAGTAGTTCTCCCTGCGCTACCTTAGCCGATATAACGGAACGTAAGGTACCAAAACAAGGGAGCCGGGCTAACCCAACTGTAGACCCAAGACATGATTCAGAGCTGATGCATATAGTGCTATAAGTTCGTGGTGCCGCACTGTTCAAAGTGTTCGGACTTGTCTTGTCGTATGATGGGGCGCCATGAGAAGCCCCTGGCAAAATGACCATACCAAGGTGTACGGATGCAATATCAAATAAACATTTATAAGAAAAAAAATGCTCAAATAAGAATAATAAGCTAACGATATATATGATCTCACATTGATGAATAATATGTTTAAGCGTATGTTTACAATGGATGCATTAAGCGGAGATAAATAGGACTATTTGACATGTCCTATCCAGGGACAGGCTGCGTACAAATAGATAAAACAGGTATAACGATCGTAAATAGATTCCACCTGGGTATTTCCTTCTATGCGCAACGCCTGTGGCCTGCTTGGTTTTCTCCCCTGTATAGGTCCGACAATCCGGCTCTTCTGAATAGGCTGCCCTAAGGCAGTGTCCTGAAAGAAAATAAAAAAAGGAAGGTTTTTTTATGAAAGTATGTTGGGTGATACCGTACTTTTGACTGAGTCACTGCTGCGCCTCCGCCTGTGCCCATGGTATTTTGAGTGTGTAATTGTGTATGTGTGGCACGAATGCTGCTTTGATGGGGTTTGAGCGGAGGCTGGACTGCTAATCGCGCTCTTGGCATGACTGATGATCCTGTTGCGGGGTGCTCCGGACTCGCTTGATGGTGCTTGGGGTTGTCATCGTTGGATTGGTGGTTTACCGGAGGAGGCCGCATTGTACTTCTGCCGCGAGGGCTGCGGTATGCTCTTCTGTGTGGAGAGAGCGATCCATGTTTCCATTGACTGTTATGACCCCGCGCGGGCCTGACATCTTGAGCTTGAGGTATGCATAATGTGGTACCACATTGAATCTAGCAAATGTGGTTCGTCTGAGCAGTGCGTGGTAACCACTACGGAAAGGGACGATGTCAAAGATTAACTCTTCGCTTCAGAAGTTGTCCGGGGATCCGAAGACCACTTCCAATGTTATGGAGCCCGTACAGCAGGCCTCTACTCCAGGAATTACACCTTTAAAGGTGGTTTTGGTGGGCTTGATCCTTGAGGGGTCGATGCCCATTTTGCACACTGTGTCCTGATAAAGCAGGTTCAGGCTGCTACCGCCGTCCATAAGGACTCACATGAGGTGAAATCGGTCGATGATTGGGTCTAAGACCAATGCGGCTGAGCCACCATGACGGATGCTAGTAGGATGATTCCTACGATGAAAGGTGATCGGACAAGCTGACCATGGTTGAACTTGGGGGCGACTGGCTCCATCGCGTAGACGTCCCATAGTGCCCGCTTCCGTTCCCGCTTGGGGATGTGAGAGGCGTAGATCATGTTGACCGTTTTCACCTTGGGGGGGGGGGATTTCTTCTGTCCCCCCATGTTCGGACGCCGGGGCTCCTCATCATCGTCACTGTGCAGCCCCTTGTCCTTGTTTTCGGTGTTTATTTTGCCGGCCTGTTTGAATACCCAGTAGTCTCTGTTGGTGTGGTTGGCTGGCTTGTCTGGGGTGCCATGAATTTGGCACGAGCGCTCCAGTATATGGTCCAGACTGGACGGTCCCTGATTGTTTCTTTTGAACGACTTCTTCCGCTGACCGTATTTGGATCCGCTGAATCCGGCGTTTACTGCCGTGTCTTCAGTGTTGTCGACGTTGTTCCGTCGCTTATGTCTGTTGCGTCGTGGCTTGCCATTATTGTCGCGGACATCCGAAGTGCCGGAATGTGGCGTGGTGCCGCTGCGAGCCAACCAGCTGTCCTCGCCTGCGCAAAAGCGGGTCATTAGTGTTGTGAGAGCTGCCATGGACTTGGGTTTTTCCTGGCCGAGGTGTCGAGCAAGCCACTCGTCATGGATATTATGCTTAAAAGCCGCCAGGGCTTCAGCGTCCGGACAATCGACTATTTGGTTCTTTTTAGTTAGGAACCGAGTCCAGAATTTCCTGGCTGACTCTCCAGGCTGTTGAGTAATGTGGCTCAGGTCATCAGCGTCCGGTGGTCGCACATATGTGCCCTAGAAGTTATCGAGGAATGCGTCTTCCAGGTTTTCCCAACTGCTAATGGAATTTGCTGATAGGTTGTTTAGCCAGTGCCGGGCTGGTCCTTTGAGCTTAAGGGGAAGACACTTGATGGCGTGTAGATCGTCTCCGCGGGCCATGTGAATGTGGAGAAGGAAATCTTTGATCCATACTGCGGGGTCTGTTGTGCCATCGTATGATTCGATGTTTACGGGTTTGAACCCTTCTGGGAATTCATGATCCATCACTTCGTCAGTGAAGCAGAGGGCGTGTGCGGCGCCTCTGTGCTGAGCTATGTGGCTATGCAGTTCGAATTGGTCTGGGTTGCTGTGTTCGGCCCGGCCGGACTTGTTGATGATGTATCCGACGTGACGGTCATCGTCGCACGCTGGGGCGCGCCCCTGCGATCCGTAGATCGATCTTGTCTGTCCTGCTTTGTTTTGCAGAATATCTTGCAGGTCTTGCCTGTTGCCTCGGGCCGTAGTGTATTGGTGTGGGGGTGCAGGCTGGTATTCGGGCTGATATCCCGTTTTATCCCAGCCACGGGCTGGCCGGTCAGCCGTTTGGCGCTCGAGTCCGTATTCCTCGGCTACCAGGACTTCAGTCCATCTATCTGTGAGCAGGTCTTGATCAGCCTGGAGTTGCTGTTTCTTCTTCTTTAGGCTCCTTGTAGTGGCAATAAGCCGGCGCTTGCTCCACGGGATCCTCAGGCACGCCAAACTTGTCGTCGCCAAGGCTAATCTCGTCTTCGGAGGGGGCCATATAGTTGTCCTCCTCCGGGTATCCGTCAGTCGTCTGGGCTGACCTGCTCATCCTCCTGTTCGGCCTGCTCGAAGGCGGGCTGGTCAGGGTTGTATTCCTCTTTGGCACCATCCGGATTGCTTTCCTCTTTGGGGCCGGTATTGCTGTGGCAGGGCTTGGAGCGGCGCCGACGACGCCCATGCTTTGCTTTTCTCCCTGAGGGGTTATCCTCCGTTGCCTCATCACCATTGGTTTCCTTCGGAGTGTCCACCATGTATATATCATATGAGGAGGTGGCCGTCCACCGCCCTATGAGCGGTGGATCCTGTAATTCTCCTGCATCGTCGTCCATACCGTCGATGTCTTCGGAGTCAAAGTCAAGCACCTCGGTTAAATCATCGACCGTGGCAATGAAGTGTGTGTTGGGTGGGCAACGAATTCCTTCGTCGCCTGCTTCCCACTCAAGCCGGACATAGTTCGGCCCAGAGCCTCCTGACAAAGGGAGAGATTTTAATGAGTTCAGCATGTCGCCAAAGGGCGAGTGCTGGAAGATGTCCGCAGCAGTAAACTCCATTACCGGAGCCCCGCCTGGCTCGGCTGGCTCGAGGGTGTGCGGACCAGAACCAACAACCGGACACAAGTCCGGGGGCCCGGGGTTACAGGCTTCCACAGAGGCGAGGCCTGTGTTTGGCTCCACCACCGTTGAGTGTGCGGCCTACGTTTGGCTCCACCCCTCCGTCCTTAGGCAACACAACCTGCTCCGGATTTAGATCCGGGGCTACTGCAGGGGTGATATCCCGAGCATCGTCCGACAGCAGGTCTAAGCCGTGCCCATCGTAACTGTTCGGTGCTCCTAGCACAGGCCCAAATCCGTCGAAGATCAAGTCTCCGCGAATATCCGCTGTGTAGTTCAAGTTTCTGAACCTGACCTGGTGTCCAGGGGCATAGCTATTTATCTGCTCCAGATGGCCAAGCGAATTGGCCCGCAGTGCAAAGCCGCCGACCACGAAGATCTGTCCAAGGAGAAAAATCTCCCCTGGACCGTGTTGTTGACGATTGAAGGCGCCATCAAGCCCTGCAGCAACGACATAGAGGAACTCTCAATGAAAGCACCAATGTCAGTGTCAAAACCGGCGGATCTCGGGTAGGGGGTCCTGATCTGTGTGTCTCAGGCTGATGGTAAGAGGAAGCAAGGGACACAATGTTTACCCAGGTTTGGGCCCTCTCGATGGAGGTAAAACCCTACTTCCGGCTTGATTAATATTTTAGATATGAGTAGTACAAGAGTAGATCTACCACGAGATCGTCGAGGCTAAACCCCAGGAGCTAGCCTATGATGGTATGATTGTAATTGTGATCGGCCTTCTAAGGACCAACCTCTCCGGTTTATATAGACACCGGAGAGGGCTAGGGTTTACATGGAGTCGGTTACAAGGAAGGAAACACAATATCCGGATCGCCAAGCTTGCCTTCCACGCAAAGGAGAGTCCCATCCGAACACGGGCCGAAGTCTTGAGTCTTGTATCTTCACGCTTCAATAGTCCGGACGATGTATACAGTCCAGCTGTCCGGATACCCCGTAATCCAGGACTCCCTCAGCTGGCACGGTAGAACTTGGGGGAGGTGTATCTGGGCACTTGTGAGCCTGCGCGGGACTCAGGAGGCCCTACCTCAAGGCGGGTTGAGCCTGGATTCTAGGTGCGGGGCGCTCATAAGAAACCTGTGGGGTGTTGCGGAGGCCTACGCCGAATGAATCTCTGGAGGTCATCGCATGAGAAGGCCAAATACCAATGACCCCAGGAGGTCACTTGAACGGGGCCGGCCCGTCAGACAGAGCTCAACCGTTGGGTTTATCGACACTGCAGGGACGGACCCAAGCATATACGCTGTGCCCAGTCTTCTCATTCGACAATCCTAAGGAAAGACCACCGACGCATGGCTCCTGCGGCGGCGAGGCACCGGGTCAGGCGCCCTGACTCACCCACTCCCGATTAGCTCATGAGAGAACAAGGCACCAAGGACCCCAGGAGGTGACATGCACAGGAGCTAGCCTGCCAGACAGAGCTCAACCACTTGGATTTAACAACGTTGCAAGGACAGACCCAAGCACAGACGTCGTGCCAGTCCTTAATCATGAGGCGGTCATGGGTGGGGTTTTGAGGTCGCACAACATTCATGGTGACGAAGCACCGAGCATGCAGTTTGCAATGTTTAGGAAACTCATAAAAGGCAAAGCTAGTTAAGATACGTGCGGAAAATGATACAGGCTGCAGGGACGGGCCCTAGCAGCTTCAGGATAGTGCAGCCCAAGGGGAGCCCTCAACTGAGCAAACCAAAAAGTCACCTGACACTGGCATTGTCGAGGTAGCTAAAGTAGCGTGCCGCAGAAGCTGCTCCTCACCAGCTGGGTGGCTCCTGAGGCCCGGGGAGCTCACGAGGGTCCAACACTTCCTCCGACAGGGCCGCCTGGTGCCTGGCCTTGTGAGAGGCCATAGTGCGCTGCGCGAGGCACTGGTACGTGGCGCCCGTGTTCAGTAGGCCAAATGGCATGCAGACGTAGTTGCAAGAGTAGCCCCCGCTGATGTCTACTATGCAACCTTCTTCTTGTAGACTCGTGTTGGGCCTCCAAGCACAGAGTTCTGTAGGACAGTAGCAAATTTCCCTCAAGTGGATGACCTAAGGTTTATCAATTCATGGGAGGCATAGGATGAAGATGGTCTCTCTCAAACAACCCTGCAACCAAATAACAAAGAGTCTCTTGTGTCCCCACACTACTAGGGAAAAGCCTATACACAGAATCTTACCAGCAGCGCTCTTCAAAATACCACGCTACTGCTACTTAGCAGCAGCGCGTGTTGCCGAAACGCGCTGCTGACTTGGAAATAGCAGTAGCGCGTGCACCGCATACAGCGCTACTGCTATAGTTGCCATGACCTCGCCCCCCCCCGCTAGCTATAGCAGTAGCGCACTTTACTATAGAGCGCTACTGCTATTCAGGTTAGCTGTATCGCTTTTCGGCAAACGCGCTACAACTATCCCTACCTTATCCCCACGCGCACGACCGACCCTCTCACTCACACTCTCACTCTCGCCCGCGTAAACCGTCGTCGTGCGTTGCCGCCGCCGCCGCCTTCGTCCGTCCGCCGCCGAGGTAATCCCCTCCTTCCATCCCTCCTCCATCCTCCTCGCACATCCTCCCTCCTCCTGCGGCCGCCCCTCCCTCCTCCGCCGCCGCCCTCCTCCCTCCGCCTGCGGCCGCCCCTCCTCCCTCCTCCGTCGGCAGCCCTCCTCCCACTGCCCTCGACCGCGCCTCCCTAGCTACCTCTCCGTCGCCCCCACCCCCTGCTACTAGTTAGTACTAGATTTAGTAGTAGTAGATGTTAATTTAGGGTTAGCTAGTACTAGATGTTGCTTAGTTAGTACTAGATTTTTAGTAGTAGTAGTGGTAGTTGAACTACTTTAGTTGTAGTTGAACTAGTTTAGTAAGTAAATTAATAAACTAGTTGAACTAGTTGAATTAACAGAACTAATCTATTTTTAGTAAGATAATTAATATAACAGTTGAACTACTTTATTTTTAGAAAGAACTAGTTTTTTTTCTATTTATAGTAAGTTTATATTTAGTAAGAACTAGTTGAATTAATAAAACTAGTTGAACATGTCATGTTTGTTGTTAGTGATAACTTATATGGTTTTAGGTGACCTCCGTCGTCCCCATCACCGACCCCCTCCGACATCCCCGCCGTCGTCCCAGTCACCGACCCCCTCCGACATCGGGGTGAGACCAGCCAAATATCCTTGTATATCTTGTGTTGTTGCTCAAATAGGATATGTGGTTGCCCAAGTGGCCGTTCATGTTCAATTTACTTCTCCGAGTGGCCTATGTTTTGCCGGAGTGTTGATTAATTTCCGTTCCGACAAATTTTAGGCGCTCGATATGTCCTTTTTTAGCAAAGGTCATGCCGGATTTTGTCGTGAATTCTAGCATGGCTTGTGCTAGAATATGTACAAGTTTAATCTTTGAATTATGATTGTAGGAAATGTCGTACTCGGACGACGACGGTCTCCCGGGGGAGTGTAGCTGGTGCCACGATGATCGAGGTATGTGCGACAGGTTCGTTCGGCTGGATGAAGATCAGCGCTTCAGCATTAAGCTCGAGGAGACCTTCGATTGTGAAACGGTACGCAACAACGACAAGTGTTTTTTTCTCCATTAAGCATGACTTCAACTATTTCAACGTCTAATTTTCATATTTTATAATTCGACTAGCTTATCCCATGCCATGCAAGACGCTATGTCTTGGAGAGGATGGGTTTTGAAGACCATGAAAATTTCGAAACAAAGAAAATACACCTAAGGACCCATCATGATATGGATTTTGAAGTAAACCTGTGCAGTGCTCAGAGCGTAACCCATTTTGGTTGCCAAAATTGGGAAGCACTTTGCAAAATGTATGGTTTTTATGAGGGTATGATTGTCACCATGGATCTTGGTGATCCTGACAGCAAGGAAGACAATATGGACCTTTGGGTCCTTGTTGATACGCTTCTGATTGTACCGCTATGTGAGTTTCTCAAACATATTTATTAACTAATTTATATTGTTTATTTCAAAATAGTTGATAGCTTATTTTGATTCTTCAAAGACTGTGCGGAAGATGGTAGATAAAACCCACTACACTGAAGGCACCCAATTAACATATAAGGAGAAAAATCATCTGATCGCATTTTGTACTCTTCTTGAGAATTGCAATGACTATTATCGAACTCCTCCAAATTATGGTGAATACATGCCACTAGTGCATGTGTTGAACAACGATAACTTCTATGGAGATACCCTGGTAAGATTTTTTACTATTACGACATCCATGCATCTTTTGCATACTTCTAAAACTAGTACATCATTGCTAACTACGAAGTTATTATTATGTTTTTCAACAGAAACTCCCGATGGATTGTGTGCCTCATCTTATGTCTCTGCATGGTCGCCTCTTAGTTCTGAACATACTGCCAAGTAAATCTACGGAGCTCACCTGTGCATATCGGATTTCTAAAACCCGTGAACACATGATCATCAGAGAATGGAAGAAATGTATGGACATTCGCAAGGAGGTTCTTGGAAGTAACATTCAGCGAAAGGCAAGAATTGGAGACAGGCTAATCTCCATTCTCCATAATGGAGAGTCAGGGGCTATCTTGTTTTTTGTTATTTTACCTTAGAAAATGTAGTAGGTCCTATGAGGTAATGTGTTAGAGTTGATAATGATGATCTTGAGGAGGTGTTATGTGATGTCAATGATGAAAATGATGATATTGAGGAGGTGTTATATGACAATGATGTATTATGATGCTAAGTTGTTAATGATATGATGATGATGATGATATTATTATATCATTGGGTGAAAGAACTGCGGATTAGTTTCAAGTGGATGGACATCCACTTGAAACTAGTCCACGGTTCTTTCACCCCATGATGTAATAACTCATTATGATGTAAAAACAATCTCTAAATTCCTGTTGTATGAAAACTTGTGTAAAGGTGTATGAATACAACATGAAAAGAAAAAGAAAAGGAATAAAATACTAAAAAATAGTAGTAGCGCGGGTAAGGAGAAGCGCTACTACTAGTTACCAGTAGCGATGTTCTGTTGAAGCGCTGCTACTAAGTCAATTTAGAAGTAGCGTGGGCAAAGACGCGCTATTGCTAAGCATTAGCTGTAGCGCCTTATCAGTAGCGCTCCTGCCCGCGCTACTGATAGGCCCAAAACCCGCGCTGCTGCTAGGCTTTTCCCTAGTAGTGCCAACACACCCAATACATTGGTAAATTGTATAGGTGCACTACTTCGGTGAAGATATGGTGATGCAAGTGTAATATGGATAGTAGATATAGGTTTTTTGTAATCTGAAAATATAAAAACAGCAAGGTAACTAGTAACAAAAGTGAGCAGAAACGGTATTGCAATGCTTGGAAACAAGGCCTAGGGTTCATACTTTCACTAGTGCAAGTTCTCTCAACAATTATAACATAATTGAATCATATAACAATCCGTCAACGTGCAACAAAGAATCACTCCAAAGTTTCAATCAGAGAATGTAGGACGAAAACGTGCATCAACCCTTATGCATAGATTACCCCAATGTCACCTTGGGAACCGCGAGTTGAGTACCAAAACATACATCAAGTAAATCAATAGAACATCCCATTGTCACCACAAATATCCCAATGCAAGACATACATCAAGTGTTGACAAATCCAATACTCAATCCAACATAACAAAACCTCAAAGAGCAAGACTCAATTCATCAAAAGAAGGTAGAGGGGGAGAAACGCCATATGATTCAACTATAGTAAGAAAGCTCACGGTACATCAAGATCGTGCCAAATCAAGAACACGAGAGAGAGAGAGAGAGAGAGAGAGAGAGAGAGAGAGATCAAACACATAGCTACTGGTACATACCCTCAGCCTCGAGGGTGAACTACTCCTCCTCGTCATGGAGACCATCAGGATGATAAAGATAGCATCTGGTGATAGTTTCCCCCTTCCGCAGGGTGCCGGAACGGGCTCCCGATTGTTTTTTCATGGCTACAGAGGCTTACAACGACATAACTCACTATCTAGGTTTCTTTTCGGGGGGTTTATATACTTATAGGAATTTTTGGGGTCGGGAACAAGTTAGGGGGACTCCCTAGAAGTCCAGAAGCGAGGGGGCGCGCCTTAGGGGGGTGCGGCTTGAACTACGTCGGTATTTTCCCAAAGAGGAAGGGATGATGCAGCACAACTACGGTAGGTATTTCCCTCAGTGATGAGACCAAGGTTATTGAACCAGCAGGAGAACCATGCAACACTACGTAAACGGTACCTTCACACAAAGAACAAGTACTTGCAACCCGACGTAAAAGAGGGGTTGTCAATCCCTCCCGGGTAAGACATAGATAAAATTGTAGTAGATTTGATAAATAGATCTCGCGGAAACGCGAGATAAAATAAATAACAATAAATTGCAGCAAGGTATTTTTGGGTTTTTGGATTAATAGATCTGAAAATAAAAGCGAATAAAAATAGATCTCGAAGGCAAATATGATAAAGAAGAGACCCGGGGGCCGTAGATTTCACTAGTGGCTTCTCTTGAGAAAAATAGCATACGACGAGAAAACAAATTATTGTTGGGCAATTGATAGAACTTCAAATAATTATGATGATATCCAGGCAATGGTCATTATATAGGCATCACGTCCAAGATTAGTAGACCGACTCCTGCCTGCATCTACTACTATTACTCCACACATCGACCGCTATCCAGCATGCATCTAGTGTATTAAGTTCATGGAGAAACGGAGTAATGCAATAAGAACGATGACATGATGTAGAAAAGATCTATTCATGTAGGAATAGACCCCATCTTGTTATCCTTAATAGCAATGATACATACATGTCATTTCCCCTTCTGTCACTGGGATTGAGCACCGTAAGATCAAACCCAACACAAAGCACCTCTTCCCATGGCAAGAAAAATCAATCTAGTTGGCCTAACTAAACCAAAGAGTCGAAGAAGAAATACGAGGCTATCAGTAATCATGCATATAAGAGATCAAAAGACTCAAATAACTTTCATGGATAAACACATAGATCTGATCATAAACTAAAAGTTCATGGTATCCCAACAAACACACCGCAAAAAGAGTTACATCAAATAGATTTCCAAGATTCCATTGTATTGAGAATCAAAAGAGAGAGAGGAAGCCATCTAGGTACTAACTACGGACCCAAAGGTCTACAATGAACTACTCACGCATCATCGGAGAGGCACCAATCAGGATGATGAACCCCTCCGTGATGGTGTCTAGATTGGATCTATGGTTTCTGGAACTTGCGGCGGCCGGAATTGTGTTTCATCGACTCCCCTATGGTTTTTGGATTTTCTGGGTATTTATAGAGCAAAGAGGCGGTGCTAGAGGCGGCTGAGGTGGGCACAAGCCACCTGGGTGCGCCTGGGCCCCAAGGCGCGCCCAGGTGGGTTGTGCTCCCTTCGGAGCCCCCCTCTGGTACTTCCTTCGCCCAACTTGTGTCTTTTGGTCCAGAAAAAATGTCCAAAAAGTTTTGCTGCGTTTGGATTCCGTTTGGTATTGATTTTCTGCGAAGTAAAAAACAAGCAAAAAACAACAACTTGCACTGGGCACTATGTCAATAGGTTAGTCCCGAAAAATGATATAAAGTTGCTATAAAATGATTGTAAAACAGTCAAGAATGATAATATAACAACATGGATCAATAAAAAATTATAGATACATCGGAGACGTATCAGCATCCCCAAGCTTAATTCCTGCTCGTCCTCGAGTAGGTAAATGATAAAAACAGAATTTTTGATGTGGAATGCTGCCTAACATGTTCATTACATATTATTTTCTTTGTAGCATGGACATTTGGACTTTTATATGATTCAAATCAATAGTCTAGTTTTGACATGAAGATTTCACTACTCAAGCATATCGACAAGCAACCATGTCTTTCAAAATATCAACACTAAAGCAAGTTACCCCTAGCCCATTATGCTCAGCCATTGATCCATTCATGAAACACACTCGCATATTTGCTACACCCAATGCTCAAGTACGATCATAGTGCCCCTTAGTTGGTGCTTTATAAGAGAGGATGGAGACTCAAGTAAAAATAAAAATTGCATAAAGTAAAAAAGAAAGGCCCTTCACAGAAGGAAGTAGGGATTTGTAGAGGTGCCAAAGCTCAAAGCGAAAAAGATAGAGATAATTTTTTTGGGTGGCATGCTTTTCCTGTCAACGAAAACGGTCGAGTAGTTCCCAATACTTCCCATACTAGATATATCATAGGCGGTTCCCAAACAGAAAATAAAGTTTATGCCTTTTTCCACTATACTTTCACATTCCATGGCAAACCGAATCCACGGGTGCCGTCCATACTAACACTTTCCAAGGAATTTATTATTTGACAACATAAAGTAAATTCATTTTTTATTTCGGGACTGGGCATCCCTAATACCTTTGCCGTACTCTCATGCAATGACAAGTGAATAAGCACTCATCTTGAGAATAACACATCTAGCATGGAAAAATATCAGCCACCCCTACCATTTCATGAGCAGTACGAACACACAAAAAGGAAATTTATTTTGAAAACTAGAGATGGCACATACAAATTTGCTTAGAACGGCACAGAAATACCGCATATAGGTAGCATAGTGGACTAATGTGGCAAATCTGATTTAAGGATTTTGGATGCACAAGTAGTAATCATACTTAGTGCAAATGAAGGGTAGCAAAAGATTTAGAAGCATCCAACCAAGAAACAAAAAATCTCATAAGCGAGCATTAAGCATAACTAACACCAAATAATGCACCATAAGTAGGATGTAATTTCATTGCATAACTATTTACTTTCATGCTTGCATAGGGAATCACAAACCTTAACATCAAAATTCTTACTAAAGCATGACAGTAAATAGTTATGCAAGGAATCAAATTTATTTTGTCCAACATGATTCACATATTATATCATCATATCGCAAAACTATTACAAGGAATCAAATTTATTTTGTCCAATGGTCTTCATGAAAGTTTTTATTATATCCCTCTTGAATATCTATCACTTTGGGACTAATTTCATATGTTGCTTTTGATAGCTCAAACAAATCTAGGTGAAGAGCATGAGCATAAAAAAATTCTTCTCTCAAAATAATTTAAGTGAAGCATGAGAGAATTTCTAAAAAAATTAGTAACTCTCAAATAAATCTAAGTGAAGCATGAGAGCATTTCTTCAAAATACTAAAGCACACCATGCTCAAAAAGATATAAGTGAAACACTAGAGCAATTCCATCGCTCAAAAGATTTAAGTAAAGTGTAGAGAGCAATTCTAATTAATCATAGCATAATTTTGGCTCTCTCAAATATGTGTGTCCAGCAAGGATACTTGACTTAAACTAAAAAAACAAGCAAAGACTCATATAATACAAGACACTCCAAGCAAAACTCATGATATGTGACAAATAAAAATATAGCTCCAAGTAAAATACCGATGGTCATTAGAGGAAAGAGGGGATGCCACTCGGGGGCATCCCCAAGCTTAGTTGCTTGTTCCTTTTTGGATAATAACTTGGGGTGCCATGGGCATCCTCAAGCTTAGGATCTTCTTACTCCTTATTCCTTCATCCATCGTGATCTCACCCAAAACTTGAAAACTTCAATCACACAAAACTCAACAAAACCTTCATGAGACCCGTTAGTATAAGAAAGCAAATCACTACTCTAAATACTGTTGCAAACCCATTCATATTTTATTTTTGCATTATATCTCCTGTATTCCAACTTTACTATAGCCTCTACCCTCCAATACAAACCATAGATTAAGCAAAATAAGCACACAACACAAAGAAAACAGAATCTGTCAAAAAAGGAACAGTCTATAGCAATCTGAAAACTTCGAATAGTTGTGTAACTCCAAAAATTCTGAAAAATTAGTACAACGTATTCAAGTTATATATAAGTCTTGTGTAAATAATTAAGAATTTTATCATGCTTCTGTGATTTTTAATAATTCTGCTACTAGCGCACAAAGTTTCTATTTTCCAACAAGATCAAATCAACTATCACCCAACATGATACCAAAGGCTTTGCTTGGCACTAACACTAATTAAAACACAAAAAACACAATCATAACAGTAGCATAAGTGCAAACGCTCAAGAACAGAAAGAAAAAGACAAAAATATTTGTTATTCATTGGGTTGCCTCCGAACAAGCGCTATAGTTTTATGCCCCTAGCTAGGCATAATGTATAGATCTAAGTGTTGTCATCTTTATTTCTAGATCCATAAGATGCTCTCATGATTGATTAATATGGTGGCTTAATTCTTGTTCTAGGTAAGTGTTCCATACCATTTCTTAGTGGAAATTGAAATTTAACATTGCCTTCTTTCATATCAATCACGGCACCAATAGCACATAAGAACGCTCTACCAAGTATAATTGGACAAGACAGATTGCAATAAATATCAAGAACAATAAAATCTATGGGCACGTAATTCCTAGTTGCAAGAATAAGAACATCATTAATTCTTCCCAAAGACTTTTTAGTAGTAGAATCCGCCAAGTGCAAATTTAAAGAACATTCTTTGATGTCGGTAAGACCAAGCACATTACCTAAAGATTTCAGAATTGTAGAAACACTAGCACCCAAGTCACATAAAGAAAAACACTCATAATTTTTAATCTTGACTTTGATAGTAGGTTCCCATTCATCATGTAATTTTCTAGGAATTGAAATCTCTAACTCCAACTTTTCTTCCAAAGCTTTCATCATAGCATCAACGATATGTTTAGTAAAAGCTTTATTTTGTTCATATGCATGGGGTAAATTTATCATGGATTGCAACAAAGAAATACAATCAATCAAAGAGAAATTATCATAATTAAAGTCTTTGTAGTCCAAAAGAGTGGGCACATCACCAGTTAAGGTTTTAACCTCTTCAAACCCACTTTTGTCAATTTTCTCAACAAGATTTTCATCATCCAATTTGTCGGGACGCCTTCTAACTAAACTTGACTCTTCTTCTGCCCCTTTTTCATCAATATTAATTTTACTAAATAAGGAATCAATAGAAGAAACACCAATCCTTTTAAGACCTTCGTCATTTTTATGAAAGCAATCGCTAGAAAATGCTTTTTCTAAAATTCTCTTTTATCTCTAAGCATAGCGGTTCTTTTCTTAATTTCCTCCATAGAAAGATATAAAGCTTTAATTGATTCCTCAACCTTAGGCACAAAAAAATTCATCTTGAGATTTTCTACATCATGAGAAATTCTATCAATGCTTCTAGACATATCATCAATCTTACTGAACTTTTCTTCTATTGTATTGCTGAAAACTTTTTGAGCATTGATAAATTCTTTAATATTATTCTCAAGATCAGAGGTGTTCCTATTATTATTATTATTATTATTATTATTATTATTATTATTATTATTATTATTATTATTATTATTATTATTATTATTATTATAAGAAGAATTACCATAAGTATTAGATGAATTACTAGTAAAAGGCCTAGGATTAAAATTACCTCTATCAGCATTGTTATTGAAATTGTTTCACGAGATGAATTTCACATCTACGGGATCACAATTTTGTTCAATAAATGTAGACAAAGGCACACCATTAAGATTAGTTGGAGCATTTTTAATACCAACCAATTTCATAAGATATCAACTTTGTCACTCAAAGAATTTATTTCTTCTACCGAATTAACTTTTTTACCAGTAGGAGCTCTTTCGGTATGCCATTGTGAATAATTTGCCATAATATTATCAAGCAATTTAGTAGCTTCACCGAAATCAATTTCCATGAAAGTATCACCCACGGCGGAATCTAAAAGATTTCTAGAAACAAAATTCAATCCCGCATAAATTTTTTTATGATCATCCAAAGATTTAAACCATGAGTAGGACAATTTCTTAGCATCAATTTTGTTCTTTCCCAAGATTGCACAACATACTCATGCTCAAGTTGTTTAAAATTCATGATTTGTGTCCTAAGGGAAATAATTTTCGCAGGCGGAAAATACTTAGTAATAAAAGCGTCTTTGCGCCTATCCCAAGAATCGATACTATTGTGAGGCAAGGAAGAAAACATTTTTTTGCACAATCTCGCAAAGAAAATGGGAATAATTTCAACTTCACAATATCATTGTCCACATCTTTTTTCTTTTGCATATCGCATAATTCCATGAATGTTTTAAGATGGGACGCAACATCCTCATTAGGAGTACCAAAAAATTGATCTTTCATGACAAGATTCAACAAAGCGACATTAATATCACAAGACTCCGCACTAGTGGCGGGAGGAGCAATCGGTGTGCTAATAAAATCATTGTTGTTGGTATTGGAGAAATCACACAACTTGGTGTTCTCTTGAGTCATCGTGACTACACAAGAAGATTGCACTCAAAACAGATCTGACGAGAAAACAGCGAACGAAAAAGGCGCGAATAGAATGACAAATTTTTTCGTAAGTGGGCCAGATGAAAACGAGAGGCAAATGGCAAATAATGTAAATTGCAAGGACATGAGATTTGTGCTTAAGAACCTGGTAGATGTTGATGATGTCTCCCCGACAATGGAGCCAGAAATTCATTTTGATGCGGCTTGAACTACATCGGTATTTCACCAAAGAGGAAGGGATGATGTAGCACATCTATGATAGGTATTTCCCTCAGTGATGAGATCAAGGTTATCGAACCAGTAGGAGAACTATGGAACACTATGTAAACGGTACCTGCACATAAACAACAAATACTTGGAACCCGACGTAAAAGAGGAGTTGTCAATCCCTCCCGGGTAAAAATAGATAAAATCATAGTAGATTGGATAAATAGATCTCGTGGAAACGCGAGATAAAATAAATAACAATATATTGCAGCAAGGTATTTTTGGGTTTTTGGATTAATAGATCTGAAAATAAAAGCGAATAAAAATAGATCTCGAAGGCAAATACGATAAAGAAGAGACCCGGGCGCCATAGATTTCACTAGTGGCTTCTCTCGAGAAAAATAGCATACGACGGGTAAACAAATTACTGTTGGGCAGTTGATAGAACTTAAAATATTTATGATGATATCCAGGCAATGATCATTATATAGGCATCACATCCAAGATTAGTAGAACGACTCTTGCCTGCATCTACTACTATTACTCCACACATCGACTGCTATCCAGCATGCATCTAGTGTATTAAGTTCATGGAGAAATGGAGTAATGCAATAAGAACGATGACATGACGTAGACAAGATCTATTCATGTAGGAATAGACCCCATCTTGTTATCCTTAATAGAAACGATACATACGTGCAATTTCCCCTTCTGTCACTGGGATTGAGTATCGTAAGATCGAACCCATCACAAAGCACCTCTTCCCATTGCAAGAAAAATCGATTTAGTTGGCCTAACTAAACCAAAGATTCTAAGAAGAAATACGAGGCT
Organism: Triticum dicoccoides; assembly: GCF_002162155.2. NCBI lineage: Eukaryota > Viridiplantae > Streptophyta > Magnoliopsida > Poales > Poaceae > Triticum > Triticum dicoccoides. The sequence goes on along the minus strand of NC_041387.1, from coordinate 427,194,476 downwards.
ATAAGTAATCATGCATATAAGAGATCAAAAGACTCAAATAACTTTTCATGGATAAAAACATAGATCTGATCATAAACTCAAAGTTCAACGGATCCCAACAAACACATCGCAAAAAGACTTACATCAAATAGATCTCCAAGAGGCCATTGTATTGAGAATCAAAAGAGAGAGAGGAAGCCATCTAGGTACTAACTACGGACCCAAAGGTCTACAATGAACTAATCACGCATCATCGAAGATGCACCAATGAGGATGATGAACCCCTCTGTGATGGTGTCTAGATTGGATCTGTGGTTTCTGGAACTTGCGATGGCTGGAATTGTGTTTCATCGACTCCCCTGGGGTTTTTGGATTTTTGTGTTATTTATAGAGCAAAGCAACGGTACGGGAGGCGGCCGAGGTGGGCACAACCCACCAGGGCGCGCCTGGGCCCCCAAGCACACCCAGGTGGGTTGTGGTCCCCTCGGAGCCCCCCTCTGGTACTTCCTTAGCTCAACTTCTGTTTTCTGGTCCAGAAAAAATGTCCCAAAAGTTTCGCTTCGTTTGGACTCTGTTTGGTATTGATTTTCTGCAAAGTAAAAAACAAGCAAAAAAACAACAACTCACAGTGGGCACTATGTCAATAGGTTAGTCCCAAAATATGATATAAAGTTGCTATAAAATGATTGTAGAACATCAAAGAATGATAATATAACATCATGGAACAATAAAAAATTATAGATACGTCGGAGACGTATTCGAGGGTGCGCCCTCCACCTTTGTGGTTGCCTACAGACTCTTCTGGCCCAACTCTGATGCTTCGTGGGCTTCTTTTGGTCCATAAAAAATCACCGCAAATTTTCAGCTCATTTGGACTCCGTTTGATATTCCTTTTCTATAAAACTAAAAAGCAAGGAAAAAATAGAAATTAGCACTGGGCTCTAGGTTAATAGGTCAGTCCCAAAAATAATATAAAATAACATATTAATGGATATAAATATCCAAAACAGATAATATAATAGCATGGAAAAATAAAAAATAATAGATACGTTGGAGGCGTATCAAGCATCCCCAAGCTTAATTCCTGGTCGTCCTCGAGTAGGTAAATGCTAAAACATATTTTTTATGTGGAATGATACCTAACATACTTATCCATGTAATTTTCTTTATTGGGGAAGAATATTCAGATCCATAAAATTCAAAACAAAGTTTAATATTGATATAAAAAAATTATACTTCGAGCATACTAATAAAGCAATCATGTCTTCTCAAAATAACATGTCCAAAGAAAGTTATCCCTACAAAATCATATAGTCTAGCTATGCTCCATCTTCATCACACAAAATATTAAATCATGCACAACCCCAATGACAAGCCAAGCAATTGTTTCACAATTTTGATGTTCTCAAACTTTTTCAACTTTCACACAATACATGACTGTGAGCCATGGATATAGCACTATAGGTGGAATAGAATATGGTGGTTGTGGAGAAGACAAAAAGAAAGAGATAGTCTCACATCAACTAGGCGTATCAACGGATTATGGAGATGCCCATCAATAGAAATCAATGTGAGTGAGTATAGATTGGCATGCAACGGATACACTAGAGCTATATGTGTATGAAAGCTAAAAAAACTAAGTGGGTGTGCATCCAACTCGCTTGGTAACGAAGACCTAGGGAAATTTGAGGAAGCCCATCATTGGAATATACAAGCCAAGTTCTATAATGAAAATTTCCCACTAGTATATGAAAGTGACAAAATAGGAGACTATCATGAAGATCATGGTGCTACTTTGAAGCACAAGTATGGAAAAAGGATAGTAGCATTGCCCCTTCTGTCTTTTGTCTCATTTTTTTGTTTTGGGCTCTTTGGGCTCTTTTTTCTCCCTCTCTTTTTTTCCTTTTTTTATTTTTCGTCCAGAATCTCATCCCGACTTGTGGGGGAATCATAGTCTCCATCATCCTTTCCTCACATGGGACAATGCTCTAATAATGATGATCATCACACTTTTATTTACTTTACAACTCAAGAATTACATCTCGATACTAGAACAAATATATGACTCTATATGAATGCCTCCGGCAGTGTACCGGGATGTGCAATGACTCAAGAGTGACATGTATAAAAATAAGAATGGTGGCTTTGCCACAAATACGATGTCAACTACATGATCATGCAAAGCAATATGACAATGATGAAGCGTGTCATAATAAACGAAACGGTGGAAGTTGCATGGAAATATATCTCGGAATGGCTATGGAAATGCCATAATAGGTAGGTATGGTGGCTGTTTTGAGGAAGGGCATATGGTGGGTTCAATGCACCGGCAAAAGTTGCGCGGTACTAGAGAGGCTAGCAATGGTGGAAGGGTGAGAGTGCGTATAATCCACAGACTCAATATTAGTCATAAAGAACTCACATACTTATTGCAAAAATTTATTAGCCATCAAAACAAAGGACTATACACATGATCCTAGGGGGGTAGATTGGTAGGAAAAGACCATCGCTCGTCCCCGACCGCCACTCATAAGGAAGACAATCAAAAATTAAATCATGCTCCGATTTCATAACATAATGGTTCACCATACATGCATGTTACAGGAATCACAAACTTCAACACAAGTATTTCCACCAATCCGCAATTACTCACTAGCATGACTCTAATATCACCATCTTTATATCTCAAAACAATCATAAGGACTCAAACTTCTCATAGTATTCAATGCTCTTTATATGAAAGTTTTTATAATATCCCTCTTGGATGCCCATCATATTAGGACGAAATCATAACCTAAGAAAATTACCTTGCTGTTTAAGGATTCTCAAAATAATATAATTCAAGCATGAGAGTTCGTCAATTTCTTCAAAATAAAACCACCGCCGTGCTCTAAAAAGATATAAGTGAAGCACTAGAGCAAATTGCCTAGCTCAAAAGATATAAGTGAAGCACAAATAGTAGTCTAATAAATTCATGATTCATGTGTGTCCCTATTGAAAGGTGTGTACAGCAAGGATGATTGTGGCAAACTAAAAATCAAAGACTCAAATTATACAAGAGTCTCCAAGCAAAACACATATCATGTGGTGAATAAAAATATAGCCTCAAGTAAATTTACCGATGAACGAAGACGAAAGAGGGGATGCCATCCGGGGCATCCCCAAGCTTAGATGCTTGGTTCTCCTAGAATATTACCTTGGGGTGCCGTGGGCATCCCCAAGCTTAGGCTCTTGCCACTCCTTATTCCTTAGTCCATCGAAACTTCACCCAAAACTTGAAAACTTCGCAACACAAAACTCAACAGAAAACTCATAGGCTCCGTTAGTATAATAAAGCAAACCACCACTTAGGTACTGTTGTGAACTCATTCTAAATTTATATTGGTATTATATCCACTGTATTCCAACTTGTCCATGGTTCATACCTTTGATACTACCCATAGATTCATCAAAATAAGCAAACAACACAATTAAATAGAATTTGTTAAAGACAGAACAGTCTGTAGTAATCTGGAAACTTCGTATACTTATGTAACTCCAAACATTCTGAAAAATTAGGACAATACAGTCAATTTGTATATCAACCTTTTGTAAAAAAATCATATCAAAATCACGCTTCTGTGAATTCCTAAAATTCTGGCAATGAGCGCAAAAGTTTCTGTTTTTTTAGCAAGATCAAATCAACTATCACCATAGACCATCCCAAAGGTCTTACTTCACACTTTATTGAAGAAAAGCTATAAAACATGATTACTACAGTATCATAATCATGTGAACACACCAAAAACAGTAGGGGAAAATGTTGGGTTGTCTCCCAACAAGCGCTTTTCTTTAATGCTTTCTAGCTAGGCATGATGATTTCAGTGATGCTCACATAAAAGATAAGAATTGAAACATAATGGGAGCATCATGAAGCATATGACTAGAAAATTTAAGTCTAACCCACTTCCTATGCATAAGGATTTTGTGAGCAAACAACTTATGGGAGCAAGAGTCAACTAGCATAGGAAAGCAAAACAAGCATGACGTTAAGGTTTTCAACACATAGAGAGGAAACTTGATATTTTCCTACAAGCATATATTCCTCCCTCATAATAATGTTCAGTAGCATCATGAATGAATTCAACAATATAACCATCACATAAATCATTGTGTTCATGATTTACATGCATAAAAAAATTTGTACTCTCTACACAAGCAAATTTATTCTCATTCATAGTAATGGGAGAAAACTCAAGAAAATAACTATCATGGGACACTTGATTGGCATAATCCAATTGAAAATTAAAACCACGATGACAAGATTCATGGTTATCATAATTCTTTATAGCATACACGTCATCACAATAATCATCATATATAGCAACTTTGTTCTCGTAATCAATTGGAACCTCTTCCAAAATAGTGGATTCGTCAGTAAATAAAGTCATGACCTCTCCACATCCACTTTCATCATTATTGTGAAAAGACTTAACACCCTCCAAAATAGTGGGATCAATACTACCTAGAGTTGACACTCTTCTAAACCCACTTTCATCAATATAATCATCATAAATAGGAGGCATGCTATCATCATAATAAATTTTCTCATCGAAACTTGGGGGACTAAAAATATCACCTTCATCAAACATGGCATCCCCAAACTTGTGGCTTTGCATATCATTAGCATCATGGATACTCAAGGAATTCATGGTAACAACATTGCAGTCATGCTCATCATTCAAAGTGTTAGTGCCAAGCATTTTATTGACTTCTTCTTCTAAGACTTGATCACTATTTTCCTTTCCATCGTTTTCATGAAAGACATTAAAAATATGAAGCAAATGAGGTAACCTCAATTCCATTTTTTGTAGTTTCTTTTATAGACTAAACTAGTGATAAAACAAGAAACTAAAAGATTCAATTGCAAGATCTAAAGATATACCTTCAAGCACTCACCTCCCCAGCAACGGCGCCAGAAAAGAGCTTCATGTCTACTACGCAACCTTCTTGTAGACTCGTGTTGGGCCTCCAAGCGCAGAGTTTTGTAGGAAAGTAGCAAATTTCCCTCAAGTGGATGGCCTAAGGTTTATCAATTCATGGGAGGCGTAGGATGAAGATGGTCTCTCTCAAACAACCCTGCAACCAAATAATAAAGAGTCTCTTGTGTCCCCAACACACCCAATACAATGGTAAATTGTATAGGTGCACTACTTCGGCGAAGAGATGGTGATACAAGTGTAATATGGATAGTAGATATTGATTTTTTGTAATCTGAAAATATAAAAACAGCAAGGTAACTAGTAACAAAAGGGAGCAAAAACGGTATTGCAATGCTTGAAAACAAGGCCTAGAGTTCATACTTTCGCCAGTGCAAGTTCTCTCAACAATGATAACATAACTGAATCATATAACAATCCCTCAAGGTGCAACAAAGAATCACTCCAAAGTTTCTATCAGAGAACGTAGGACGAAAATGTGCATCAACCCTTATGCATAGATTACCCTAATGTCACCTCGGGAATCCGTGAGTTGAGTACCAAAACATACATCAAGTAAGTCAATAGAACATCCCATTGTCACCACAGATATCCCATCGCAAGACATACATCAAGTGTTCTCAAATCCAATACTCAATCCAACATAAAGAAACCTCAAAGAGCAAGACTCAATTCATTTATAGTAAGAAAGCTCGCGGTACATCAAGATCGTGCCAAATCAAGAACACGAGAGAGGGACATCAAACACATAGCTACTGGTACATACTGTCGTGGAATTGTCACGTCAGATGTCCTCGTGAAAGGACTTAGTTGTGGAGCCATCGCAACTAGGAAGCTTGAAGGGGTTAATCGGGATAAAGGACACGAGAGGGCTTATACTAGTTCGGCCCCTTACGGTGAAGGTAAGGCCTACGTCTAGTTGGGTTGGTATTGATGTTTCGATGACCAGGGAGCGAGATACGCTATGCCCGATTCTCGATGAGTTGTTTCTTGCCCTAAGTCGCCAGCAGGTCGTCCCCTTATGTACACGGGTTGATGCCCTGTGGCCTACAGAGTCCCGGCCGGCTTATAACAGTGTCCGGCTCGGTGACTAGTTAAATCTACCTTATGATACAAGTCATGCCATTACGGCGGTTTACTACAACGGGCCTTAAGTCGCCTGTGGGCTTAAGCCCCCTATTGAACCGCCGTCTTCATGCTTGGTCTTGGGCTTGAGTCTTCTTTGCGTAACCCGGCCCCTCCTGGGCGGCTTACACAAATAGTTATATCCCCAACATTAGGCCCCAGATTGATTTGAACTTGTTCATGTCAATCTTAAAATACCTTTAAAGAATAAATTTTAAGTCTTCTGACTGTGCAGAAGGTTTTCTTTAACCCGCCATGACATCATCTTCTGGATCCGTGTTAACCCGGCGTGACGTCATCCTCTCTTAAATTCCTTTTCTATTCCATCGTATCCTTCAACGGATCTCTGCTTTATTGACTGTTCCAAAAATCGAGGTGTCGGAGCCGCTGGATAACAACTCTTATCTTCTCGTTTCCCGCATCGTCTCAGTTATCCTCTCCCTATAACTAGGCGCGACTTAGGTCTTCCACTCTTCCCTCTTTCAGTCGACTTCTTCCTCTTGCTTCCTCTCGAGCTCCGCCGCCACCGCCGTCGAATCCCTCGTCTTCACCGACTCAGGCCGCTGCATCAACCTGACTCTGACCAGAAATCGACGGCGAACCTCCGTAGCTCGTCCACATCCGTGAGTTCCTCTCCTTCCCTTTCTTAGATCTGCATTGGAACTTTGTTGAGTTCGTCGGCGTTCATCACCGCCCGATGCAAACCCTCGCTAGTTTTTACCTCCAATGCCCTATTTAGATCGTAAAAACTATGTAGAACTGCTGTGGTAATTGTTTGTGTTGATCTTGCATAGAAATAGATCTCATTTCCCTTGTTTGGAAACCCTCTTCGAGTGTATGAACTTCTCTGCCCTGTTTTTAGGTCTAGAAAATTTTCTTTTCAGAACAATAATTTGATCCAGAATAATAGCTGTCATCTGTGAAACTTGTTTTTATCACCCGGAAAACTTCTTCTAGTAAATGCCCTTAAACACAACTGTCGAGGTGTCCGGCTTAAATAAATGACACAGAACCTTAGTTGCTCCTCATGACCTGAAGAATTTTGAACTCCTCTTGATACTTGTAGTGGCTTAAATATTGTTGCACAGTCATCCTTATATCATTAGGCCCCTCCTTAAGCCGCCACCTTGAATAATTAGGATTTTTCTCCCTGGTCAAAATTGAACCGGATCTTCTTATTTTGTCATAGGCCAACTGTTGTCATGGCTCCTAAGGCGGCCAAGGCCCCTGTAACCTGCAATTGGGTCCCATCCATAGTTACCAAGAGGAAACTGGATGAGTTCGTGAAATCTGGCCACCTGCCAAAAAGGGAGGTCATGTCTTATCGTGTCCCTGACCCGTCTGAAGAGAAGCCTCAACCCAAAGAAGGGGAGGTGATAGTTTTTACGGATCACATGAGCCGGGGATTTGCCCCTCCCGGCTCAAAATTCTTCAGGGAAGTTTTGAATTTCTTTGACCTTAGACCTCAAGACATCGGACCCAATTCCATGTCAAATATTTGCAATTTCCAAGTCTTCTGCGAGGTGTACCTGGGAGAGGAACCAAGTCTGCTATTGTTCACGGAACTTTTCTACATGAACCGGCAAAATGAACGTGCCAACGGGCCTAGTCTTGAGCTTGGCGGCATCTCAATCCAGCGAAGGAGAGACTGCCTTTTTCCTTATGCTGAACTACTGAGTCACCCAAAATCTTGGAACCAAACGTGGTTCTATTGTCAGGACACTTCTCCGGCTGATGAGAAGCCTCTGCCCGGCTTTCGTGCCCTGCGCCTTGAGTCCAACCACCCGCTACCAGACAAATTGACGGTCGTTGAACGTCTGCCTCTCAATCCCACCATCAAGAAGATCAAAGCCCTCTTGGGAAACGGTTTAAATGGCATCGATCTGGTCCGAGTCTGGGTCACCTGGCGAGTACTTCCATTAAGCCGCCGTTCCGGCTTAATGTGTACCTATACAGGCGAAAAGGATGACCCGTTACGCCATAGTCCTGACGACTTACCAGATGATGTGGTGGAGGCTATGACCCAGTCACTGCTGAAGGAGGGCACTGTGACAAGTAACACCTTCGGCTTACTTCCCTTTTGCAAGAAGAACCCGGCCCCTGCAGTAGGTTATCAATCTTAATAAATACTCTTTGCTATGTTATACCTTCTTTGGTACTCATAATTCCTTATCCTTTCCCACAGGCCGATGATAACTTCTGGAAGGTCAAATATGACCATGAGGCTTCAAAACAAGCCAGGGCAACCAAGAAAGCCGAAAGGAAAGCCACCAAGACAGGAACCTCAAAGAAGAAGAAACCCAGCGCCTCCGACTTACTCAAATTGGATGATAGTTCTTCGGATGATGAAGAGGTAAATCTTTAAAATTTTCTTAATTCCCTTGTTATTACCTGTCTGACATTCTATCCCTTCAGGAGGATACGGGGAACAGTCAAGCAGCCAATGAAGAGGTAACTATAATCCCCTTCGACTCAGAGCCTTTGCCAAAGCAAAAGATCTGAAGGGTGATGTCGGTGTCAAAACCGGCGGATCTCGGGTAGGGGGTCCCGAACTGTGCGTCTAGGCGGATGGTAACAGGAGACAAGGGACACGATGTTTTACCCAGGTTCGGGCCCTCTTGATGGAGGTAAAACCCTATGTCCTACTTGATTGATATTGATGATGTGGGTATTACAAGAGTAGATCTACCACGAGATCAAGGAGGCTAAACCCTAGAAGCAAGCCTATGGTATGATTGTTGTTCGTCCTACGGACTAAAACCATCCGGTTTATATAGACACCGGAGAGGGCTTGGGTTACATAGAGTCGGTTACAATGGTAGGAGATCTACATATCCATATTGCTAAGCTTGCCTTCCACGCTAAGGAAACTCCCATCCGGACACGGGACGAAGTCTTCAATCTTGTATCTTCATAGTCTTGGAGTCCGGCCAATGATGATAGTTCGGCTATCCGGACACCCCCTAGTGCAGGACTCCCTCAGTAGCCCCTGAACCAGGCTTCAATGACGACGAGTCCGGCGCGCATATTGTCTTCGGCATTGCAAGGCGGGTTCCTCCTCCGAATAATTCATAGAAGATTGTGAACACCAGGATAGTGTCCGGCTTTGCAAAATAAATTCCACATACCACCGTAGAGAGAATAATATTTACACAAGTTCAATCTGCTGACGTATTTTGTGACGTGACATCACACCACCACCAAGCCTTTACTCGAATTGTTTTTATTGTACCACCTCAGCGCGTTTAGCGAAGCGGTTTCCTTGACACGTCTTGTTGAAGCAGAGATCGTGTTCCCCTTATTCCGGGATTCCCATCAATACGGACGTGGGTAACCCAACCGCGCCATTAATTGTGGCGCTTGGTAGATAAGCGAGTTTTATCAGGCTGGTGGGGACGCATGGTTTCGTCCGCCCATATAAGGGGATAAAGATCTACCCTTTTACCTACGCCTTCTTCCTCCTTTGCTTATCCATCTCCGTGAACTCGAGCTCCAGCGCCCAAGTCCGCACATCTCACCTCAACCTTCTCCAACTATGTCCGGAGCGGGAGGCAAGTGAATGGGCTCCTCCGTTACGGAGGGGCACATCCAGAAGCTGCGCAGCGCCGGATATCTGTCCAGCGACATCGCGCACCGGCTCCCCGACGAGGGGAGCTCATCCCCACCCCCAGGCCCCATGAGAGGGTAGTATTCCTTTCCCATTTCCTCCGCGGACTGGGCTTCCCACTCCATCCCTTTGTCCGGGGGCTCATGTTGTACTACGGCCTGGATTTCCATGATTTGGCCCCGAATTTCATCCTCAACATCTCGGTGTTTATCGTCGTGTGTGAGGCCTTCCTATGCATCCAGCCCCACTTCGGCTTGTGGCTCAAGACCTTCAGTGTCAAGCTGAAGGTTGTGAAGGGCAGCCAAGCAGAGTGCGGAGGCGCCATGGTGGGCAAGATGCCCAACGTTACTTGGCTCGAGGGCACCTTCGTGGAAACCATTAAGGGGTGGCAATCGGGGTGGTTCTACATCACCGAGCCGCGTGACCCTGAATGGGCAGCGGCCCCCGAATTCATATCTGGCATCCCCATACGGCTCACCTCCTGGAAAGAGAGTGGCCGGACATGGGGTGATTCAGAGGAGCTGACCGGACTTCAAGCCTGCATCCAAAAGCTAGTGAACAAGAAGTTCAAGCTTGTCAACGTAGTCCAGGTCATGCTCATCCTCCGGATTCTCCCATGCCAACAACGGGACTTCAATATGTGGGAGTTCGATCCGGCGCAGCACCAGACTTTGAGCGGGCTCTTCGACACTACGTACGAAGAGGCCTGGAGGGTGCTGTTTAAGGGCGCCGAGGCTCCCGCATCCGCTACCGAAGATCGCGGATTCAGCTCGCAGCGTCCGGCTAGCGAGGTAAGCGATTTTACCCTTTACGGGACACTTGTTTTCCATAGTTTGACTCTATGCGGGATCTAAACTCCCTCTCCTTTGACAGGACTGGCTGAAGAAGGCCGAGCAGGCTAACTGTCCGGCCCCTTTGCCAGAAGACCCAGCGGGCGCCCGCTTAACGGGGCTGCTGGTTCCGGCACCCCATGTGGTGTCGGAGAAGAAGGCCAAGAAGAAGGCCACGGGCACTCGAAAGAGTTCCTGTTTTCAGGTGTCATCGGACTTATCGTCCGGTGGCTCCGAGGCGGACTCCTCCCATGAAGGCGAGGAGAAGAAGAAAGAGGCCTCTCCCCCAGCGGGGGGAGGGAAGAAAAGGAAGGCCTCCCCAACGAGGGAGGCCCAAGGGTCCAAGAAGGGAAGGACTCTCCCCCCGAACTGCTCTGCCAGCGCCGGCGACGACGACGAGGATTGGCCTCCAAGGGCCAAGCCCCTGGCGAGATTGTAAGTATCCGGACTCCCGAATAACTTCATGATTTTTCTTTTCGCCACATGGTGTCTTTCTAATGCCGCGTACAACCCTGCAATCCGCCCAAGGATGATTTTCCCGCTTCGTCGAGTGGGTCCTTGGGTGCGTCGGATATGGATTCCCTTCCGACCGCCTCCACCCCCCGTGATGCGGATGATGCCGAGGTGGGATCCCGGGAAGGGACCCACCAGGAGGAGGAGGCCCCGGAGGTGCCGCAGGGCAACCTCCCGGACTTTGCACCGGACTCCGCACCAGAACCTGTAGTGGCTCTGGAGTCCGGCGGGCGGCCCCTTCGTAAGAAGGGAAAGACCGTGGCACCGGCAGCCTCCGTCCAACCGGAGGCGCTGGATAGCTTGTTGGAGGCGCTCAACGGCGCTTCCATCAAAGAGGAACACCGCACCGTCATGAGTGCGGTGATTCAGAAGGTTCAGCTCGCCAAGAGCAGGCTGACCGAAGCCTGCAGTAGCTTTCTAACAGGCTTTGAGGTAAGAAATATGATATATGTAAAATAGTACCGCATAGACAGTAGCCCCTGATGCTCGGTTCGGTGTTCGGAAAGAAAAGCCGGACCGAGGATCTAAAAAGATATACGCAGGAGTCATAAAAAATATGTCAATATGGGATTGCAGGCTGTGCTGCTGACCTCTGCCGCACTGACTGTGGAGGTCAATACTTTGAAGCAAAGCCTCGAGCGGTCCGAGAACGAGCTTGACCGTGCCAAGAAGCAGCTCGAGGACAAGGAAGGTGAGTGACACCTTATTAAAATTGTACCTTACAGGAAAGGATTTGGTTGCAAGAAGAATGACAAGGATAACGTGGGTATTGCAGGGGCCACGAACGAGGTGGCGACCCTGAAGGAGGCGTTGTCTGTGGCCGAACGTAATGCCGCCACGGAGCGCACCGAGCGAGAGAAGCAGGAGGCGCGGGTGGCGGAGGTACAGCAAGAGCTCCAGGCTCTCGTGGAAAAGCACGAGAGTTTGGAGCGCGACTCAAAGACTCGAGAGTCCGAGCTTGCATCGACTCTTGAGAGTGCCAAAGCCGCTAAGGCCGAAGCCTACAAGGCCCTCCAGGAAATCGAGGCGTTGAAGAAAATAGCGGCGGGTAAGGCATTTTTCATGCAAAGTAAGCATGTGAATGTGAATTACCTATCACTTACCCGAATTCGGAGCTCTCCAGGAGCGTTCGCAGATCTGCCCCGCAGCGTATCCGATGCTGCCGCTTTCTATAGGGCTGAGGAGGGGAGCTCGACGGAGAAGGTCTTCTGGTCTCAGTATGCTGAGGCCGGACATCCGGTGCCCGTGAGCGACCAGCTGAAGCAGCTGGTCGAGCTCCACAAGGTGGCCGAACAGGCCATGAAGGGCCTCATAGTTCGGCTGTGGCCCAAGGAGGCCATGCCTGGGAGCTACTTCGGCCTGGTGCGGCGGCTGGTGGATGCGTGTCCATGGGTTGAAGTCATCAAGCACTCCGCCTGTATTGTAGGTGCCCATCAGGCCCTAGCCCGCGCAAAGGTGCAATGGGGCAAGATGGATGCTGAGAAGCTTGTGACGGATGCGCCACCGCCGGGCAAGGAGTATCGCACGCCCGAGATGTATTATAAGAGTGTCCTGAAGGGTGCCCGCATTATTGCGGGTGAATGCTCCAAAGATGTAATATTTGAGTAGACTCGCATTTAGTTATCCTGTGCGCTGAAAACTTTGTTCATATGCGCTAAGCAACGCTTGTTAATTTAAAATATTACCTTCTGTGCGGCCATTTATCAAATCTGAGAGATGGCAAGTCGTCGGCTTCAGCCCCCATGCCACGAGTGCTGGGGTGTTCAGGATAAATTTGAGCACTCTTGTTCCCATTTTTGGGTCCATCTAGGGAGGTGCTCAACACAACGAACAAGGCAACCGGACTTATAATGCTTGAACACTCTCACTTAGCCATAGAATTCTATGATTTTAAATTTCGGCAAAGCTCCTAGTGTTCGGAAGGCCGAATTTGGGGCGCTATCCACGCCTGGGCCGGACAAAGCCGGTTCCTCGCTCTAAGCGGCATAAGTCTTTAGGGACTCGAAAAAACCTCTCGAACAGCGACCGGCTCTCGCCTCATCATGACGGTCAGTTTTAGCTTTCTCCACTGAGGCGCTCGCCCAGCTCAACTGGGGCGCAATCGCAGTGGTTCTCCCAGTGCTACCTTAGCCAATACAACGGAACGTAAGGTACCAAAACATGGGAGCCGGGCAAACCCAAGTATTGACCCAAGACATGATTCGGAGCCGATGCATATAATGCTATAAGTTCGGGGTGCCGCACTTGTGAAAGTGTTTGGACTTATCACACCATGATGCGGGAAACATAAGCCCCTGGTGTATTTAGCCGTACCAAAGTGTACGGATGCAACATGTCATAAATGAACATATTTATAAGAAAGAAATGCAATTATAAGCAAAAAGGTGCTGCATTGTTTATTCAAGAAATACTGCTGTGAATGCAGAACGATACAAATAGTGCGATAAGCAAGGGATGTTACTATTAAACATGTCCCCCTCCAGGGGTAGGCTGCGGAATGGTGTATAAAACAGATTTAATGCTCGTAATGGAGACCACCTGGATATTCGTCATAGCCTTTCTCCTTCCCTGGCTGTTGCATCGTGAGTTCGGCAGGTCTACTGCCGGACAGGGCCTCTGATGAACGGGGTCCTGTGGGTAAAAAGAAGAAAAAGAGAAAAAAAGAACGACACACTTAAGAGCCCTTGGTGTGGTTAAGCCGCATTCTGGGCCTATCGTGGTCGTGCCCCTCCCCCTATGCCCATGGTATCTCCAGAGCGTAATGATGTACGCGAAGGACCAGTCTTGCAATTTTGCAGGGGCTGGGGTTGGGGCCGCATTTCTACGCGTGCTCGGAACATGCCAGGTGGTCTTGTTGTAGGTTACTCCAGGCGCGTTTAGCCGTGTCCGGTCGCTTAACGGTCGGACTCGAGAATTGCTTTAAGAGGCTGCCCTGTACTTCTGTTGCGGGAGCTGCTGTATGTTCCTCCGTTCGGAGAGAGCGTTCAGTGTTTCCGTTGACCGTGATGACTCCTCGAGGGCGTGGCATCTTGAGCTTGAGGTATGCGTAGTGCGGCACCGCGTTGAACTTTGCAAACGCGGTACGTCCGAGCAGGGCATGATAGCCACTGCGGAACGGAACTATGTCAAAGATTAACTCCTCGCTTCGGAAGTTATCCGGGGATCCGAAGACCACTTCCAGTGTAACTGAGCCTGTACAATTGGCCTCTACACCTGGTATGACGCCTTTAAAGGTCGTCTTTGTGGGTTTAATCCTTGAGGGGTCTATGCCCATTTTGCACACTGTATCCTGATAAAGCAGGTTCAGGCTGCTGCCGCCGTCCATCAGGACTCTGGTGAGGTGATATCCATCGACGATTGGGTCTAAAACCAATGCGGCGAATCCGCCGTGGCGGATGCTGGTGGGGTGGTCCCTTCGATCAAAAGTGATCGGGCGGGAGGACCATGGGTTGAACTTCGGGGCGACTGGCTCCATCGCGTATACATCCCTGAGTGCACGCTTCCGCTCCCTTTTGGGTATGTGGGTTGCGTATATCATGTTCACCGTCCGCACTTGTGGGGGGAAACCCTTCTGTCCTCTATTGTTCGGCGGTCGGGTCTCTTCCTCGTCATTGCTATGCAGCCCCTTGTCGTTGTTTTCGGCAATTAGCTTGGCTGGCTGCTTGAATACCCAACAGTCCCTGTTGGTGTGGTTAGCTGGCTTTTCAGGGGTGCCGTGTATCTGGCACGAGCGATCGAGTATTCGGTCCAAATTGGACGGACCCGGAGTAGTTCTTTTGAATGGCTTTTTCCGCTGACCGGGTTTAGAGCCTCTGAATCCGGCATTGACTGCCGTATCCTCACTATTGTCGCCGTTAATGCGGCGTTTGTTCTTGTTGCGACGCGACCTGCCATTGCGGTCCTTGATATCCGGACTGCCAGAACTTTTGCTGAGGTTGTTGCTGCGGGCTAGCCAGCTGTCCTCTCCCGTGCAGAAGCGGGTCATGAGTGATGTGAGGGCTGCCATGGATTTCGGCTTTTCCTGTCCCAGGTGCCGGGCAAGCCACTCGTCGCGGATGTTATGTTTGAAGGCCGCGAGGGCCTCCGCATCCGGACAGTCGACGATTTGATTTTTCTTAGTTAAGAACCGTGTCCAGAATTGTCTGGCCGATTCTTCTGGCTGCTGAATTATATGGCTTAGGTCGTCAGCATCTGGTGGTCGCACATACGTGCCCTGGAAGTTATCCAGGAATGCGGCTTCTAGGTCCTCCCAACTCCCAATTGATTCTGCTGGCAAGCTGTTAAGCCAATGCCGAGCTGGTCCTTTAAGCTTGAGTGGGAGGTATTTGATGGCGTGAAGATCATCACCGCGGGCCATGTGGATATGGAGGAGATAGTCTTTGATCCAAACCGCGGGGTTTGTTGTGCCATCATAAGATTCAATGTTCATGGGTTTAAACCCTTCGGGGATTTGATGATCCATTACTTCATCTGTGAAGCATAGTGGGTGTGCGGCGCCTCTGTATTGGGCTATATCACGACGAAGCTCAAAAGAGCTTTGTCTACTGTGTTTGGCCCGGCCGGACTTGCTGTGTCTGGTGCGACGGTTGTCGTCACGTATCATGGGGCGCCCACGCGATCCGTAGATCGATCTTGATTGTCTTGCCTTATCCTCCAATATATCTCGCAAGTCCGGAGCGTTCCCCTGTGGCCTTGTGCTTTTCGAGCGATGCCGGGGTACGGTTCTAGTGGAGGGCCTAGAGGCCTCTCTGTCGCGGCCACGGGGTGGTCGGTCAGCCGTATTGTCCGCTGGTGATGCAGGTTCATATGCCTCCTCCTCTAATCGGGGGAGGAGCTTGCGTTTAGGGTAGCTTTTGGAGGAGCGTTCGAGCTCATGCTCTTCGGCCGCAAGGACTTCAGTCCATCTGTTGGCTAGCAGATCTTGATCAGCTTTAAGCTGTTGCTGCTTTTTCTTGAGGCTGTTTGCCGTGGCCATAAGCCTGCGTTTGAAACGCTCTTGTTCTACGGGATCCTCAGGCATGACGAATTCGTCCTCGTCGAGGCTTGCCTCGTCTCCGGAGGGAGGCATGTAATCCTCTACCTCTTCGTCTGCCGCTCTCTAATGAGGGCTGGCGTCTCCGTCCTCCTGTGCTGAATCTTGCTGGAGTGGGTTGTCTTCGGCACTGTCTGGGGTGTTATTATCTCCAGTGCCGGAATTTCCATTCTTGCTGTGGCGGGATTTCGAGCGGCGCCGCTGACGCCGGCGCTTGGGCTGTTTCTTGGAGGGGTCATCCTCCGCTATTCCTTTGCCATTCCCATCCTTTGGGATATCCACCATGTATATGTCATATGATGAGGTGGCTTTCCAGTGCCCAGTAGGCGCTGGTTCTTGGTCGTCTCCGGCATCGTCGTCCATACCATCGATGTCTTCGGAGTCAAAGTCTAGCATGTCGGTTAGATTGTCGACAGTGGCTACTAAGTGGGTGGTGGGTGGGCTTTGAATTTCTTCGTCGTCCGCATCCCAACCGTCCTGACCACAGTCCGGCCAGGGCTCTCCTGATAACGAGAGATACTTTAGCGAACTCAAGATATCACCGAAAGGTGAGTGTTGAAAGATGTCCGTAGCGGTGAACTCCATGATCGGCGCCCAATCGGATTCGATTGGAGGGGGCGCGGGAGGTTCGGAGTCCAGCGAGGAGTCCGGCACCTCGGAGTCACGAGCTTCACGAGGGACAAGGTCAGTATTCGGCTCCACCGCCGTAGAGGTTGCAGTCCCCGAGGCGGTGTCTAACCATCCGTCCTCGATCTACGCAGCCGGCTCCGAATTGAGGGTCGGAGCGGACTCGTGTGCGGCCTCCAGGGCACTGTCTGGCTGCAGAGCTAAATCATGCCCATCATGACAGCGTGGCGCGCTCGGCTGTGGCTCGAATCCATCGAAGATCAAGTCCTCACGGATGTGAGCCGTGAAGTTCAAACTTCCAAATCTAACCTGATGGCCAGGGGCGTAGCTTTCGATCTGCTCCAGATGGCCAAGCGAATTGGCCCGCAGTGCAAAGCCGCCGAATACGAAGATCTGTCGGGGGAGAAAAGTCTCACCCTGGACTGCGTCATTGTTAATGATCGAAGAAGCCATCGAGCCTATTGGTGATGACACAGAGGAACTCTCAATGAAAGCACCAATGTCGGTGTCAAAACCGGCGGATCTCGGGTAGGGGGTCTCGAACTGTGCGTCTAGGCGGATGGTAACAGGAGACAGGGGACACGATGTTTTACCCAGGTTCGGGCCCTCTTGATGGAGGTAAAACCCTACGTCCTGCTTGATTGATATTGATGATGTGGGTATTACAAGAGTAGATCTACCACGAGATCAAGGAGGCTAAACCCTAGAAGCTAGCCTATGGTATGATTGTTGTTCGTCCTACGGACTAAAACCATCCGGTTTATATAGACACCGGAGAGGGCTAGGGTTACACAGAGTCGGTTACAATGGTAGGAGATCTACATATCCATATCGCCAAGCTTGCCTTCCACGCCAAGGAAAGTCCCTTCCGGACACGGGACGAAGTCTTCAATCTTGTATCTTCATAGTCTTGGAGTCCGGCCGATGATGATAGTTCGGCTATCCGGACACCCCCTAGTCCAGGACTCCCTCAGGTGACCCAGAAAGTAAGACTTTCACATGCTCTTGCTTATCAAGATCCTAAATTTCTTTTGAAGCAACAACAGCTTGAGAACCGGAGGCAGACCCGGAACAACAAGGATGCGTAACTCTCCTCCGGCTTACCCGACGTAACCAGGAAGTGTCAGACTGAGGTTATCTCCGATTTACGTTCTGTTTTTCCTTTAGCGGGCTTAATTCGTCATCCTCTCAATTCGTCTGACTCCAATTATCAGGATACCTCTCCTTCTTCCGGTGAATCCATGCAATCAAACATGCCGGCTTTCAAAACTGCTCCCGAGTAATGTAACCTTATGTACCTTGAACTTTACTTTACCCATGCTTGCGTATTCATCCTTCTGCCTTTGTTAACAGCATGCAAGTGAAACCCAGCAAGAGGGCGAAGAAGATAAGCCGTCCCAAGACCCAATTGTAATTGAACCGGTGATTAATGCGTTTGCTCCAGACAGCTCTACCCATCAGCCGCCGCCTGATCCGGCTTCTGAAATTCCAGTGCCAACTTCTGATCCACCCGCCGGAGATACTCTCAACAAAAATGACCCGGAGACTCCTAGCCCGGTGAAGACAAATGAACTGGAAGTTGAGATTGTGAGGTCTCAGTTTGTTGAACCAGGGCGTCCTACCGTCCTTGCCAAATGTACTGCCAAGGAAGAACTTGCCGAACGCCGAAAAGCCAAGGAGGACATTACTGATTATACTCACTTAAGAATTGGTGATATAGTCTCGGGCTATCTGAATGAAGTGCATAATAGCCGTGACCTGGAAATTGATATGGTAAAACAAATACAGCACAAATATGAGGTATAACTTATACTTTTTACCTGAATCTTACATACTGTACCAGCCCCCAAGTCTATTGCTTATGAATAAATATGTTGTAGACTTAGAAATCTGCTTTAATTTTTAGTTTAGCCGGTTCAAAGAGAATATATTTAACCCGGTTATAACATGATAGTTTTAAATTTGCAATACACATTAGCCCCCAAGTGTCAAGTATCTTTACTTGTAAAGTGCTTGAGACTTAATATGTGTGACCCAGTTTGATAAGTTTAAAATTCTTCAGCATACATTAGCCCCCAAGTGCTAAGTATCTTTACTTGTAAAGTGCTTGGGACTTGAATGTTACCTTACTATAATCCTTACCATAACCTGGTGTCAATGCAGGCCACAATAAGTCAGTTTGAATCGGAGCTTGCTGTCCTGAAGAGTGGTCTGGAAACTCAAGAACTTGAAACTCAGAAGGCCAACTCCAAATTTGAATTCAGTGTCTCTGAAAATGAGAAGTTGAAGAAAAATTTTGAGTCGGAAAAGAAAGTTTGGGTTGATGAGAAGGCTTCACTGGTGACTCCAGCCGAGACAGCAGAAGCATCTCTTGCAGAGGCAAGAACCGAGCTGTCCGTCTTAAAACAGCAGATATCTCAAATGGTCTCAGCCATCTTAGGTAAATTACCCTGCAAAACCTCAAACATTGTAACCTTACAATGACTATTGTAATAATTATTTCCGGCTGACTGTTATGCTTGTGCCCACACAGGCCCCAGGAGTACCAACCTTAAGCAAAACATGCTGATCAAGCTTAAAGCAGTTTACACCGTAGTGGAATAGCTGTACTCCGGGTGACAACGTGCCTTAGACGTTGTAGCCTTATCAAACACCCCTCCTCACATCTTACAGGACGTGCTGAAGCATCTCGCTGTGCTACCTCAGCGAATTCAGGATTTAAGGCTGTCATCTGCAAGAGCCGGAGCCGTAGCCGCATTGAGCCGGGCAAAAGCATGGCTTCCCGAGCTAGACCCGGCCGACCTTGCTCTTGGATACCCTAGTCGGAAGGAGGACGGCACTGTATTTGATCATCATGACTTTATTGCCTGTGTCAAAGTCATACATCCTATGGAGACCCTCATTGGGAACGATACTGATCTCACTAAGTACTCTCCGGGCTATGACAGTGAGAACCGGAGAATACCAAACATTCCATATGATGACGTCAGCCTGATCCCTCCTACTCGTAAGCATACCTTTTCCCCTGAAGTGGACCCAGCCGGTTTAATAGACGATGAAGCTGAATTTGAAGCTTTGAGCGGCATTGACTGGGCCTCGTCAACTTTCCAGGACAAAACAGTCGACGGAGAAGCGGAGAATGATAACCCGGAGACTTCAAGCCCGCTGAAGGAGTGAATCTCCAGGCGTTTTGCAAAAAACAATGCTTCACTTATTCAGACTCAGGGAGTCTTGTAATAGGATAGGAAAAACCTCTCAACTTTTGTCATGCCTTCGTGCATGTTTATGGCGCTTAATACTTTCATAAGCCGCCATTGTTATATATTTCCAGCTGATGTTAAATTTGCTTGTCTTATCCTGCACATGAAACGAACAAAATCTCGCTTGGCGGTTTATCACACCGGGAGTCACATAAAGTATTTGTAACCCGGAACACGAACCAAAGGCACCCTACACAGGCCGGTTTATGACTATACTTTGCTAAGCATAAGCATAATAGCATACCTGCGATCCTTTGATAATCTTTCCTGCTGACTTGATGCTCACCTGGTACTTAACAACCTGGTGTGACCAATATTAAACCGGAAAGACAAAAAACATCTCATAATGTTTTCCCAAGGCCTCAGGATAGTCAAAATAATTATAGGCTTCTGATTCGAATACGATCAGTAAACCGTTCCAAAGGGGTTAAGCTAAGATTTAGATGCGATCATATAGCCCCCAGTGGCTTGGCGATGCCGATCAAATGGGTATCAACAGCTATGTTCTCTTTGGTTCGAATACGACCTATGTTTGAACAGGAAGCCCCCAAGTGACCATGAGATTTGTTTAATGACGCTGATTCGTATACGATCCACGTCAGACCCAAAGGAGTTAAGCTGTGATTCAAATATGATCAAGAAGCCCCCAAGTGGGTTTGGCAGTATGCCGATCAAGCGGGTATCGACAACTATGTTCTCTTTGGTTCGAATACGGACTATGTTTGAACAAGAAGCCCCCAAGTGATCATGGCTAGATTCAGATATGATCATAAGCCGTACCAAAGGGAAAGCCGGATTCAGATATGATCCGCTCCCTGTTGGTAGTGTCCACCACCTGATAAAGAAGACATAAAAACATTCTTTATGGAAAAAAGGACAGAGGTCCTGCTTTATTGCTTTATCTAATATGTACATCATCAAAAGTATATACATCCTAAGAGCCGGTGTCTCAAGTATGGTAAGGCCGAAGATGAGCTATATTCCACGGCCGGCGGGTCTCCTCCTCCGACTTACGTGAGTCCATGTGTTCTCGAATATCAATGAGGTAGTACGACCCGTTGTTCAGATTCTTGCTGACCACAAAGGGTCCTTCCCAAGGCGGAGATAGCTTGTGCATGTCAGATTGATCCTGGATGAGTCGGAGTACCAAATCACCTTCCTGAAAGGTTCTGCTCTTGACCCGGCGGCTATGGTAACGGCGCAGGTCTTGTTGGTAAATTGCCGAGCGGGCCATTGCCAAGTCTCGCTCCTCATCCAACAAGTCCGGTGCCTCCTAACGAGCCTTTTCGTTGTCCGCCTCAACATAAGCCGCCACACGGGGTGAGTCGTGTCGGATGTCACTTGGTAGAACTGCCTCTGCTCCATAGACCATGAAAAAAGGTGTATAACCCATAGATCTGTTAGGCGTAGTGTTGGTGCTCCATAGTACAGAGGGTAACTCCTCCACCCGGCAACCCGGTGTCCGTTTTAAGGGGACTAAGACCCGGGGTTTAATACCCTTTAGTATCTCTTGATTAGCTCTTTCTGCTTGACCATTGGATTGAGGATGAGCAACGGCCGAAACATCAAGCCGGATATGTTCTCGCTGACAGAACTCTTCCATGGCTCCCTTGGAAAGGTTAGTACCATTATCAGTTATAATGCTATGTGGGAAACCAAAGCGAAAGATCACCTTTTTCATGAACTGAACCGCTGTGGCCGCATCACACTTACTGACTGGCTCCACCTCAACCCACTTTGTAAACTTATCCACTGCCACCAGGAGATGTGTCTTTTTATCCTTAGACCTTCTGAAAGGTCCAACCATGTCAAGCTCCCAGACTGCGAACAACCAGGTAATCGGGATCATCCTCAATTCCTGAGCCGGCACATGAGTACGTCGTGAGAACTTCTGACAGCCGTCACATTTACTGACCAGATCCTCCACATCAGCATGAGCCATGAGCCAGTAGAAACCATGACGGAAAGCCTTGGCCACAAGAGATTTTGAGCCGGCATGATGACCACAATCTCCTTCATGAATCTCACGAAGTATCTCTTGTCCTTCTCCAGGTGACAACAGCGTTGAAACGCCCCTGTCACACTGCAATGGTGCAACTCACCATTAACAATCGTCATGGATTTGGATCGTCTGACAATTTGTCTTGCCAAAGTTTCATCTTCCGGTAATTCTCCCCGGGTCATATAGGCCAAATATGGCACGGTCCAATCCGGGATGACATGAAGAGCCGCCACCAGCTGTGCCTCCGGGTCTGGCACCACTAGTTCTTCCTCGGTAGGAACCTTGATAGAAGGGTTATGCAAAACATCAAGAAAGGTGTTAGGTGGCACCGGCTTACGTTGAGATCCCAGCCGGCTTAAAGCATCAGCCGCCTCATTCTTTCTTCGATAATTGTGCTCCCCTTGATAACACTTGAAATGTCCAGCCACAACATCTACTTCTCGACGGTAAGCCGCCATAAGGGGATCTTTAGAATCCCACTTGCCTGAGACCTGTTGAGCCACGAGATCTGAGTCGCCCAAACACCTTACCCGACTCAAATTCATCTCTTTGGCCATCCGGAGACCATGGAGCAAGGCCTCGTATTCAGCTGCATTGTTAGTACAAGGAAACATGAGCCGGAGCACATAGCGAAATTTGTCACCTCGAGGGGAAGTTAAAACAACACCAGCCCCTGAGCCTTCTAACTGCCTGGACCCATCAAAGTGAATAGTCCAATACGTATAATCCGGCTTCTCCTCAGGCGCCTGCAACTCTGTCCAATCATTGATAAAATCGACCAAGGCTTGAGATTTGATAGCAGTACGGGGCATATACTTCAAACCATAGGGCCCAAGCTCAATAGCCCACTTAGCGGTCCGCCCTGTGCCCTCCCTGTTTTGAATGATGTCTCCCAGAGGGGCTGAACTTACCACCATTATAGGATGACTTTGGAAGTACTGCTTCAGCTTCCGGTTTGCCATGAACACACCATAAACAAGTTTCTGCCAATGTGGATACCTTTGCTTAGACTCAATGAGCACCTCACTGATATAATAAACAGGTTGTTGAACCGTATGCTCCTTGCCAGCTTCCTTACGCTCCACCACGATGGCAAGACTGACCACTCGTGAATTCGCAGCCACGTACAACATCAACGGCTCTCTGTCAATGGGAGACGCAAGATCCGGTGGCTCAGACAACTGTCTCTTCAAATCTTCAAAGGCAGTGTTAGCAGCGTCACTCCAGACGAAGGTGTCTGTTTTCTTCATCATCTGATATAGCGGTAAGGCCTTCTCCCCTAACCGGCTTATGAACCGGCCTATGAACCGGCTTAAAGCGGCAACCCGACCCGCCAGGCGCTAAACATCATTGATACACGCTGGCTTAGCCAGAGAGGTAATCGCCGTGATTTTCTCTGGATTAGCTTTAATGCCTCTGTTTGATACCAAAAAACCCAAGAGCTTGCCTGCAGGTACACCAAACACACACTTGGCTGGGTTAAGCATCATCTTGTAAACCCGAGATTGTCAAAGGTCTCTCTCAAGTAAGATATCAATGTTTCCTTTTGTCTGGATTTCACCATGATGTCATCCACATAAGCATGAACATTACGCCCAATTTGATCATGCAAACAGTTCTGTACACATCGCTGATAAGTCACCTGGGCACTCTTGAGTCCAAATGGCATAGATACATAACAGAAGGCCCCAAACGGAGTGATGAAAGCTGTCTTCTCCTGGTCCTTAACTGCCATCTTGATCTGATGATAACCAGAGTAAGCATCCAAGAAGCTCAAACGTTCACAACCCGTCGTAGCATCAATGATTTGATCAATACGGAGGAGAGCAAAGAGATCAGCCGGACAAGCCTTGTTTAAGTCCGTGTAATCCACACACATCCACCAAGTGCCGCTCTTCTTGAGCACTAACACCGGGTTAGCCAACCACTCCGGGTGAAAAACTTCAACAATAAACCCGACCGCTAAGAGCCGGGCGACCTCTTCCCCGATAGCTTTTCATCTCTCTTTGTTGAACCGTCGGAGAAACTGCCTGACCGGCTTATACTTTGGATCAATATTGAGAGTGTGCTCAGCGAGTTCCCTCGGTACACTCGGCATGTCAGAAGGTTTCCATGCAAAGATTTCACGGTTCTCACGGATGGACTCGATGAGCGCGCTTTCCTATTTAGGATCCAAATTGGCACTGATACTGAACTGCTTAGAGGCGTCTCCTGGGGTATAGTCAACAAGCTTTGTCTCAGCGGCCGATTTAAACTTCAACGCCGGGTCATGCTCAGTAGTTGGTTTTTTGAGGGAGGTCATATCCGCCGGGCAACATTGTCTTGATAAAATTTAAGCTCCTCCGTGGCACAGGCAGTCTCAGCGTAAGCCGCGTCGCCTTCTTCACATTCCAAGGCCACCTTTCGACTCGCATGCACTATGATGGTGCCCTTGTAACCCGTCATCTTGAGTTGTAAGCAAACGTAACACGGCCGTGCCATGAACTTAGCATAAGCCGGTCGCCCAAACAAAGCGTGATATGGACTCCTGATTTTGACCACTTCAAACGTCAATTTCTCAGCCCTGGAATCATACTCATCTCCAAAGGCCACCTCCAATTCAATCTTGCCAACTGGGTAAGCTGACTTGCCTGGAACTACCCCATGGAAAACAGTGTTGGATGTTCTCAGATTCTTCTCAGTCAACCCCATGCGCTGGAAAGTATCATAATAAAGGATATTGATGCTGCTACCTCCGTTCATGAGTACCTTAATGAATTTATATCCACCAACCTGGAGTGCTACCACCAAGTCTAACTGACCCGGATTATCGACTCGTGGAGGGTGATCCTCTCTACTCCATATGATGGGTTGCTCTAACCATCTCAAATAACGAGGAATTGCCGGCTCAACCGAATTTACCGCCCTCTTAAGAACCTTCTGGTCACGTTTGCATAAGCTAGTGGTAAACACATGGTACTTCCCACCACTCAACTATTTTGGATGGCTCTGATAACCCGACTGCTGCTGCTGTTGTCCTCCCTGACTAGATTGCTGCTGATTATTTCCACCCGGCTGTCCCTGAAATCCGGAATTTGAACCGCCACCCGGGCCATGAAAGCCGCCAGCCCCTGAACCGCCGCCAGATCCATGACTACCATCAAAGGTATTGGAATTTTTAAACGCCTTCATGATCGCGCAATCTTTCCACAGGTGTGTAGTGGGGTGCTCCCGGGTGCCGTGTTTCGGGCAGGGCTCATTGAGTAGCTGCTCAAGAGATGGGCCTGACCCGCCGGATCGAGGCCACTTACCCTTACGTCTCTGATTGTTACCCTATGTATTAGCGTTGGCTACAAGCTCCGGGTTGCCGTCCACCTTACGCTTATTGCCGCTTTGATTCACCGGGTTGTGCTGTTGACCCTTTCCATTACCGTTCCTTTTTCCCTTCCCTGTCTTCTCATCATCAGACGCGGGATCTTGGTACTATCAGAATCGGCATATTTGACTAAAGCCGCCATTAGCGTGCCCATATCCCTGCAGTCACGCTTAAGGCGCCCCAATTTCTGCCTCAGCGGCTCAAAGCTGCAATTTTTCTCCAACAAGAGTACTTCAGAGCCGGCATCCATCTTATCAGATGAATGAATTATCTCCTTGACCCGGCGTACCCAATGGGTGGTGGATTGGCCCTCCCCCTGCTTACAATTCGTCAAGTCCACGATTGACATAGATTGCTTACAGGTGTCCTTGAAGTTCTGGATAAAACGGGCTTTTAACTCCTCCCACGAACCAATGGAATTGGGCGGTAAGCTTTTTAACCAAGACCGGGCCGTTCCATCTAACATCATGGTGAAATATTTAGCCATTGCTGCCTCACTGACTTCCAAGAGCTCCATGGCCATCTCATAACTCTCAATCCATGCTCCAGGCTGTAAGTCGGCCGTGTAATTCGGCACCTTTCGAGGTCCCTTGAAGTCCTTAGGCAGGCGCATGTTGCGCAAAGCCGGTATCAAACAAGGAACACCATCGGTTCTGGTGGCTACTCCCATCTCAATAGAAGTCGTTGGATACTCTGGAATATTCTGATGTGCCGTCTGTTGAGCCGCCAGCTGAGCCGCCCGCTCGTTCTCCTGACGTACTCGGTTATCTATATAAACCGGAGAGTTTTAGTCCGTAGGACAAACAACAATCATACGATAGGCTAGCTTCTAGGGTTTAGCCTCTCTGATCTCGTGGTAGATCAACTCTTGTACTACCCATATCATCAATATTAATCAAGCAAGAGTAGGGTTTTACCTCCATTGAGAGGGCCCGAACCTGGGTAAAAACATCGTGTCCCTTGTCTCCTGTTACCATCCGCCTAGACGCACAGTTCGGGACCCCCTACCCAAGATGGTGCTTTCATAGAGAGTTCCTCTGTGTCGTCACCCTTAGGCCCGATGGCTTCTTCGATCATCAACCACAACGTGGTCCAGGGTGAGACTTTTCTCCCCAGATAGATCTTCGTATTCGGCAGCTTCGCACTGCGGTCCAATTCGCTTGGCCATCTGGAGCAGATCGAAAGCTACGCCCCTGGCCATCCGGTCAGATTTGGAAGCCTAAACTACACGGCCGACATCCGTGGGGACTTGATCTTCGATGGATTCAAGCCACAGCTGAACGCGCCGCACTGTCACGATGGGCATGATCTAGCTCTGCCGCTGGACAGCGCCTCGAGCGCTACTTAGGTGTCCGCTCCGACCATTAGCTCGGAGCCGACTGCGCCAGTCGGGGACGGTCGATTGGACGCCGCCCCAGGAGCCGCAATCTCTATGGCGACAGAGCCGAATACCAGCCTAGTCCTTTGCAAGGCCCGTGACTCCAAGGTGCCGGGCTCCGTTCCGGACTCCAAATCTTCTACACCCCTTCCGATCGAACCCGATTGGGCTCCGATCATGGAGTTCACTGCCGCGGACGTCTTTCAGCACTCGCCCTTTGGCGATATCCTGAATTCACTAAAGTCTCTCTCTTTGTCAGGAGAGCCCTGGCCGGACTATGGTCAGCATGGTTGGGATGCGGACGACGAAGAAATTCAAAACCCACCCACCACCCACTTTGTAGCCACTGTCGACGATCTAACCGACATGCTCGACTTCGACTCCGAAGACATCGACGGTATGGACGCCGATGAAGGAGACGACCAACAACCAACACCTATAGGGCACTGGAAGGCCACCTTGTCATATGACATATACATGGTGGACACCCCCAAAGCAAGGGATGGTGATGAAAAAATGGAGGACGACCCCTCCAAGAAGCAACCCAAGCGCCGACGTCAGCGGCGCCGCTCTAAATCCTGCCAAAGCAAGAACGGTGAATCCGGCACCGGAGACATCAACACCCTGGACATTGCCAAAGACAACCCCCTCCAGCAGGATTCAGCGCAGGAGGACGAAGGAGCCAGCCCTCATGAGAGAGCGGCAAACAGAGAGGTCGAGGACGACAATTATATGCCTCCCTCCGAAGATGAGGCAAGCGTCGACGATGACGAATTCGTCGTGCCAGAGGATCCCGTCGAACAAGAGCGTTTCAAACGCAGGCTTATGGCCACGGCGAATAGCCTCAAGAAAAAATAGCAGCAACTTAGAGCTGACCAGACGTGCTAGCCAACAGATGGACTGAAGTCTTGGCGGCCGAAGAATATAAACTCGAACGCCCCTCCAAGAGTTACCCAAAGCACAGGCTGCTACCCCAACTAGAGGAGGAAGCAACTAAACCTACATCACCAGCGTACGATGCGCCCGATCGGCCACCCCATGGCCGTGACAGAGAGGCCCTTCGGCCCTCAATCCAAGCTGCACCCCGACGCCGCTCCAAGAATACTAGAGCACGGGGAAATGCAACAGACCTGCAAGACATATTGGAGGATAAGGCAAGGCAAACAAGATCGATCTATGGATCGCGTGGGCGCCCCACATCACGTGACGATAACTGTCACGCCTGATATGATAAATACGGCCAGGCCGAATACAACAGACAAAGCTCATCCGAGCTACGTCGCGATATAGCCCAGTACAGGGGCGCCACACTCCCACTATGCTTCACAGACAAAGTAATGGATCATCAAATCCCCGAGGGTTTTAAACCCGTAAACATCGAATCATACGATGGCAAAACTGATCCCGTGATATGGATCGAGGATTATCTCCTTCATATCCACATGGCCCGTGGTGATGATCTACACGCCATCAAATACCTCCCGCTCAAGCTTAAAGGACCAGCTCGACATTGGCTTAACAACCTGCCAACAGAGTCAATTAGTTGCTGGGAGGACCTGGAATCTGCATTCCTTGACAACTTCCAGGGCATTTATGTGCGACCACCAGACGCCGATGACCTAAGCCACATAATCCAGCAGCCAGAGGAATTGGCGAGACAATTCTGGACACGGTTCCTAACCAAGAAAAATCAAATACTCGACTGTCCGGACGCCGAGGCCCTTGCAGCCTTCAGACACAACATCCGAAATGAATGGCTTGCCCGGCACCTAGGACAGGAAAAGACGAAATCTATGGCAGCCCTCACGACACTCATGACCCACTTTTGCGCGGGAGAAGACATCTGGCTAGCTCGTAGCAATAACATAACCAAGAGCCCTGGCAATTCGGATACCAAGGACAGCAATGGCAGGTCACGCCGCAACAAGCACAAGCGCCGCATTAACAGCGACAATACTGAGGATACGGCAGTCAATGCTGGATTCAGAGGCTCTAAACCCGGTCAGCGGAAGAAGCCATTCAAAAGAAACCCTCCGGGCCCATCCAGTTTAGATCGGATACTCGATCGCTCATGTCAGATACACGGCACCCCCGAACAACCAGCCAACCACACCAACAGGGATTGTTGGGTGTTCAAGCAGGAAGGCAAGTTAAGTGCCGAAACCAGAGACAAGGGGCTGCATAGCGATGACGAGGAGGAGCCCCGGCCACCGAACAACAGAGGACAGAAGGGCTTCCCCCCGCAAGTGCGGACGGTGAACATGATATACGCAACCCATATACCCAAAAGGGAGCGGAAGCATGCTCTAAAGGACGTCTATGCATTGGAGCCAGTCGCCCCAAAGTTCAACCCATGGTCCTCCTGCCCGATCACTTTTGATCGAAGGGACCACCCCACTAGCATTCGTCACAGTGGATTCGCCGCATTGGTCCTAGACCCAATCATCGACGGATTTCACCTCACTAGAG
Source organism: Triticum dicoccoides (assembly GCF_002162155.2). Lineage (NCBI taxonomy): Eukaryota > Viridiplantae > Streptophyta > Magnoliopsida > Poales > Poaceae > Triticum > Triticum dicoccoides. Next base: position 427,165,320 of record NC_041387.1, on the reverse strand, counting down.
TCCTAATGGACGGCGACAGCAGCCTGAACCTGCTTTATCAGGATACAGTGCGAAAAATGGGTATAGATCCCTCAAGGATTAAACCCACAAAGACAACCTTTAAAGGCGTCATACCAGGTGTAGAAGCCAGCTGTACAGGCTCGGTTACACTCGAAGTGGTCTTCGGATCCGCGGATAATTTCCGAAGTGAAGAGTTAATCTTCGACATAGTCCCATTCCACAGTGGCTATCACGCCCTGCTCGAACGAACCACATTTGAAAAATTCAATGCGGTGCCGCACTACGCATATCTCAAGCTCAAGATGCCAGCCCCTCGCGGAGTCATCACGGTAAATGGAAACACCGAATGCTCTCTCCGAACGGAGGAGCACACGACGGCCCTGGCGGCGGAAGTACAGAGTAGCCTCTCAAGGAAATTCTCCAATCCGGGTGTTAAACGTCCGGACAACGTCAAGCGCGCCCGAAGTAACCTACAACAAAACCGGCTGGCATGTTCCGAGCAAGCATAGCAGTGCGGCCCCAACCCCAGCCCTTGCCAGCTGGCGATATCGGTACCACGCGTAAATAATTACGCTTTGGAAATACCATGGGCATAAGGGGAGGGGCACAACCACGGCACGCCCAGAATGCGGCTCAACCGCACTTAGGGGCTCCCTATTCTGCCGTTTCTTTTTTTATATACTTTCAGGACCCAACGATTCGGAAGGCCTGTCCGGCAATAGACTCGCCGAACACACGATGCAACAGTCAGGGAGAGAACAAGCCGCGTCAAATGTCCAGGTGGTCTCTATAACGAGCTAAATACCTATTTTACTTAAAGTCCCGCAGCTTGCCCCTGGAGGGGGACATGTCAAATAATCCCATCTCTTGCTTATCGCACTATTTGTATCGTTCTGCTTTCATAGAAGCCCTTTTTTAATAAATAATACATAGCTCTTATCCATTATTGTATTCATATATTTTTATACAAATATGTTCAGTCATGAAATTATGCAACCGTACACTTTGGTATGGCCAATACACTAGGGGCTTAAACACCCCATAACATGGTGTGAGAAGACCGAACACTCTCATGAGTGCAGCACCCCGAACTTATAGCACTATATGCATCGGCTCCGAATCATGTCTTGGGTCAATAGTTGGGTTTGCCCGGTTCCCATGTTTTGGTACCTTATGTTCCACAATGTTGGCTAAGGTAGCGCTGGGAGAACTACTACGATTGTGCCCCAGTTGAGCTGGGTTAACACCTCGGTAGAGAAAGCTAAAACTGACCGTCATGATAGTGCGAGAGATCGGTCGCTGTTCGCGAGGTTTTTCGAGTCCTTAAAGACTTATGCCGCTTAGAGCGAGGAGCCGGACTTATCCGGCCTAGGCGTGGATAGCGCCCCGAACTCGGTCTTCCGTATACTAGGGGCTTCGCCGAAATTTAAAATTATAGAATTCCATGGCTAAGTGAGAGTGATAAAGCATTAGAAGTCCGATGGCCTGGTTCGTTGTGCTGAGCGCCTCCCTAGATGGACCCAATAATGGGAACAAGAGCGCTCAGGTTTATCCCGAACACCCCAGCACTCGTGGCATGGGGGTAGAAGCCGACGACTTGCATCTCTCAGATTTGATAAACGGCCGCACAGAAGGTAACATTTTAAATTAACAAGCGTTGCTTAACGCACATGAACAAAGTTTTCAGCGTACAGGATAACAGATGCGAGTCTACTAAAAAATTACATCTTTGGAGAATTCACCCTCTATAAGGCGGGCACCCTTTAGAACGCCCTTATAATACATCTCGGGCGTGCGATACTCCTTGCTCGGCGGTGACGCGTCCGTGAAAAGCTTCTCAGCGTCCAGCTTGCCCCAGTGCACTTTAGCACGGGCAAGGGCCCGATGGGCACCTTAAATATAGACGGAGCGCTTGATGACTTCAATCCATGGACAAGCTCCACCAGCCGCCGCACCAGACCGAAGTAACTCCCAGGCATGGCTTCTCTAGGCCACAGCCGAACTATGAGCCCCTTCATGGCCTGTTCGGCCACCTTGTGGAGCTCGACCAACTGCTTCAGCTGGTCGCTCAGGGGCACCGGATGTTCGGCCTCAGCATATTGAGACCAGAACACCTTTTCCATCGAGCTCCCCTCCTTGGCCCAGTAGAATGCGGCAGCATCAAACACACTATAGGGCAGATCTACGAACGCTCCTGGAGAGCTCCGAATTCGGGTAAGTAACAGATAATTTACTTTTATATTCTTGCTTTGCATAAAGAGAGCCTTACCCGCCTCTATCTTCTTCATCACCTCGATCTCCTGGAGGGCCTTCTGGGCTTTGGCCTTCACGGTTTTGGCACTCTCAAGAGCCAAGGCAAGCTCGGACTCTCGAGTCTTCGAGTCACGCTCCAAACTCTCATGTTTCTCCACGAGAGCCTGGAGCTCTTGCCGCACCTCCGCCACCCGTGCCTCCTGCTTCTCTCGCTCGGTGCGCTCCAAGGCCGCACTGTTTTTGGCCTTCGACACCGCTTCCTTCAGGGTCGCCACCTCGGTCGTGGCCCCTGCAACATTTACGTTGGTCCTGTCATTATTTGCAACCAAGTATTTCTATATACATTTACATGCGGTATTACATAACCTCCTTGTCCTCGAGCTGCTTTTTGGCACGACCGATCTCGTTCTCGGACCGCTCGACGCTCTCCTTCAATGCATTGACCTCCGCAGTCAGTGCAACAGAGGTCAACAGCGCAGCCTACATTCCCATATTGACATATTTATGTTAGACTCCTGCGTATATCTTTTTAGATCCTCAGCTCGGCTTTTCTTTCCGAACACCAAACTGAGCATCAGGGGCTACTGTCTATGCGGTAACATTTTTATATGTTTTGAATACTTACCTCAAAGCCTGTTAGAAGGCTCGTACAAGCTTCGGTCAGCCCGCTCTTGGTGGACTGAACCTTTTGAATCACCGCACTCATAACAGTGCGGTGCTCCTCGTCGATGGAGGCGCTGTTAAGCGCCCCCAGCAAATCGTCCGGTGCCTCCGGTTGGACTGAGGCCGCCGGCGTAGTAGGCGTGCCCTTCTTGCGAAGGCGCTGCCTACCGGTCTCTCAAACCGTTGATGGTTCCAGAGCAGTGTCCGGCCCAGGGCCGGACTTAGATCCCTCCGGGGCTTTACCCCTTTGGGCCTGGAGTCCAGGAGGTCGCCTTGCGGCGCCTCCAGGACCACCTCCTCCTGGTTTAGTCCCTTTCGGGACTCCACCTCGGTGTCGTCCGTATGGAGAGGGGAGGAGGCTGTCGGAAGTGAAGCGCTATTCACATCCGACAAATCCAAGGAGCCGCTTGTCGAATCGCCGAGCTGAGCCTTGGGCGGACTGCATGATCAAATTCGGCGTCAGAAAATACCGAATAATAGAGGAGCGCCATAAGTTATTCGTATATCCGGATGCTTACGTTTTTGCCAGGGGCTTGACCCTGGATGGCCATTCCTCCCCGCCGTCTTCGGCATCGGAGGTGTAGTCCGGCAGGAGGGTTCTCCCCTTCTTGGACCCTCCGGCCTCCCCAGTTGGGGCGGCCTTCCTTTTCTTTCCTCCCCCCGTTGGAGGGGGAGATGCTTCTTCTTCTTCCTCCCCCTCGTCCTCAGAGGCGGAGGGTGCTTCAGGGTTGTCAGGCGATGAATCCGACACCACCAGGCGCCGGGAACTCTTTTGAGTCCTCGTGGCCTTCTTCTTGGCCTTCTTCTCCGACACCACATGAGGTGCCGGAACCAGTAGCCCTGTCAATCGGGCGTCCACTGGGTCTTCTGGTAAGGGAGCCGGACAGTTCACCTTCCCGGACGTCTTTAGCCAGTCCTGTCAAGGGTAAGGGAGGTTAGATCCCACATAGAGTCAGACTATGAAAGACAAGAGTCCCGTAAAGGGTAAAATAGCTTACCTCGCTGTCCTGACGCCGCGAGCCGAATCCGCGACCTTCAGTAGCGGATGCAGGGGCCTCAGCGCCCTTAAATAGCACCTTCTAGGCATCTTCGTACGTAGTGTCGAAAAGCTTGCTCAAGGTTTGGTGCTGCGCCGGATCAAACTCCCACAATTTGGAGGCCCGTTGTTGGCATGGGAGGATCCGTCGGATGAGCATGACCTGGACTACGTTGACAAGCTTGAGATTCTTGTTCACCAGCTTTTGGACGCAGGTTTGAAGTCCGGTCAGCTCTTCGGAATCTCCCCACGTTAGGCCTATCTCTTTCCAGGAAGTGAGCCGTGTGGGGAAGCCAGATCGGAATTCGGGGGCCGCCGCCCATTTGGGGTCGTGCGGCTCGGTGATGTAGAACCACCCCGATTGCCACCCCTTTATTGTCTCCATGAAGGAGCCCTCGAGCCATAGGGCGTTGGCCATCCGGCCCACCATGGCACTTCCACACTCCGCTTGGCGGCCGCCCACTACCTTTGGCTTGACATTAAAAGTCTTCGGCCATAAGCCAAAGTGGGGCTGGATGCAGAGGAAGGCCTCGCACACGACGATGAACACCGAGATGTTGAGGATGAAGTTCGGGGCCAGATCGTGGAAGTCCAGGCCATAGTAGAACATGAGCCCCCGGACGAACGGGTGGAGAGGAAATCCCAGTCCGCGGAGGAAATGGGGGATAAATACAACCCTCTCATGGGGGCCTAGGGGTGGGGATGAGTTGCCCCTCATCTGGAAGCCGGTGCGCGATGTCGTCAGACAAGTATCCGGTCTTCCTCAACTTTTTGATTTGTCCCTCCGTGACGGAGGAGGCCATCCATCTACCTCCCGCTCCGGACATGATTGGAGAAGGTTGAGGTAGGAAGTGCGGACTTGGGCGCTGGAGCTCGAGTGCGCAGGGATGGATAAGCAAAGGAGGAAGAAGGTGTAAATGGAAAGGGTATATCCTTATCCCCTTATATGGGTGGCCGAAGCTACATACCCCCACCAGCCTAATAAAACTCGCTTATCTCCCAAGCGCCGCGGTTAATGGCGCGGTTGGGTTACCCACGCCCGTATTGCTGAGAATCCCGGAATAAGGGGACACGATCTCTGCTTTGACAAGACGTGCCAAAGAAACCGCCTCGCTAAATGCGCTGAGGTGGAACAGTAAAATGATTCGAATAAAGGCTTGGCCGTGGCGTGATGTCACGCTGCGGAATACGTCAGCAGATTAGATTGGTACATATATTATTCTCTGTACGGTGGTATGTGGAACTTATTTTGCAGAGTCAGACACTATCCTTGTGTTCAACATCTTCTATGAAGTATTTGGAGGAGGAACCCGCCTTGCAATGTCGAAGACAATTTGCGCGCCAAACTCGTCGTTATTGAAGCCTGGTTCAGGGGCTACTGACGGAGTCCTGGATTAGGGGGTGTCCGGATGGCCGGACTATGACCTTTGGCCGGACTATGACTTTCCTTGGCATGGAAGGCAAGCTTGGCGATATGATATGAAGATCTCCTCCCATTGTAACCGACTCTGTGTAACCCTAGCCCTCTCCGGTGTCTATATAAACCGGAGAGTTTTAGTCTGTAGGACGAATAACAATCATACCATAGGCTAGCTTCTAGGGTTTAGCCTCTCTGATCTCGTGGTAGATCAACTCTTGTACTACCCATATCATCAATATTAATCAAGCAGGAGTAGGGTTTTACCTCCATCGTGAGGGCCCGAACCTGGGTAAAAACATTGTGTCCGTTGTCTCCTGTTACCATCCGCCTAGATGCACAGTTCGGGACCCCTACCCGAGATCCGCCGGTTTTGACACCGACAGCCACCATGTTGGTCACGGTGTTGGGCGTTGCTTGACAAAGCTTCAGATTCCATGTGCCTGCTGTAACTCGGACTCCGGTTCTGAGGAGGCGGTGCTAACCAAGGCGGAGGAGTTGAATGAATCCTACCCCGGCTATAAGAATAGGCCTCTTGCTGAGCCAGGGCCGTCTGGACAAGTTCCCTAATTCTCCGGGTCTCCACCGCTGTTGGATCATCACCGTCCACTAGGAGAGCCGCCAGACGCGCTGATGCTGCGATTAAGTTCTCCATGGGGTTGGAAAAGTGACCCGGCGGTATCGGCACATAACGTGGCGGCGCCATGTTTCCATGAGGAGGTACCATCTCCCGAGGCCGAGCCGGTCCCCCCGTTCCGGCTGTCATAAACTAATTTGCATTAGGCGGGTTACTTGGGCCGGCTCCGGGTGTAGCAAACAGAACCCGAGGGTCATAATTCGGAGGCAAACGGGACTGAGTTTTTTGGTGCCTTCTTCTCATAACCTCATTGGATGCGTTTAAGCTCATCGTGAGCTGGTAAGCTTCTGACTGCAATCGCTGTGCCCGAGCATCGAGAGCCGCCCGCTCTGTAGCTAGTCTAGTATCCTCAGCTGCCAAGGCCTCCTTGACCTGAGCTATCTCCTCACGCACCCGTGCCACCTCCGTGTCATGCTCATCTTTATTCGCAGGGATAATCGTGGCGGTTAACAGGGCTGTAAGTTTATCCATGAGATCTATCAGCACTTGAGCCGGCGGGCGCACAGGGCCTCCTGCCCCGGCCGCTCTTATCCCGGACGTAACTGCAACAGCGGTCGTAGAGTTTTGGCCGGGTTGAGTCCCAGCCATGAAGACTCCTTCCCAATTCGGCGACTCACAGGGGTCCGGAATACTGAAGCCATCGGAACAGCCCCCGAGCACGCCATCTTGTACCTGATACAGCGAATATGTAGAACCGGCGGACAAATCACCGTTAGAGTGGACGGCCGTCTCACCACCATCTTCAGGACTTTCAGAAAGCTCTTCTCCGTGGACGCAGCCCACAAAGACATGCTTCATGCCGGGTTGAGCTCGGGCGGGTTTTGCATGCTGAGCCGTCTCGACGAGGTCGGTGCAGTTGTCCGGCTCAGGCCCCGACTCGCCAATCCGGCCGATGAAGACGTGGATCCCTCCGAAGGGGACCCGGTACCCGTACTCAATTGAGCCGGCGTCGGGGCCCCAGCCTTCATCGTTGATGTAGATCTTGCCGCGACAACTCTTGGTCATCTGGCCCACTACGTATCCCTTGAGCCCTTCGAAGTTGCCCTTCAAGAACTCAAATCCACCGTGCACTGGCCCCACGGTGGGCGCCAACTGTCGTGGAATTGTCACGTCAGATGTCCTCGTGAAAGGACTTAGTTGTGGAGCCATCGCAACTAGGAAGCTTGAAGGGGTTAATTGGGACAAAGGACACGAGAGGGCTTATAGTAGTTCGGCCCCTTACGATGAAGGTAAGGCCTACGTCTAGTTGGGTTGGTATTGATGTTTTGATGACCAGGGAGCGAGATACACTATGCCCGATTCTCGATGAGTTGTTTCTTGCCCTAAGCCGCCAGCAGGTCATCCCCTTATATACACGGGTTGACGCCCTATGGCCTACAGAGTCCCGGCCGGCTTATAACAGTGTCCGGCTCGGTGACTAGTTAAATCTACCTTATGATACAAGTCATGCCATTACAGCGGTTTACTACAACGGGCCTTAAGTCGCCTGTGGGCTTAAGCCCCCTATTGAACCGCTGTCTTCATGCTTGGTCTTGGGCTTGAGTCTTCTTTGCATAACCCGGCCCCTCCTGGGCGGCTTACACAAATAGTTATATCCCCAACACATACCCTCAGCCCCGAGGGTGAACTACTCCCTCCTCATCATGGAGACTGCCGGGATGATGAAGATGGCCTCCGGTGATGGTTTCCCCCTCAGTAGGGTGCCGGAACAGGCTCCCGATTGGTTTTTCATGGCTACACAGGCTTACGGCGGCGGAACTCTCGATCTAGGTTTCTTTTCGGGGGTTTATATATTTATAAGAATTTTTGGCGTCGGGAACAAGTCAGGGGGACTCCTGAGGAGTCCACAAGCCAGGGGGCGCACCCTAGGAGGGGGGGGGGCGCCCTCCACCCTTGTGGTTGCCTCGGGACTCTTTTGGCCCAACTCTGATGCTCCTTGGGCTTCTTCTGGTCCATAAAACATCATCCTATATATTCAGCTCATTTGGACTCCGTTTGATATTCCTTTTCTGTAAAACTCAAAACAAGGAAAAAATAGAAACTGGCACTAGGCTCTAGGTTAATAGATTAGTTCCAAAAATAATATAAAATAACATATTAATGCATATAAAACATCCAAAACAGATAATATAATAGCATGGAACAATAAAAAATTATAGATACGTTGGAGACGTATCACCCGCTCCGGCCGACACGGGACGGCCAGAAGAGGCCCTGTGACACGACCCTGTTGAGGCCTGGGATGTCGACGTAGACGCGCAGTCCATCGCCCGCATCCCGAGATGCAGCCGCACCGGAGGGGGAGGTCCCGCGTGCCTGGTGGCTTGCGTCTTGCCCCCTGACGGGGGACGCGCACCAACGCACGTCTCCAAGTGGTGCCCGAACACCTCCCTCATCGCGTTGGTCAGGTCAGCGGCCTCCAGACAAGATCCCCTGAGCCCGTCCTGAGGGGGCACCGGGCACCACTACAAAAAATACACTTCCGTGATGATACGTGTTTGTCACAGTAGGTCGCGTTTTTTGTCATGCATGTACATCCATGACGATTTTGTGACAGAATCAAGATAGTCATACATGTGCTGTCGTAGAAGTGTTCCATGACATTACCAAAATTATCATCACGGAAGTGTCCACTTCCATGACGATAAATCACGCGTCACAGAAGTGCTTTCGTCAAGGGTGACCGACACGTGGCATCCACCGTAACGGAACACCGTTAAGCTATCGGGTTGGGTTTTGGATCCGATAACCCGTTAACAGCCCTGACCAATGGGGATTTTCCATGTGTAAAATCATCATTGGCTGAAGGAAACACGTGTCGGCTCATCATTGGGACAGATGTCATCCACTCACTGGACATAAGGCGCCTATGATACGTCGACACGTGGCATGGCCCAACAATGGCCCATTCCTGTGAAAAGGCCGGCCCGTTTGACTTGGTCAAAAGCTAGCGGGCCGGCCCATGGAAGGCATGTTAACGGCCTGTTAGCATATAGCCCATTTACAGCCCGCTAACCCAAGGCCCATTACGCCCAGTAGCGTCATCTGGGCCATCCAATATGTTTCTAGCCCGTTTTCACTTTTGGCCCGTGTATGGCCCATGATGTCTTTCGGCCCATATGAGGCCCTTTGTAACTCTTGGCCCATTAGCGGCCCGTGCTGAAACTAGCCCGTAATGAACAGTGTATTACTTTACACCCATTAACAGCCCGCGGTGAAACTAGCCTGTAATGAACAGTGTAACACTTTATACCCATTAACAGGCCATTATTCCGTTGGGCCGTTTCCAGCCCAAGTTAACTTTCTGCCTTCTGAGGGCCCATTTATTCTTGGGCACATTTGCAGCACTCAGTTACTTACGACCCGTTACTGTCATTTTCTGCTTGTGGGCCAAATTCAGCCCTCGTTATAGTCAGCCCGTTTGTGGTCCGTTAGTCTGTTGGGCCATTTTCATAGCATCACCAAATACGGCCTATTAATGGCCCATTATGGTCAGCCCATAAAACGTACGATTTCCATTGTAGGCCCATCTACGGCCCATTAAAGGCCCGTACAAGACCCATAAATGAGTCGGCGGCCCATGGATTCTACGTGACGTAGAAGGCCCATGGATCCTGCGAGATGTAGAAGGCCCATGGATCCTGCAAGACGTAGAAGGCCCATGGATCCTGCGAGATGTAGAAGGCCCATGGATCCTACGAGACATAGAAGGCCCATGGATCCGACGGCCCGTGAAGGGCCATGGTCGGGCGAGTTGGCCCCCATTTGAACGATATAGCATATTCAAAGAATTATCCTACTTAATACTATCACCTCTAAAAAGCATACACTATACAACAAAGAGATCAAGGCATAGAAAGGGAGAATAATCCTACACTATACAATAAAGAAATTACAGCCGATTATACCCACTGGGCATTATGGTTCGGCACAGGTGATAATAAAGCATACACAAACAACAAATTACATACACTGGGCAAATACAGCTCATACATCATGGACGCGCATCAACTTAACTCCATTTGAACTATAATCTCTTCAGAAAATAGGATTGGACGGATTCGGATAGCACAAATTTCATTCTGCAAAATCTCCAATTCCTTCATGGTTACCTTAGTGTCTTGTTTCATTTTTTTGACTCCTGCATCTAATACCTGCATGTCCAGTCTCAACTTGTTGATTATACGTTGACAATCATGTACACGTTGTCTTGCCACCTCTAGTTGATGCTCGAGAACATCAACACATTCCAATTCCAATCCATAATCATTTTGTAACGGCCATGCCGCACTGCTCGCAGATTTTTGTGTTGATGTCACTTCATCCTGAAATGTTTCTGTAAGTACACATGACTAGGGCAAAAATATAGTTACAATAGTGAAGCGAACAAGACACTATTTTGTACTACATGGCAAAACAGGACTAACAATAATGTTACCCGTCACTTTCACAAAAAAAATGTTACACATCATGAAGCATAAGCAGGTGATATTTTAAAAATTATAAAAAAGATAGTCTGTGCAGCCTGCATACAGAAATCCCTCTTAGCTCACCAGAGGAGCATGATGTTGGGGCCCAATCGAAAACACAGACAAGTTACAAATTTAGACAACACGTTGCGTATAAGTAAGCAAGCAGTTGGCCATTCTGTACCTCAATTAAAGTCTTAGGGAGCATAATGAACAGCAGAGGGTTTCATACAAACATACTACAGCAGGCAAAACTATGCAATCATTAGCGTAGTATAAACTAGATTTTGAGCCTCATGCAATAATAGTTGGTTAATAGACTTCAAAGCTTCAGGCACACTTCGGCAGAGTAATTAAATGGTAAGGCCTTTAATTATGTCAACTAATAGTGATACAAGTATCGAACATCAGGCATAATTATTTGGGCATCTCATTAAGTGAGGACAAATAAAGCAATTGAAAAGAGAAAATTAACTAAGCCTGAAACAAACAAGGAATTGAACTGTTGAGTTGCATAAAGTGACTTACCTTAGCAGGTTGAAGAGGCTCAGCGCAGCTCCTACTTCTCTTGCAAGGCTCCTTCCTAACATCTTGTACTAGGAAACCCTCAATCTTATCTTCATTGCACCCCCTCTGCAAGGTGACACAAACTAGTTACTCGTCTCCTTGGAAGATAAATATGTTGGAAATATGCCCTAGAGGCAATAATAAAAGCATTATTATTATATTTCCTTGTTCATGATAATTGTCTTTATTCATGCTATAATTGTGTTATCCGGAAATCGTAATACATGTGTGAATAACAGACACCAACATGTCCCTAGTAAGCCTCTAGTTGACTAGCTCGTTGATCAACAGATAGTCATGGTTTCCTGACTATGGACACTGGATGTCATTGATAACGAGATCACATCATTGGGAGAATGATGTGATGGACAAGACCCAATCCTAAACATAGCACAAGATCGTATAGTTCGTTTGCTAGAGTTTTCCAATGTCAAAGTATCTTTTCCTTAGACCATGAGATCGTGTAACTCCCGGATACCGTAGGAGTGCTTTGGGTATGCCAAACGTCACAACGTAACTGGGTGACTATAAAGGTAGACTACGGGTATCTCCGAAAGTGTCTGTTGGGTGACATGGATCAAGACTGGGATTTGTCACTCCGTATGACGGAGAGGTATCACTGGGCCCACTCGGTAATGCATCATCATAATGAGCTCAGAGTGACCAAGTGTCTGGTCACGGGATCATGCATTACGGTACGAGTAAAGTGACTTGCCGGTAACGAGATTGAACAAGGTATTGGGATACTGACGATCGAATCTCGGGCAAGTAACATATCGATAGACAAAGGGAATAGCGTACGGGATTGATTAAATCCTCGACATCGTGGTTCATCCGATTAGATCATCGTGGAGCATGTGGGAGCCAACATGGGTATCCAGATCCCGCTGTTGGTTATTGACCGGAGAGTCGTCTCGGTCATGTCTGCTTGTCTCCCGAACCCGTAGGGTCTACACACTTAAGGTTCGGTGACGCTAGGGTTATGAAGATATGTATATGCAGAAACCCGAATGTTGTTCGGTGTCACAGATGAGATCCCGGACGTCACGAGGAGTTCCGGAATGGTCCGGAGGTAAAGAATTATATATAGGAAGTGCTATTTCGGGCATCGGGACAAGTTTCGGGGTTATCGGTATTGTATCGGGACCACCGGAAGGGTCCCGGGGGTCCACCGGGTGGGGCCACCTGTCCCGGGGGGCCACATGGGCTGTAGGGGGTGCGCCTTGGCCTAGATGGGCCAAGGGCACCAGCCCCTATAGGCCCATGCGCCTAGGGTTTCCACCATGGAAGAGTCCATGTGGTGGAAGGCACCCCTAGGTGCCTTGGGGGGGAGGGAAACCTCCCCTTGGCCGCCGCCCCCCCTAGTAGATCTCATCTACTAGGGCCGGCGCCCCCCCCATGGCACCCCTATATATAGTGGGGGGGAGAGGAGGGATTTCACACCAGCCCCTGGCGCCTCCATCTCCCCCCGTTACGTCTCTCCCTCGTAGTCTCGGCGAAGCCCTGCTGCTGTGACGCCCTGCATCCACCACCACGCCGTCGTGCTGCTGGATCTTCATCAACCTCTCCTTCCCCCTTGCTGGATCAAGAAGGAGGAGACGTCTCCCGTCCCGTACGTGTGTTGAACGCGGAGGTGCCGTCCGTTCGGCGCTGGTCATCGGTGATTTGAATCACGTCGAGTACGACTACATCATCACCGTTCTTTTGAACGCTTCCGTGCGCGATCTACAAAGGTATGTAGATGCATCTAATCACTCGTTGCTAGATGAACTCCTAGATGATCTTGGTGAAACGAGTAGGAAATTTTTTGTTTTCTGCAACGTTCCCCAACAGTGGCATCATGAGCTAGGTCTATGCGTAGTTCTTCTTGCGCGAGTAGAACACAATTTGTTGTGGGCGTAGATTTGTCAACTTTCTTGCCGTTACTAGTCCTTTCTTGCTTCAGCGGTATTGTGGGATGAAGCGGCCCGGACCAACCTTACACGTACGCTTACGTGAGACCGGTTCCACCGACTAACATGCACTAGTTGCATAAGGTGGCTGGCGGGTGTCTGTCTCTCCTACTTAAGTTGGAGCGGAATTGATGAACAGGGTCCTTATGAAGGGTAAATAGAAGTTGACAAATCATGTTGTGGCTTTAACGTAGGTAAGAAAACGTTCTTGCTAGAACCCTAATTCAGCCACGTAAAACTTGCAACAACAATTAGAGGACGTCTAACTTGTTTTTGCAGCAAGTGGTTTGTGATATGATATGGCCAAAGTTGTGATGAATGATGAATGATCTATATGTGATGTATGAGATGTTCATGCTATTGTAATAGGATTCACGACTTGCATGTCGATGAGTATGACAACCGGCAGGAGCCATAGGAGTTGTCTTTATTCTTTTATATGACCTGCGTGTCATCAAGAAACAACATGTAAATTACTTTACTTTATTGCTAAACGCGTTAGCCATAGTAGTAGAAGTAATAGTTGGCGAGCAACTTCATGGAGACACGATGATGGAGATCATGATGATGGAGATCATGGTGTCAAGCCGGTGACAAGATGATCATGGAGCCCCAAGATGGAGATCAAAGGAGCTATGTGATATTGGCCATATCATGTCACGTTTATTATTTGATTGCATGTGATGTTTATCATGTTTTGCATCTTGTTTACTTAGAACGACGGTAGTAAATAAGGTGATCCCTCATACTAATTTCAAGAAGTGTTCCCCCTAACTGTGCACCGTTGCGATAGTTCGCTGTTTCAAAACACCACGTGATGATCGGGTGTTTTATTCAGACGTTCACATACAACGGGTGTAAGACAGATTTACACATGCAAACACTTAGGTTGACTTGACGATCCTAGCATGTACAGACATGGCCTCGGAACACAGAAGACCGAAAGGTCGAGCATGAGTCGTATAGAAGATACGATCAACATGAAGATGTTCACCGATGTTGACTAGTCCGTCTCACGTGATGATCGGACACGGTCTAGTTTAACTCGGATCATGTAATACTTAGATGACTAGAGGGATGTCTAATCTAAGTGGGAGTTCATTAATAATTTGATTAGTTGAACTTAATTATCACGAACTTAGTCTAAATATTTTACAATATGTCTTGTAGATTAAATGGCCAACGTAGTCCTCAACTTCAACGCATTCCTAGAGAAAACCAAGCTGAAAGACGATGGCAGCAACTATATGGACTGGGTCCGGAACCTGAGGATCATCCTCATAGCTGCCAAGAAAGATTATGTCCTACAAGCACCGCTTGGTGATGCACCCGTTCTCCCTGCAGAACAAGATGTTATGAACGCTTGGCAGGCACGTTCCCATGACTACTCCCTCGTTCAGTGCGGCATGCTTTACAGCCTAGAGCCGGGGCTCCAAAAGCGTTTTGAGAGACATGGAGCATATGAGATGTTCGAAGAGCTGAAAATGGTTTTCCAAGCTCATGCCCGGGTCGAGAGATATGAAGTCTCCGACAAATTCTTCAGCTGTAAGATGGAGGAAAACAGTTCTGTCAGTGAGCACATACTCACTATGTCTGGGTTGCATAACCGCTTGACTCAGCTGGGAGTTAATCTCCCGGATGATGCGGTCATTGACAGAATCCTCCAGTCGCTTCCACCAAGCTACAAGAGCTTCGTGATGAACTTCAATATGCAGGGGATGGAAAAGACCATTCCTGAAGTATTTGCTATGCTGAAATCAGCAGAGGTAGAAGTCAGGAAGGAACATCAAGTGTTGATGGTCAATAAAACCACTAAGTTCAAGAAAGGCAAGGGTAAAAAGAACTTCAAGAAGGACGGCGAGGAGGTTGCCGCGCCCGGCAAGCAAGCTGCCGGGAAGAAGCCAAAGAATGGACCCAAGCCCGAGACTGAGTGCTTTTATTGCAAGGGAAGCGGTCACTGGAAGCGGAACTGCCCTAAGTACTTAGCGGATAAGAAGGCCGGCAAAACAAAAGGTATATGTGATATACATGTAATTGATGTGTACCTTACTAGTGCCCGTAGTAGCTCCTGGGTATTTGATACCGGTGCAGTTGCTCACATTTGTAACTCAAAGCAGGGGCTGCGGAATAAGCGGAAACTGGCAAAGGACGAGCTGACGATGCGCGTCGGGAATGGTTCCAAGGTCAATGTGATCGCCGTCGGCACGCTACCTCTGCATCTCCCTTCGGGATTAGTTTTAAACCTTAATAATTGTTATTTAGTGCCAGCTTTGAGCATGAACATTGTATCGGGATCTCGTTTAATTCGAGATGGCTACTCTTTTAAATCTGAGAATAATGGTTGTTCCATTTTTTTATGAGAGATATGTTTTATGGTCATGCTCCTATGGTGAATGGTTTATTCTTTATGAATCTCGAACGTGATGCTACACATGTTCATAATGTGAGTACCAAAAGAAGTAAGGTTGATAATGATAGTCCCACATACCTGTGGCACTGCCGCCTTGGTCACATAGGTGTCAAACGCATGAAGAAGCTCCATGCTGATGGACTTTTAGAGTCTCTTGATTATGAATCATTTGACACATGCGAACCATGCCTTATGGGTAAAATGACCAAGACTCCGTTCTCAGGAACAATGGAGCGAGCAACCGACTTATTGGAAATCATACATACTGATGTGTGCGGTCCGATGAGTGTTGAGGCTCGCGGTGGCTATCGTTATGTTCTCACCCTCACTGATGATTTAAGTAGGTATGGGTATATCTACTTAATGAAACACAAGTCTGAAACCTTTGAAAAGTTCAAGGAATTTCAGAGTGAGGTTGAAAATCAACGTGACAGGAAAATCAAGTTTCTACGATCAGATCGTGGAGGAGAATACTTGAGTCACGAGTTTGGCACGCACTTAAGAAAATGTGGAATAGTTTCACAACTCACGCCGCCTGGAACACCTCAGCGTAATGGTGCGTCCGAACGTCGTAATCGCACTCTATTAGATATGGTGCGATCTATGATGTCTCTTACCGATTTACCGCTATCCTTCTGGGGCTATGCTTTAGAGACTGCCGCATTCACTTTAAATAGGGCTCCGTCGAAATCCGTTGAGACGACACCGTATGAATTATGGTTTTGGAAGAAACCTAAGCTGTCATTTCTAAAAGTTTGGGGATGCGATGCTTATGTCAAGAAACTTCAACCTGAAAAGCTCGAACCCAAGTCGGAAAAATGCGTCTTCATAGGATACCCAAAAGAAACTATTGGGTACACCTTCTACCTCAGATCCGAAGGCAAGATCTTTATTGCCAAGAATGGGTCCTTTCTGGAGAAAGAGTTTCTCTCGAAAGAAGTAAGTGGGAGGAAAGTAGAGCTTGATGAAGTATTACCTCTTGAACTGGAAAATGGTGCAACTCAAGAAAATGTTCCTGAGGTGCCTGCACCGACTAGAGAGGAAGTTAATGACAATGATCAAGATACTTCTGATCAAGCCCCTACTGAAATTCGAAGGTCCACAAGGACATGTTCCGCACCAGAGTGGTACGGCAACCCTGTCTTGGAAATCATGCTGTTAGACAACGGTGAACCTTCGAACTATGAAGAAGCGATGGCGGGCCCGGATTCCGACAAATGGCTAGAAGCCATGAAATTCGAGATAGGATGCATGTATGAAAACAAAGTATGGACTTTGACTGACTTGCCCATTGAGCGGCGAGCCATAGAAAATAAATGGATCTTTAAGAGGAAGACAGACGCGGATGGTAATGTGACCATCTATAAAGCTCGGCTTGTCGCTAAGGGTTATCGACAAGTTCAAGGGGTTGACTACGATGAGACTTTCTCACCGGTAGCAAAGCTGAAGTCCGTCCGAATCATGTTAGCAATTGCCGCATTCTATGATTACGAAATATGGCAAATGGACGTCAAAACGGCATTCCTTAATGGTTTCCTTAAGGAAGAATTGTATATGATACAGCCGGAAGGTTTTGTCGATCCTAAGAATGCTGACAAAGTGTGCAAGCTCCAACGCTCGATTTATGGGCTGGTGCAAGCATCTCGGAGTTGGAACATTCGCTTTGATGAGATGATCAAAGCGTTTGGGTTTACACAGACTTATGGAGAAGCCTGCGTTTACAAGAAAGTGAGTGGGAGCTCTGTAGCATTTCTCATATTATATGTAGATGACATACTTTTGATGGGAAATGATATAGAACTCTTGGACAGCATCAAGGCCTACTTGAATAAAAGTTTTTCAATGAAGGATCTTGGAGAAGCTGCTTATATATTAGGCATCAAAATCTATAGAGATAGATCGAGACGCCTCATAGGTCTTTCACAAAGCACATACCTTGATAAGATATTGAAGAAGTTCAATATGGATCAATCCAAGAAGGGGTTCTTGCCTGTGTTACAAGGTATGAAATTGAGCTCAGCTCAATGTCCGACCACGGCAGAAGATATAGAAGAGATGAGCGTCATCCCCTATGCCTCAGCCATAGGTTCTATTATGTATGCCATGCTGTGTACCAGACCTGATGTTAACCTTGCCGTCAGTTTGGTAGGAAGGTACCAAAGTAATCCCGGCAAGGAACACTGGACAGCGGTCAAGAATATCCTGAAGTACCTGAAAAGGACTAAGGAAATGTTTCTCGTTTATGGAGGTGACGAAGAGCTCGTTGTAAAGGGTTACGTCAACGCTAGCTTCGACACAGATCTGGATGATTCTAAGTCACAAACCGGATACGTGTATATTTTGAATGGTGGGGCAGTAAGTTGGTGCAGTTGCAAGCAAAGCGTCGTGGCGGGATCTACATGTGAAGCGGAGTACATGGCAGCCTCGGAGGTAGCACATGAAGCAATATGGGTGAAGGAGTTCATCACCGACCTAGGAGTCATACCCAATGCGTCGGGGCCGATCAAGCTCTTCTGTGACAACACTGGAGCTATTGCACTTGCCAAAGAGCCCAGGTTTCACAAGAAGACAAGGCACATCAAGCGTCGCTTCAACTCCATTCGTGAAAATGTTCAAGATGGAGACATAGAGATTTGTAAAGTACATACGGACCTGAATGTAGCAGATCCGTTGACTAAACCTCTCCCTAGAGCAAAACATGATCAACACCAGAATTCCATGGGTGTTCGATTCATCACAATGTAACTAGATTATTGACTCTAGTGCAAGTGGGAGACTGTTGGAAATATGCCCTAGAGGCAATAATAAAAGCATTATTATTATATTTCCTTGTTCATGATAATTGTCTTTATTCATGCTATAATTGTGTTATCCGGAAATCGTAATACATGTGTGAATAACAGACACCAACATGTCCCTAGTAAGCCTCTAGTTGACTAGCTCGTTGATCAACAGATAGTCATGGTTTCCTGACTATGGACACTGGATGTCATTGATAACGAGATCACATCATTGGGAGACTGATGTGATGGAAAAGACCCAATCCTAATCATAGCACAAGATCGTATAGTTCGTTTGCTAGAGTTTTCCAATGTCAAAGTATCTTTTCCTTAGACCATGAGATCGTGTAACTCCCGGATACCGTAGGAGTGCTTTGGGTATGCCAAACGTCACAACGTAACTGGGTGACTATAAAGGTAGACTACGGGTATCTCCGAAAGTGTCTGTTGGGTGACATGGATCAAGACTGGGATTTGTCAGTCCGTATGACGGAGAGGTATCACTGGGCCCACTCGGTAATGCATCATCATAATGAGCTCAGAGTGACCAAGTGTCTGGTCACGGGATCATGCATTACGGTACGAGTAAAGTGACTTGCCGGTAACGAGATTGAACAAGGTATTGGGATACCGACGATCGAATCTCGGGCAAGTAACATATCGATAGACAAAGGGAATAGCGTACGGGATTGATTAAATCCTCGACATCGTGGTTCATCCGATGACATCATCGTGGAGCATGTGGGAGCCAACATGGGTATCCAGATCCCGTTGTTGGTTATTGACCGAAGAGTCGTCTCGGTCATGTCTGCTTGTCTCCCGAACCCGTAGGGTCTACACACTTAAGGTTTGGTGACGCTAGGGTTATGAAGATATGTATATGCAGAAACCCGAATGTTGCTCGGAGTCCCGGATGAGATCCCGGACGTCACGAGGAGTTCCGGAATGGTCCGGAGGTAAAGAATTATATATAGGAAGTGCTATTTCGGGCATCGGGACAAGTTTCGGGGTTATCGGTATTGTACCGGGACCACCGGAAGGGTCCCGGGGGTCCACCGGGTGGGGCCACCTGTCCCGGGGGGCCACATGGGCTGTAGGGGGTGCGCCTTGGCCTAGATGGGCCAAGGGCACCAGCCCCTATAGGCCCATGCGCCTAGGGTTTCCACCATGGAAGAGTCCATGTGGTGGAAGGCACCCCTAGGTGCCTTGGGGGGGAGGGAAACCTCCCCTTGGCCGCCGCCCCCCCCTAGTAGATCTCATCTACTAGGGCCGGCGCCCCCCCATGGCACCCCTATATATAGTGGGGGGGAGAGGAGGGATTTCACACCAGCCCCTGGCGCCTCCATCTCCCCCCGTTACGTCTCTCCCTCGTAGTCTCGGCGAAGCCCTGCTGCTGTGACGCCCTGCATCCACCACCACGCCGTCGTGCTGCTGGATCTTCATCAACCTCTCCTTCCCCCTTGCTGGATCAAGAAGGAGGAGACGTCTCCCGTCCCGTACGTGTGTTGAACGCGGAGGTGCCGTCCGTTCGGCGCTGGTCATCGGTGATTTGGATCACGTCGAGTACGACTACATCATCACCGTTCTTTTGAACGCTTCCGTGCGCGATCTACAAAGGTATGTAGATGCATCTAATCACTCGTTGCTAGATGAACTCCTAGATGATCTTGGTGAAACGAGTAGGAAATTTTTTGTTTTCTGCAACGTTCCCCAACAAAATATGCATACTTTCCAGTCTGTGAACACAAAAGGATGAGATTATAACAAAACAACACCACATAATGAAACATGCCGCATCTCTTGCACTTGCACACAATGAAATGAGCACTTACTTTGTCTGCACTATGTAAAAACTAGGCATACCTTCGAACTAGATCTCCAGGTACTCTTGGAGAGCCTACTGTAGTGTACAGCCAAACCTTTATGTCACCTATGAGTTAGACAAGGCCCCACTGTAGCAGCCCTTTGTGTTTAAATCGTTGACAAGCTCTGTTAGAGAGTTAGATCAAGAACAACAAGTAATCAAAGCAAACAGTCCTAGTATGACTGGCTGATGCAAACAAGAAATTGAACAGATGTGTGAGCAAATCTTACATATCAAGAAAAGAAGCAAAGAAGGAGGCTTAAAGACCATCACTTGACTGACCAGATTTAAGGGGCATTTAAACATCATGTGCAACGTATGAACTAACATAAACATTGCATATTCCAGATTCTACAATGGAATGCACATGTATTAGGTTATGCCATGTATGATGATGCCTAAATGTACAGATAGCAGGCAGGAGTGATTCATCATTGCACGCACACTTGAATTGCAGGTTAAGGGCTAGTTCGACTCCGCCTTTTCAGGGCATATTGTCAAAATAAGCCATAAAATATGTAAAGAAGTCATTTTTGAGTTATGGGCTTGGGCTTAACTAATTTCGCTTTGGAGGGGGGTGTTTCAGGTAGAACCTCACTAAAAATTGAAGGGAAGGGGAATAGTGAAATGACTCTGTTGTCTGCCTATATTACACTCAAAATGCAACTGCTGACGCCCATGTCACACCTGACCCTCAAGTAAAAACAAACATGCAAGCATTCATTGCCCTGCCCGCTTGCATCTCCTCTCCCCTTTCCCTCTACCTCGATCCCCTGCCTGCAGCACTAGGGTTCCTCCAGCGAGCCGTCGCCATTGGTCC
Organism: Triticum dicoccoides; assembly: GCF_002162155.2. NCBI lineage: Eukaryota > Viridiplantae > Streptophyta > Magnoliopsida > Poales > Poaceae > Triticum > Triticum dicoccoides. The sequence goes on along the minus strand of NC_041387.1, from coordinate 427,144,452 downwards.
CATCTGGCCTGGTCCTCGATGATGCTATGTCCAGCTAGGCTACATGGCCGGCGGGTAGGGGAAAATCTCCCTGGCTGCTCCTCCCTCTGGCACCGCCCCTCATTCTCATGGTCTCCAGCAGCTGCTCCACTGTGGTTCGTCCAACGCACTACTCCGGCGGGCGCTGCACAACTACGGCTGATGCCACACTGCGGCAGCAGGCACCTTGTTCCCCCTCCCCTCCTCCCAGGCCATGGCCTTGAGGTGCTGTTGAAGGATGAGCTCATCCAACAAGGTGAGGATCTCCTCTGATTTTTTGCCAAATTTTCATTCTAATCCACTATACGATGAATTGCTATGAGCTGCTTCTGGTGCTGCTATATGATGCATTGCTATGAGCTGCTCCTGCTGCTGCTATATGATGAATTGCTATGAGCTGCTGCTGCTGTATGATGAGTTGCTATGAGCTGTTGCTGCTGCTATATGATGAATTACGATGAGCTGCTGCTGCTGCTATATGATGAGTTGCTACAAGCTGCTCCTACTACTGCTATATGATGAATTGCTATGAGCTGCTCCTGCTGCTCCTATATGATGAATTGCTATGAGCTGCTCCTGCTGCTGCTATATGATGAATTGCTATGAGCTGCTGCTGGTATATGATGAATTGCAGACTGCTGCTGCTGTATGATGAGTTGCTATGAGCTCTGCTGCTGCTATATGATGCTTTCAGGTGGTGCCACTATATGATAATAACCAACCACTTGGACCATCGAATTTTAATAAATAATTGTTCTTCATTTAAATGTGGGTCATGCATTCTTCGTTTAAATTAGGCAATGTGATCTCTATGGAAAACATTGACCAAAGTAGATTGTGCCAAGTAGATGGTATCTTTGTATTTGCATTTTGAGCAAATAGTGATGGTCTATTTTCCTATCATATTAATTACTGCACTGGGTTCAATTTGTGATGTTTGCAAGTCAAATTAATTTCCATATGGGCAGCAAAATGAAAAATATATAATGCAATCTAGACTTTCCACTGATCATACCAAAGATAACCTGAAAATGCAACGAAAAGAACAGGTTGGTGTATTACATGGAGCTTATATTCACAGGTGCTTATTTTCTTAGGATAACTCGTAATAACTGTCCCTAAGAAACTTGGCTAATAGAACTGGCATACAAATAACATGTCACGATGATTGCAATGGAGGAGTGATGTACCATAGCACACTGTATAGGCTCACCGCTGCCTCTCCTTTTTTTGCGATGTTCCATGAAATTGCCACATACATCTTGTACTTTTTCATTGTGTAACCCTATCTGCAAGTTGACACGGCTAATTTCAGACATCTCTACATGATACTACATTGCATATCCCTTGCGCATATTTAAACCACCAATTAACGATTGTGTGCGTACCATAAACTAGCCATGACTTTGTATGCTGGACTAGTAGGCACTTTAAGGGAGCCTAATGTAGTGCACTGGAATTCCAACATGCCACCTACAATTTTGTGTAATATACTGCCCCTGTTCCTAAATATATGTCTTTGTAGAGATTCCAGTATGGACCACATACAAATGTATATAGATGCATTTTCGAGTGTAGATTCACTCATTTTGCTCCGTATGTAGCCTATAGTGGAATCTCTAAAAGACTTATATTTAGGAATGAAGGTACGAGGTAGTGTCATGTTTGACATCTACATATCTAATTTAGCGGCCAGTAGTAGAAATCATTGTCTGCACAAAGGGATTACTGGTCGAAAATCCTAGCAAAGCACGCTGGCAGGCACAGAACAATGCAAAGAGAGAGAGACGCGCTTACAAGATCATAGCAATGCCTCAGTCTAGGATCTTGGTTGGCCAAGCTGTTAGATCCAGAAGAAACATCGTCCTTGTAGTTTTTGCCAGCTGCATAACAGGTAACAGTGACCGGTTAGTATATTTGAAGTACATCGGGCAGGTGATGCTAGACGGGTTTAAAGGTGACAAGTACCTAGGCCGTGGCGGGTGCTTGGCATCGCTCCATACGGTGGGAATCAGGTTAGAAACGTCGAGGGTGATCACGTTGCGCTGGCTGTCGGGGTCCGGTAAGGAGATCTAGAACCGTCGAGTAGGGCGTTTGTGGAGTGGCTCCGGTAGGGTGGACTACGGTGTGGGCGAAGCGGATCTGTGGCCGTGGACGAGGGCGTAGGTGAAGCTGCTCCGGTGGTTGGGTTAAGGATGGTGTCGACGATGCGGATCTGCGGCCGTGGACGAGGCGTCAGAAGCTGCTCCGGTGGTTGGGTTAAGGATGGTGTCGACGATACGGATCTGCGACTACGGACGGGGCGTCAGAAGCTGCTCCGGTGGTTGGGTTAAGGGTGGTGTCGATGATGCGGATCTGCGGTCGTGGACGGGGTGTCAGAAGCTGCTCCGGTAGGTTGGATGAGGGTGCGAGCAAGCAGATCTATGGCCGTGGACTTGTGAGTTGGCAAAGCGGCCCCGATAGGGTTGAGAATGGTATAGGCGAAGCTACTCCGGTAGGGTTGACGATGGTGTCGGCGAAGCGGCTCCGGTAGGGTTGAGGAAGGTGTCGGCGAAGCGGATTTGGTAGGGTTGAGGAAGGTGTCGGCGAAGAGGATCAGAGGCCGTCCACGGGGGCGTCGGTGGGGCGGCTCCGGGGTGTGTGGACGAAGCGTCTCCGGTGGGGAGTACGAATGAGCCGCTGCAGATGCGCGTTGGTTGACGAGAGTACCGGCGAAGCATATCCGGCGCCGTGGACAAGGCCGACATTGAATGGGCTGTGGTACAGTGGTGGATGAGTAGGCTACTTGTTTCTAGGGGAGGTGGGAGGGGTAGATGCGGCCGCAGAAGCAGATCCAACGAGGTGGACGCCGCTAGCAGTGAATGGGCTATGGTACGCCGGTGGATGAGCAGTCTAGGGTTTCGAGAGGGGAAGGGAGAAAGGGCGATGAAGTACGGACGACGTGATGTAAGATGCTCTGGTGCTGTGGAGTTAGTCGTTTTTGCGTGAGGGGGAGAGGAAATGGGGGTGCTGTGTAGTGGGGGGAACCGGAAGTTACCAAAGCAGCCCCGACCTATCATGTAGATGAGGGCGGTATTGTAACTGTTGGTCTCCGTGCACCAAGGACAAAAGGGGGATTTCGCATGCTAAAGACTAAGGTGGCGGAAATTTTAGAAGGAGGCGGGAGATTTTGCCGCCCGCGGGATCGTTCGTATCCAGTTTCAACTAATTTTGGACCGTGCTAGCGGGAAGGTCATGCTAGACTATGTACACGGGGCACGCGTCAGCAGTTAATAACTGGTGTGAAGTCCACCCCAGAAAAAAAGACAATAACTCGGGACGATGCGCCGATAAACTTGGACGTTCACACGGGCGCGGCCAATCGTAAGTGTGTAGTGGCGCGTTCACAAAAAAGGGATCAAACGCTTAGCCTATGTATTTCTCGTGTAAATAGATAATTTAGTGCCATTGGTTATTTACTTTAAACATAATGCATTGACGTGTTAGTGTAGAGGCGCACAAAAAGAAATGGATATTGTAGTTAGCTACTTAAAAGTGTTACCTCATATGATTACATAGCCTCCATTTCATAAATTGCGTACCCGTTGAATTAATATATGAATATTACATATATTACTTCAAAATAGAAACTTAAATCATCCAAGACTAATGAATTTGAATGCAAGAGTAACAATGGTGCATGTGCATGATAGCTACATTGGTTGTTTGAAGAAAAATCACTGTAACTTTTGCATGCACAACTGAAAAGGTTTATTTAAATAGAAAAAAATGGGATATGTGAGTGTCCAATCTTTACAGATTGAATCGACATTGTACCTTTGGCCACAATACGAACTAGATATTGACTTATGTTCAAGCGATGCACATCCACGATCGCTAGATAGTGATACGGGAATGAATTGTGCAATCTCTCTCACACGCATACATATCTCATTACCCTGTGGGCATTGGAATCACACACGCGCACTTCGTGTATTTCTCTCCCTCCATCAGGGTTAAATTCATATTTCTACTCCGTCCTACAAGTCTCTCACACAGAAATACACACGCTCTCTATGTCTAACACGCCCACCCCTTTATTTCCTCCCACCCACAACCACTAATGTCTCAAAGTATAATAATGTCTCTCACACATATGCTATCTACCTATCCCTTAATATAGCTAGATATGTGCCACACAAACTCCTTCTCCCTACTAGCAAAATGCCCATGCGTTGCACGGAACATCAAGATGCATTTGCGTGAGAAGTTTATCTTGTGGGAGAAAAGGATGAACGAGGGAATGCCTTATTTGCAAATGCGGAGAGGGGTGTGGGTATCTTTTTGTAAAATTGCCATATTTTCCTTCCTGTCCGTCGGATATAAATCGGATGGCCTATATTGTAGGATGGCAGGAACACCATCATCACCAACTCTGTTTTTTATAAGTGTAGAGATATGTGAGTGTCACTGCCCCCCCCCCCCACACACTCACACTTCCCAACACCGAAGGAGTAGGGTGACACCTCGATCTTGATACTAATCTATTGACTGGCTTCTCTCTCAAACATACACACACACTACCTGGCACCGAAGGAGTAGGGTGACACCTCGATCTTGATACTAATCTATCGACTGGATTCTCTCTCAAACATACACACACACACTACCCGGCACCGAAGGAGTAGGGTGGCACATCGATCTTGATAATAATCTATCTACTCCTCTTTCAAACACACACACACACACACACACACACTCGCTAGTTGTGCCTCTGTGCCTACCGCGCACACTCTCGATCTATTCATAATCTGTCAATTGGTTTCTCTCTCAAACATTGTGTCTCGGTGCCTCGCTTGGTAGCCCCCTCGATATATAGACTTCTCGCGCGCGCACAGCTGTAGTGACGATGACGCTGAACCCAGTGTGCCTTGTTTTCACCGGCCTCATGTGATAGTTTTCACCCTGTTTTCTGTTAATTAACAAGGCAACCTTTTTATTTGTTACTACTAGTGAATCTAAAATCATTTGGGGTAGACATAAAATATATCACTTCAACCCAATTATCGCAACAACTATTTTAAAAGAAATTAGCTAGCTGCCCGTGCGTTGCATGGAACATCAAGATGCATTTGTATGAGTAGTTTATCTTGTGAGAGAAAAGGCTGAACGAGGGAAGGCCTTATTTGCGAACGTGGATAGACGTGTGGGTATATTTTTGCAAAATTGCCATAGTCTCTTTCCTATCCGTTAGATATAAATCCGACAGCCTATATTGCGGGATGGCACGCACACCATCATCACCAACTCTGTTTTCTACTCCCTCCGTCCAAAAATACTTGTCATCAAAATGGATAAAAATAGATGTATCTAAAACTAAAATACGTCTAGATACATTTCCTTTTATCCACTTTGATGACAAGTATTTCCGGACGGAGGGAGTATTTGTCTTTTTAGAGATTTCAACAAGTGACTATGACCGGACCTTACCAATATACTCAAAAAAGTAGTCCATAATTTTGATGTTACCCTCTTTTCTTGGCGGTGCAGTGCCATTTGGATACCTCATAAATAAATCAAGGACAAATCTGACCCCTTCCTGAAAAGACATACGTAGCAAAATGAGTGAATCTACACTCTAAAATATGTCTACATACACATCCGTATGTGGTAGTCCATTTGAAATCTGAAAATGACAAATATTTAGGAACGAATGGAGTATATATAAGAGAAGACATGGAGATATATCTCCAGCATGGTCTACAACAAAAATGTGCTGCGCTGGTTAGCGCCGGATGCTCGCAACGCGATGACATGAGTTCGAATTCTGTCTTTTAACTTTAGTTTTTTATATTATATATTACTCTACTTATTTAATATATACTTCTTTCGCTACTGTACTGACAGTGGAACCCATAGAGTACTTAGAATATTAAGGATGGACTTGTTTCTTTTTAACTTTCTGTACGAAGCTGTAGCCACCCTGCAAGTCACATGTACACTGTACATGCAATTAACTTTTTATAGAGGGGCAATCATACAGGCAATTAACTCAAATGGATTGGATGTCACTCTATTATGTCCAGCATAAAGAGCATCTCCAACGGCAGCCGACAAATTTCCTCCCGCTTCCTTCCGCGGAGGACGACATCAAACGCCAGCGACATACATTTTTACAACTCTAACCAACCAAATGAAATTCGTGCAAACACGGACTGATTTCATATAAGCATGAAGGATTTCATATAAAAAAGCCGGATCTTCATATAAACATGATGGATTTCATTATATTTACATGAACTAAGAGGTACCAATCCGGCTCTCTTGTATAATTAATACTCCCTCCGTCCGGAAATACTTGTCCTAGAAATGGATATATGTAGACTTATTTTAGTTCTAAATGGCCGCCCGCGGATCCCTTTGTCTTCCTCATGTCCGTCAGACACTTGCGGGGTCGACGAAGGTCCTCGGAAGAGACGAAGCAGCAAAGAAACCACCCGAATCAGCGGTAGTCGCCTCGACGGTGGCCTTCATGGGTCCCAAGTGGCGGCGGCCTCCCGTGTTCTACTTCTCCTCGATGATGGCGGCGGACACGGAGAAGCTGGTCACCGGCTCGTCGCTCTCCACGCACCCGTCTTCTGTCTCTGCCTGCATGGCGCTGCCGCAGGCATAGGAGGCGCGCCCACAGACACAGGAGGCGCGGCCACCGCAGACACTAGTGGCATGGTGCGACGCGACAGCGATGGTGCCCGTACCGGCATGCTCGTCGCCGTGCCAGCGTGGAGCAACTCGCCCCTCCTCATCGAGCTGAACTGGAGCGGCGAGTTGCTGAACCACACGCCTGCTTGGGGCGGCAACTGGCTCCGTCGGGCCAAGCGAGGTTGGTGAAGCATCGAGCGGCCTCGCCCGTATCCGGAGGGCTCGGCGGGCCACCCAGCCGGGTAATATGCCGAAGAACAGTTCATCGAAAGCCATCAGAAGGGTGGAGAAAATGGTGGAGGAGGAGATGGGGGAGCGGCGGAGGGGTGCGATTCTTGCCCGCTATCTGTCTGGCCTCGTGTAAATAGAGGGAGAACGGTAGGAGCTTGGCCGGCGTCTGGCCTCGTTTAAACGGAGGGCGGACGGGAGGATCTCGGCCGGTGTTGCGTTTAATTCCGGCCCGCTCATGAACGGACGTGTGGCCGGAGTAGGATTCTCGGTTTGCATGCGGGTTTGAGGGAGGGATTTAATGGAGGCACCGGGCGTGCAGCGGGCGGCACAGTACTATTAGATTTGACAGGATTCATGAGCTGTCAAATCACAAGGGCCCTCGCCTCTCGTGAAACCGACCGAGCTAGACTGCCCCGCCCTCTAGCCTTTTAAAAAATGTATATACTCCACTTTCGTACAGTAGTAGTACCGATGGATTGCGCCATGGAGCAAAGCTTGAAATTAAAAAAAGGTGTTACATATAGAGAGCGCTCGTGAACTATGTGTCATACATGGCAATAAATAAAGTACTACATGATACTAAGGCTGGTCGTAATGTGAGTATCATAGGTAGTATCATGCATGCCAACTAAGCAATTTTGATGAGGTGTCATTGAATTAAATGAGGAAAGAGGAGCTTGAGTATCATATACTACTTTGTGTCATGCATGGCAATAAATGTAGTCCTATATGATACCAACATATGATACCATTCATTACGGATGTAGTATCATACACTAGTATCATATGCATGATACTAGTATATGATACTCCCCATTACAACCAGCCTAATATATGATACATGGCGCAGGAGTACTAAGTATTATTAATACAGTTTTGCTAGAACTCATCTAGATGAGATATAATTTGGTCTCATTCATCTTTTATAGCCATTGGATGTGATGCTATAAGATGCGTGTGTGCTGACGTGGGTTATATTTGTTCTTATGCAATGAACTGACCACTGCATGTCATGTTTGATAGTCTCATGTCATTAAAAGCATACAAGCCCCACATCTCTTCTTGGTTGATTCCTCTATTTATGTCAAAAAAATAAGAAACAACGTGAGAGTTAATGCACCACGCCTATGTGTTTACTAGTATTTAGTTTTCGTAAGATGACTTAATACTCACCTAGACGGAGGGAGTATTCGATTTGACGGCGGGCAGCGCAGTTCCCGATACGGCTTTAATGCAGACGAGGGAGGGAGTAGCGGTTCCCGATATGTTGAACGGCCAATGCATCCTCCTTCAATTAATGCATGAGGGAAGTAATGGGAGGAGGTCCGGGAAAAGAGGCTGCACGATGTGAATGCAACGCAGTTTGCCCTCATTGCCCTCATATAAAGGCGCCCCTCCATTCCAATGCATCTACCACATCGTACGCTTCTAAGCATTTGCCTAAGCACCTACACTAAGCGCAAAAGAGCTCGCTCCAGACCCATGGCAGCGGTGCGCGTGAGCGTCCAGCGGCTGCGCCAGATGGTCCACGACGCCGGCCTGCGGCATGGCACCGAGGATCGTCTCCAGACGGTGTTGGAGACCAGCTGGTGGATGGACGCCATCGACGCCAACTATGACTCTTAGTTGGACCAGCTGATCGTTGCCACTAGCAACAAGTTCACCGTCCTCAAGAAGCTCGCGGACGACATCGCCGTACTCCCCCAGCCCGCGTGCCCGGGCTCCTCATTGCCCGCCATCCTAACTGGCCTCCATGGCCGGAACCTCTTTCAAGCACTGGTGGCCCTGCGACTGCCCGCCGACGCCACGAAGAATGCCCACCTGGAGGTCGTGCTCGCCGTGAGGCGCCTCGCCCTGCAAGAATTCGTCGACCTACACATCCACGCGTACGAGCAAATCATGTACATAGGTATCTACAAGGCCAGTGAGGACGCTACCACGTTGGTCTTCCTCAACCGGCTGGAAGCCTTGGATGCCTTTGTTGAGAAGCACCTCGACCTCGCCACAAAAGCCGGCGCTCCTTAGCCGCCGTTCGGTGGCCCGACGCACTAAGTTGAGGAGGAGGAGGTCGTATGTTCGTGGATCCATCTTTCTTCTTGCCTTCTGTAACCACCACTGCGATCGCATCATCGTGGCCTTAATTCTTATTGTGGTGTTGCATTCTCGTTCCAGTCAATACCGACATGTGCGATCCCTTTTCTTAATTATATGCATCACTGTAACTAGTACTACATCCGTCAATTTATAAGTTGTGCTTACCTTTTCCATCAACTTCGTGCAACGCGCGGGCGTCTTGCTAGAAACACTAGAATATGTCTATATAATCCATGTGTGATAGTCCATTTGAGATCTCAAGAAAGACAAATATTTAGGTAGGAAGGGAGTAATATATTAGGAGTATATCAAAATAATAGTGATTTCTTTCAAGTTTGTGAACAAATACTACTATTCTACTACCTTGGATCCGTCGCAACGCACGGGCACATCGCTAGTAAAAGGAAAAGGCCTTCCATGTTTGCATCACACCCCCACACGCCCGGGAATCGGGAGTACAACACGGCCCGTCCGACATGACACATAGCTTAGGGAAGGTGTGTTGCCTAGCAGTGGCGGAGCTTGAAGCAAAACGTTGGGCGTGCCAGTCTAGCCAGGCTATAGAAATTACCCTTGCGTTGACGTTCCCTGCCTCAAAACTGTATGCACAACTACGAAAATCCAGCTAGGTTGGGCGGGCCAGGGCATGTGATGGCCCTCACTTAGCTCCGCCCCTGTGCCTAGCATTTTCACTTTCATGTGGGACCGCCGTTGAGCAAACTGACACCCCGCCCGCCGCCGGGTTGGAAAACAGGAACAAGGGGAAGATCTAGCTGTAGCACGGAAGCCAAGAAATTTTGTGTCAGACGGGGCTCGTTGATAGAGTAGGAGCATTCCGTACTAGTACTAATCCTACTAGTACTACAAGGTTTGTACTCCTAATACTATATTACTAGCACTACCACTATACAACTAGTAGATACGTGCACGGCACAACATCGTAGGAAAAAAAATGGGAAGATCTTGTTTTGGGTGATTTATCTTTTTTTAATCAACATAGTATGAATAATATGATGTGGGGGGCACCCATGAAGCTTATGTGGCTTGGTTGCATGGCTACGGAAGTTTAGAGTGCACTCCACTAAATAGATATACTTTGGATCCATTGCAACGGACCGGCACATCTATATCTATACCCCCTATATAGTGTGTGAAAACTTTGAAAGTTGGTCGTTGGATGAAGCCAATCCGACGGTACAAAGATGGCAAATCCGAGCAGATTCTGCCACATGTATAATCTAGAAGACTCCATGGTTGAACTTAATTCATGACTAACTTTGCCACAACTAAGCTCAGGCAAAGTTATTAAGTTCTTCAAAATGAGAGCCACAAGTTGGCAAACCTAAGGGAATCTTGCCACATTTTTTGTGTGTATGTCATGTGGGGCCTTAGTGTGGCTTGCCTAAGGTGTGGCTTGAACCAAACACTCACCTAAGTTAATCAAACTTGCCTAACCTTACATTCCACCAGATTTTGCCACATGTTAGAATCCAGAAAACTCCACATATAGAAGCACAATGCACAAACCACCAGAATCTCACGCGTGCAAGTACTAGTACTAGTGGTATAGTGGTAGTACTAGTTGGTAGTAGGAAGAAACAAATTCCAGTTTTGGCACGAGCTCGTACTGCGGGAGCACCACAAGGCCTGTCGCAGGAGTTGCATTTCCCTCTCTTGGCCCACGGGACCAAACTTCAGTGGCTTAGTGCCCGGCCTATTAGTCAACGACATGCGGACCTTAAATGCGGCTGGCCCACATGTAATTCTCATGGTGGTGGCGTGGTTCGCGACTCACTCGTTCGAGATGAACCGGCCGGTGGTGGCGTGGCCGTGGTGAGGGTGCCACAGCTGGGCATCTGGGCGTTATGAGGTGTAGATGGCCACACCGGCGGGTACTACCTGTAGTACATAAGTACTCCAGCTGAGGATTGATGCCCGGGACGAAATGTGTCACAGCCGCTGGATGAAAATTCGATGGTGCGGGAGTACAGATCAGAGCACAGCAGCGGAGCAGGCAAATCGCGTCCAATCGGGTGTGTCTGTGGTAGAAAGTTGATGGTCGCCGTAGTTCAGCTAGCCCGCATGTCATGCACACAAAGGCAGAGGAGCGGTGGGGCCGAGAGGGATGAGGGGCACGAACAATCCTACCATTCTATCACTGACATGTGGGACCCATAAGCGTGGGTCCCACCTGTCAGCGAAGGAAAGGCAGGGCAAGGCAGTGATAGCCACGTGAGAGGATCCATGTCCACGTCGGGGGACATCGTGTCGTGGGTTGGAGCGGCATCGTGGGAATCGCGTGTGGGTGTGGCAGTGGTAGAAACAAGAAACGTGATGGTCGTCGTGGTTCAACTTCCATGGACAAGCTGTCGTGTCTGCTGACACATGTATATGAAAACTAGAGTGTTTATATTTCAAGCACGTGAACAAGTATTATTCTACTAGTTTGGATCCATTGCAACGCACGGGCCAGCACATTGGTAGTAGTAGTGTCCATCTCTATCTCTAGAGGCCTTCCCTCGTTCATCCTTTTCTCTCACAAGATAAACTACTCATACAAATGCATCTTGATGTTCCGTGGAACGCACGAGGATGTTTCCTTAGGGTCTCTCCATCGCGGCATGGCCGTAGTTGCAAGTTGACGCCCCTTGAGATGCCGACGTTGAGGGGCACTCGGATTTCCTCCGATGAGCAGGTAAGATGAGTTTGATCACGTAGTAAATGCATTATAAAGACTACTTCCATGTCCATTTCCTAATTCTCCCCCTGCCCACTGTTTCACAGGCTAGGCTCGGTGCGAGTGGAGATTGGCTTGCATATGTACGGGAGGGTACCAACATCAATTTGCACAACATTTACAACGGTGACACTGTTCCCGTAGAACCTTTGTCCAACATTGGGATCAGCCATGCAATGGGCCACCGCATGAATTGGTCGATGGAACCACAGTGAGATTGAATAAAATATAGCACGAACCTTGCACGTGGTGGTCAAAGGCGGACCATGCTGTCTGCAGCCGATTTGTTGCCGTACGAGTAGGAAGACGATGTGCTCCTTTCTAACCGCATCTTCGCGGTGACAAACCAGGAGACTTATTTTGTATGGGACACATCCTACGATATACTCCTCTCTCCCAGTTTATTTGTTTTGAATATTTTCGGTTTATAAGTTTCAAATTCAAATTTAGAGCTCCCCATTACATGTTGAGATTACAATGTCCATTAAATCGTTGCATGCATGTATAGTAAAGAAACAAATCTCGAGTTTGGCATGAGTTCGTGCTGCGGGAGCACCACAAGCCCCGGCGCAGGAGTTACATTTCCCTCTCAGGGCCGTCGGGACTGAGCTTCAGCGCCTTACTACACCTACCTTTGAGTCAATAACATGTGGACCCGATAGGTGACTGGTCCACATGTAATTCTCCCGAAGGCAGAGGGGCAGTGGGGCCAAGAGGGGTGAGCCGCAGGTTGGGGGACGTGTGGTTTCATGGGTTCGAGCGGCGTCATGGGAATCGCGGGTGGCTGTGGTAGAAACTTGATGCTCGCCGCATTTTAGGTGGCCCACATGTCATGCACACAAAGGCAGAGGGGCGGTGCGGCCGAGAGGGGTGAGGCGCACGTCGGGGGTGTGGTGCCGTGGGTTGGAGAGGCGTCGTGGGAACCGCGAGATGAAACGTGATGGTCGCTGTAAGTGCATCTAGTGCCACCCCTAGTTGGTTTTGGAGTATTGACGACAAAGTTGGTTGAGGGACTAATGCGTTTGTGAGAATTGCAGGATAACGCAGGTAGTGTCCCTCATTGATTCGGTTTACCTACCAGAGATGACCCCTAAAAATGTATGAAGACATTGAAGACAATGGTGGTGTGTGAAGATATTCACACTGAAGTCTATGACATGAGAAGACATTGAGTGAAGACTATGGAGCGCGAAGACTGAGTCGGTTCATTGTTTCCTTTTCTTATTTGTTGAGTCATAGGAACCACCGTACTGTTAAGTGGGGTCCAAGTGAACTAAGTCAGAGTGACTGAAGTGATGCTCAACCCAAATCATATGTCTTCGAGCGAAGACAGTGAGAGAAAATCTTATCCAGAGCTGGATGAGTCAGCTTTGCTTGTAGCCCAAGTAAAGTTGTCGTGTGTGCTTGAAATCTAACCGTTGGAACACGTGTCAGTTCCTTAGTGACACAGGGTCATTTCAGACATATCAGGTCGGGTTGCCTTGTGGCTATAAATAGCCCACCCCCTACACCATAAATTGGTGGCTGCTCAGAGTTAGTTTACGGCTTTTGTCGATTTGAGAGCAACCCACCTTGAAGCCTTTGAGAGAGAAATCCTTGCAAGGACAAAGCTCAAACACCCAGAGCCAAAGAGTGTTAGGCATCACTGAAGTCTTTCTGTCTGTGTGACCTGAAGACTTATTACACTTGAGGACTGTGTATCCTCCAGCCAGTTAGGCGTCGCATTCTGAGCATCCAAGAGTCATTGTGGATTGCCGGGTGAACGAAGTCTGTGAAGGTTCGGAAGTCTACCTTGCAGACTTACCAGAGTGATTGGGCGAGGACTGGGTGTCCTTAGCTCAAGGGGAATAAGGTGAAGACACGGTCTTCTGAGTTGAATCTGAGCCTCCCTAACCAGACGTACAGTTATCACAGCAACTGGAACTGGTCCAACAAATCACGTGTCTTCAACAAGTGACTGATTCTATCTCTTCCCTCCTTTACTTTGAGTTTGTCTTCGTGAAGTCATTGCTTATCTGTCTTATCTGATTGACTTCATTGCTTGACTACTATTGTTGATTGGCTTCATACTATCTTCCATCCTGATCCTTACTACCTAGCTGCTGTTAGTCTTCATACGTTACCACTATTGCATACTTGACTATGGCTTGCTTTGTGTAGTTTATCTTCCGCTGCATATCAATTAGGTCATTTCTATTATTTATCTTCGAAACTTCCACGTTTTGAAGACTTTGATAAAAATCGCCTATTCACCCCCCCTCTAGTCGATAACTAGCACTTTCAATTGGTATCAGAGCAAGGTACTCCCTTGTTCTGTGTGATTCGGTTTAACCACCTGGAGTTTAGCTATGTCGACTGCAGGGATAATCAAAGTCTCCGCTGCTTGCCCCGTGTTCGATGGAACAGAATATCCCTACTGGAAGAATAAGATGCGCATGCATCTTGAAGCCATTGATGTCGACCTCTGGTATGTCATCAAGAATGGCATTCCCAAAACTGGTGAAGGTGTCACCCCTACTGATGTCAAGAAGTTCATTCAACTGGACTCGACTGCAAAGAACATCATCTGTGGTCATCTGACCAAAGGACAGTATGGCCGTGTGAGTGCTCTGGAAATGTCAAAGCTAGTCTGGGACTGGCTATCCAAGGTCAATGAAGGCGTCTCTACACAGAGAGACCAGAGGATCAGTGTTCTTCGCAATCTCTTCAACCGGTTCAAGAGAAACGACAATGAAAATGTCCAGCTCACGTTTGATCGCCTCACCGACATCACAAATGAGCTTCAGGCTCTCGGCGCCACTGAGATCACCAAGCATGAAATCGTCAATACGCTGCTGAGATCTCTTGACAGCTCCTTTGACACCCTTGCCCTCATGATACAAGAACGTCCTGACTTCAAGACTCTCGATCCGTCTGATATACTTGAGAGGCTCAACACACATGAGTTCCAGCTTTCTGAGAAAAGAGATATCTATGGCCCCAACTACGGCCGTACTCGTTCTTTGAAGGCAAAAGTTGTTTCCTCATCTGAAGAAGAAGAATCTGACTGCGGTTCTGATGATCCTGAAGACATTGGAAGGGAGCTTGCTATGCTTGTGAAGAAGTTCCAGAAATTCACCAAGAAGAAGGGCTTCAGAAAGTCTTCACGATCCAGTTCAAGAAATTATGAAGCTTCCACTCAAGACAACAAGAAGAGAACATGTCACAAGTGCAAGAAGCCCGGGCACTACATCTCTGAGTGTTCTCAATGGGACAACGAGAAGAAGCAAAAAAAGAGCAAGGAATATGACTCTGATGACAAGAAGAAGAAGAAATCATCAAAGTCTTCTTCCAAGTCCACATCAAAGTATTCATCTCATAAGAAGAGCTCATCTGGCAAGGCTCGTGCTTTTGTTGGCAAGGAAATGGATTCAGAGGAGGAGTCTGCTTCTGAGGAGGCACAGGTGGAATCTGAAGCTGAGTCCAACTCTGGTGTTGCAAGTCTGGCTTTAGCCACAGCCTACGTTGCCAAGTCCATCTTCAACACTGAAGACAATGACTCCCACACCAAAGCTGATGATTATAAGGACGATCCTGCTCCCACCGACTGCTTCATGGCACGCGGTGCCAAGGTAAAATCACGCGATGCTTACTTTCAAACATCAAGTGAAGATGACTCTGATTGTGAATCTAAACCCAGCTACAAAACACTTGCTAAAATTGCTACTGAACAACAAAGGGCTATGGAACATACTCAAAAACTGTTAGACAAAAGTGATGACCTGTTGGACACGGAAATGACACATTCACAGTCCTTAGTTGAAGACATAAAAAATCTTCATGCTAAGTATCAAGAACTTGAAAGTCTTCATGAGACGCTCTGAACCACTTATGAAAATCTCTCCAATGATTATCTTCAAAGGAAGCAAGAGCTTGAGAAATTGAAAGCGACTCATGAAGATCTTCAAAAAGAAATTGAGTCATTTCGCACTCAACAGATCAGTCCCGCTCAGGATGGATTTGAACCACCATGCTTAAAATGCATCGAGCGTGATAATGCTGCCTCTGTTGCTGAATATTCCACTGCTGCTACTGTTGCTCTGTCTTCAACTACTGATGTGGTAACTAACCCCTCTTCTGAGGATACCACTACTATTGCTGATGAAAATGCTAGGTTGAATACATTGCTTGAAACAGGGATGTATAAAAGTCTGAAAGGGCATCAGACACTTTGTGATGTCCTCAAAAAGCATATTTTGAACCGAAACCCTAGGAAAGAGGGTGTTGGGTTCGAGAGGAAAATGAATGCTGATGGTTCCTACTGGAAGCCTGAGCAGTATCCCAAAACCACATGGGTTGCTGCAAAGGAACCTTCAGTGGATCCATCCACTTTATCTGGCTTTACCTGTGCTAATCCTATTATCATTGATGAATCCTTTGATGCAAACTATAAACTGTTCAAAAATCAGAATGGTGAAGTGTTTGCCAGGTATATTGGTACTAACTGCAGGAATGGACCGCCAATGAAGAAGATCTGGGTTCCCAAAAGCTGTCTTGAGAATCTTCCTGTGAATGTTGTCATGACACCACCTGGGAAGAAAACAAACCTCAGACCAAAGGCGTCACGTGGTCCAACGGCTTCATACGGAAACAGGACTCACCTGAGTCACCCTAACGCCAATGTTTTGCAGGGAAATCACACTCAAACTTATGAATATGAGCTGTGTCTTCAAACTGCTATGTTCATAATACTAAGAACTTTTCTGCTTATTCATATGAGTATCATTCATCTCCTGCAAGGCTGTTTTCTAGGGCTCCAAAACCGAAATTCTCAGATGCTGCACTTAGACTCATTGCTTCTAAGCCACCCCTAAAGATGTGGGTGGTGAAGAAGAACTAACTCTCTTTTGCAGAACATGGTCTCCAGCCAGTAATCAAAGGCGTCTGATATTATTGCTGGGGACCTAAAACACAAAGGGACGCATGATAAAATGACTTACTATGTATTCCACATATGAATCGCTTACCTGTCATACCGTGTGCTAACTTTCATCTATGCTGTGATAATCCAAGTGTGGATCAACTGCTTATGCTTCACAACATACATTGTGAAGCCTATCCTCCTAACTGCACTGTAGGGTATGACACCTCGTGCTTCAGAATGGATTATGGACAGCGGATGCACTAATCATATGACTGGTGATCGAAGTCTTCTCATGGACTCAACCTTACGTCCATCTGACAAGAGTCAAATCACATTTGCTGACACTGGTAAAGGCAAGGTATTGGGTCTAATCTTTGAAGGGTATAGGAAAGGTGATCTATAAATGGTAGATTTCTCAGCAGGTCCACAACTTGCCGTATGTCTCCTTGCAAAAGCTTCAGAATGCTGGCTCTGGCATCGAAGGCTGGGGCATGCTGGCATGAGGAACTTGCACACTCTCGTCAAGAAGAAGCATGTCATAGGCATCGAAGGTGTCAAGTTCAAGAAATATCATTTGTGTGGTGCTTGCGAAGCTGGGAAGATGACGAGGGCCAAGCACCCCTCGAAGACAATCATCACGACATCTCAACCCTTTGAGCTGTTGCACATGGACTTATTTGGCCCTACTCACTACTCCACCCTCACAACAATGGCGTGTCTCTATGGCTTCGTCATTGTTGATGACTACTCAAGATATACATGGTGCACATAATTCTCTACAAGACTGAAGTACAAGATGTCTTCAGACGATTCACTAATCGAGCAATGAACAATTATGGCGTCAAGATCAAGCATATCAGAAGTAATAACGGCACTGAATTCAAGAACACCGGCCGTGATCTTTATCTGGATACAATGGGAATCACTCATGAATTTTCTGCTCCATATACACCTTAGCAAAATGGCATTGTTGAGCCCAAGAACAGAACCCTCATTGAGATGGCTCGAACAATGCTCGACGAGTACAAGACACCAAGAAAGTTCTGGCCTGAAGCTATTGATACATCTTGTCACATCATCAACCGTGTCTACATCCATAGCTTCTGGGAAAAACATCCTATGAGCTCCTTACTGGCAAGAAGCCAAATGTCAGCTACTTCAGAGTCTTTGGTGCTAGGTGCTGGATCAAGGATCCCCATCACAAGTCAAAATTTGAACCAAAAGCTCACGAAGGCTTCATGCTCGGCTATGGAAAGGATTCGCACTCTTACAAAGTCTTCAACCTCTTCCACTACAAAATCGTTGAAACAGTGGATGTGCGATTTGATGAAACCAATGGTTCACAACGAGAGCTCCTGCCAAGCACACTAGATGAAGCTCCTTCCAGTGAATCTATCAAGATGATGGGAACTGGTGAAATCATTCCCTCTGAAGCACAGCCTGAAGAGGAACTTATCATCTCTGCACCAAACCAACCTGAAGACAATGCTCAGACCGAAGACAATCCTTCCAATGATGACAATGATCGGCATGAGCAAGGTCTTCGTCCAGTTCATCCTCATGTTGCAAATGAAGTACACATTGAGAAGATAATTGATAGCATCAATGCACCTAGTCCGCTTACTCGATCAAGAGCAACACAGTTAGCAAATTTCTGTGGGCATTTTTCATTTGTATCAATATCTGAACCCAAGAAAGTTGCTGAAGCCTTTATGGAACCTGAATGGATTCAAGCCATGCAATAAGAACTTCAACAGTTCAAGCTGAATAATGTTTGGGAACTTGTCAAGCGCCCTGACCCTCGCAAGCATAACATTATTGGCACAAAATGGATATATCGGAACAAACAAGATGAGCATGGTCAAGTCATCAGAAACAAAGCACGTCTTGTGGCACAAGGATATACTCAAGTTGAAGGAATTGACTTCGATGAAACATTTGCTCCTGTGGCTAGGCTTGAAGCTATTCGCATACTGCTAGCCTATGCTAATCACCACAACATCTTGCTATATCAAATGGATGTGAAAAGTGCTTTCCTCAATGGCAAGATTGAAGAAGAAGTGTATGTTGCTCAACCACCTGGCTTTGAAGATCCAAAATATCCTGATGGCCTCAAACAAGATCCTCGCGCTTGGTATGATACAATCAAAGACTTCCTGAAGAGCAAATGCTTCAAACTAGGATCTCTAGATCCCACACTCTTCACGAAGACATATGATGGTGAACTGTTTGTGTGCCAAATATATGTGGATGACATAATCTTCGGCTGCACCAACCAGAAGTATAGTGATGAGTTTGGATACATGATGCAAGAGCAATATCAGATGTCCATGATGGGTGAGCTGAAGTTCTTCCTTGGTCTTCAAATTCGTCAGCAAAGAAATGGCATCTTCATATCTCAAGAAAAATATCTCAAAGATTGTCTGAAGAAGTTCGGTATGCAAGATTGCAAAGGTTACACGACGCCAATGTCAGCCAAACATCATCTTGGTCCCAACGACAATGGTAAAGAGTTCGATCAAAAGGTATACCACTCCATGATTGGTTCTTTACTTTGCCTATGTGCATCTAGGCCAGATATTATGCTTAGTCTTTGCATGTGTGCTTGATTCCAAGCGGCACCAAAGGAATCGCATCACTTAGCTGTGAAGCGAATTCTTAGATATTTGGCTTACACCCCAACACTCGGATTATGGTATCCAAAGGGCTCAAGGTTTGATCTGGTTGGATTCTAGGATGCTGATTATGCTGGTGACAAGGTGGATCGCAAGTCAACATCAGGAACATGTCACTTTCTGGGACGATCACTTGTCTGTTGGTATTCAAAGAAGCAGAACTGTGTATCACTCTCAAATGTTGAATCTGAATACATTGCTGCTGGATCTTGTTGTGCTCAGCTTCTGTGGATGAAGCAAACTCTCAAGGACTATGGCATCGATCTAAAGCAAGTCCCTCTCTTCTGCGACAACGAAAGCGCCATCAAGATTGCCAACAATCGAGTTCAGCACTCGAAGACAAAGCACATTGAAATTCGTCATCATTTTATCAGAGATCATGTCATGAAGAAAGATATTGACATCATTCATGTCAACACTGAAGAGCAACTGGCAGATATCTTCACAAAGCCCTTGGATGAGAAAAGATCTTGCAAGTTATGGTGTGAGCTAAATATCTTGGAATCCTCAAATGTCCTGTGATCAGGCACACATCCTAACACTTATGCATGTTGATGACTTAGATGTGCAACACACGAAGTAAAGTATATCTTCAGTCAATGAAGACTTACATTCTGAATGTGAATACATTAATGTGGAATTTGACTTCAGAGCGCCACGATAATTGTGCGCCGTATCTGGGTCTAATACTTCCTATACGGTCGGTAACGCCACCACCAATTTTTTTTGGTTTGAAGTGTTTTACTCATGGCGTTATTGTTGAATATCTTCGTATATTGATTTGTCTTCAACTTTCAACTTATCTTCATGATTTACTTCACTATGTTGAGTTGATTGCTTTCTCATATATATATATACTAGTATTCTATCCTCTATAGCATTCACTTATAGCTATGCCTTCACTGTTGAATCTTTTGAACTAAGTGAATGTGATCGGACCCTAATCTCTCTATGCTTACTATCTCAAACTCTATCTGTCCAAATCATATGCATTCTATTGAAACTGTCGAATGTCTTCTCTGCATCCTTGTCAGCAGAAGACAAAGAGACAAACATCAAGTCCTATTTAAATGATTCATCTTTATTGTCGATATCCGGAGAAGCCGGAACAACCATCCGACAAACTTGGCGGGCGTGGGAACGTGGGACAACTCTGAGTATGTTGCATGCTTGCCACGTGTCCCACAGATGTGAATAGACAGGGGCACCTACGTAATTGCGCCGGGCCGCACACCTACTTATAAATACGTGTCCCCTGCGGTCAAGAAAACCTTCTTCCACCTCTCCACCTCGTCAAAACCGTAGCACCACTGCTAGCTCTCGACGACGCCAAGTTAGGGCACGGTGGATTGAACTTCTCGGTCTCCTTTCATCCCATCTAGCAGTTCTTCGTGTGGTAAATATAACTCTATTTTTACCAGCTTTTTGATCCTCAATGATTCATCCAATTTACCAAAATTGGTTTCTGTCTATACAAAGTTAGATCTACTCTGTCTGCATCTCATACTGCCTAGTATATTCACTTAAGCTTCCCATCTAGTTAGATTCCTCACTTGTACTTATTCACGGATTCGTAAAAATCTGGAACCGACTCTCGACGTATAAGTGAATGTCTTTGCAACACGAGGTCAATGTCTTCAAACTGATTTATCTTCAAAATCTTCTGAGAATGCATATGACCTCTTCTCCTTCCCTCGCATCTCTAATGCTGTCACAGGAACATGTCCGTGGGAGAATCCCTAGGTTCTCATAGTCTGCATTCTTTTGCAGAATTCTTACAGCAACACATTGATTCTCCTGAAGCCAGTTCCTGTCTGACCAGCAAGCGAAAGCCTTTGAAGCCTTTGAACATATTGAAACCGTTCAGTTTGAAGTTCATGGCTACGGAGAAATCTGTCAGGAAGGGTGGCAGACAGCATCGTGGGGGAACTTCAAAGGATCTGCCTGATGATCTTGCAGAAATCTACAAAACAGATCCTGAAGAAGATTACAATCAGCGCAAGACTCGAATCCAATGGATTCGACACTATTGGGCTGAACAGTGGTTCAAGTACAAGTTCGTGACCCAGGAGTACGCAGAGAAAAATGCTATCAAAAGCCCTTGGGGTGATATTGTCTATCGAGGCCTTCCCCCCAAGAACAAAGCTGAAGCCATTGCGCAAGAATTCTATCCTTGCATGGTCCATGGACCACAGCCTGAAGAAGCCGACCCATCATCATTGCTCTGGTGTCGTGACGACAATCTCTACAAGCGCAACTTCCAGTATGCTACGGCTTCGGCAAAGGAAAACAAGAAGTCATGGGGATTAGACTTCAATCCTGGCCCCTCTGCTCCCCGTGATGATGGCACACGTGAAGCTGAAGAGAATAGAATTGGCCCCTTTGCAAACCTTGATGGCCTTATCTCCTACATCTTGGTACAAGGTGCCAAAGTGGATCATTCTGACAATGATGCTGATTCTGATGAAGCCCCAGCTCCTACTCCAAGGCCGCAGAAGCCAAAGAAGATTAAGGCTTCATCATCAGTTGCACCTCCAAAAGCTTCTCGTGTGAAGCCACTGGCCACTACACCTCCTAAAGCCAGTGTGCATTCTGAAGATCTTTCCCGCATCTCCAAGAAGACGGAGAAGAAAAAGAAAATCATCAAGAGTACTGATCAGGCTTTGACTCCTGCTGCTATTCTGCGTGAAGAGCCCATTGATCTGTCCAGCGATGACGATCTTTCAGATGATGCTCTTGAGCAACTGATCAAGAGCAAGGAAGAAGCAGAGATCTTCAACAACTTGCCTCTTTGACGTGGCAATCATCCATAACTTCATTGATGAGTGGTTTGACACACCAAATCTCAGCTTTGATGATCTGCAACTTCCAATTAGCCTCAGCGTCACCTTCAATGGCGCCATTGCTTCTGAGCTAGCTATTGCTCAGCGCATCGTCGAACTGAAGCACAAGATTGACTATGAAAAGGCTCAGTTCAAGAAGCATGTGGCCACGCTCAACGTGCAAGATGTCAGGAACTTCAAGATCATGCTGCACGAGCTCAAAGAAGCCTTTCACAAGAAGCGTGAAGAAGCTCGAGGCTCCAGAGAGCGTATGAAGAGTCTGGCTGACAAGTGTGTGCTTGCCTACAATGAGGCTGAGAAGCGCAAGGCTCTTGGTCGTCCTGGCATCGACCCCAGGATGGCTGCAAAGAAGAAGAAATCGACTGTCCTATCTGCACCTTCAAGGCCAGATGAACCTCGCATTGTCTTCCCAAGCAGCATGACTGGCTCGAAGCCACGAGTCACTACTACTGCTTCAGAACAGAAGAAGACGAGGGCTGCAGAGGCTGAAGCCAAAAAAAGGAAAACCTCTGAAGCCTCTGAAGCTGCTCCCTCCAAGAAGAAGCGCAAGACCAAGAAGAGTCGGGCTGCTCCCACAGAGCCCCTTGTCGTTGAACCCATCTCAGTGGTTCGTCCTACATCTGCATCCCAAGAACTTCGCATGACTATTCATGAGCCTGCTTCCACAGATGCTCCTGAAGCTGAAGAGATTCCAGCAGTTGATCCCATCACTGTTGAAGACATTGGTCATCATGACAATGTTGAAGATGATGAAGTTCTTCCTCAAATTGAATATAATGTGGTATCATTGCCTGTTCGTACGAATAGCGAAATCATCAGCATTGGTCGTCCTCTGACGCCAATTGCTCAGGATGCTTCATGGGCTGATCGCCCGCAAGAACAAGACTCCACTAGCACTCCCCAACAACAACAAACCACACCATCCGTACAAGTTGAAGAGGATGAGGACCTGCCCACTCCATCTCCAAAGGCGTCACCTATACTACAAAGGCTTCACAAAGGACCAAGGCCTCAAGCCCCTCTTCCGAGCTTTCCAGAAGGAGAAGTGCACCATCAACCTGTTGCACGTCAAGTGTTTTCAGAAGCCACTCCTGCTGTGAATGTCTCTGAGTCTGAAGCACCAACTGCTGAAGACAATCCGGCTGCATCAGCCAATGACGAACGTCAAGAAGAACATGTCTCTACACCCCCATTCCTGAAGAAGTTGTTCACGATGTGAACGTGTCTCTGCCTGACCCTCCAGCTCAGCAAGTGGAGGTTGAAAAACTTGAGGCTGCCACCACCAACACCAATGAAGCCAATGCTGATAATGCACCTGAAGCTTCTGATGTGCAGCCCGAAGCCACTGTTGCTGCCACTGCTCCTATTCCGCTACCTAGGCCCTATACAATTGAGCAAGCATACAACCATGGCGAGCTAATCACCGTAAGATAGCCTGTTCTGGTCCCTCCGCCTACTGTCTCTGGTCCTTAATTTGACTATCACATTGAGCATAGGCCTCAGGTCCAGAAGCCAAAGCCAAGACTGCCAAGGTTTCCTGGTACTGCCACATCTGTCGGGTCTCTCAATGCAAATGGCTTCAAGAGCCACAACACATTCTTTGACAGCTCAAAGAACCCCTCCATGAAGCCAAGAATATCATCAGATCGGTTCTGGAGTCATCAGCAGCGAAGCTATTACTCCTATGTGCTGTATGATCAAGGGCGCATTTTCCCTCATATGCGCCTCGACACTAAAGCCATTGCTAGACTGCCCTGCTTAGAAGAAGCACTTGACTGCTTTCGTGATGCTGGTCTGCTCAGCTTTGTCACAGACAAGGAACATTGGAATGAAGAGCTATTGCTTCAATTCTATGCTACACTCCGCATTCGCGGTTATAACAGAGATACGAAGACATGGGTTCTCGAGTGGATGACAGGAAATGTTCATCAGGAAGCCAAAGCTCTTGACATCATTGAGCTTACATGCCTATCCACTCCCTAAGAGCTATATGAACCTGGTTGTCAAACCACCGCAATGCACTGGAGAGCATCTTCCATAAGCCTGAACCCAATATGAGCCAGATGTTGAGCATGATGATGCCTTTGCCACGTGATGCTGAATATCCAAAGGAGTTCTTTGTTTATGACCTTGAGTATCTGCCACGCACCATATATCACATCATCAGGTGGACTCTATGGCCTATCAAAGGACATTCATCAGCTGCAAAACTCGAAGGAGCCATGAAGACATTGGTCTTTTACATCCTCAATGGCATCAGATTCAATGCGCAAGATTTCTTCATCAGGCAACTGGCTGCATCTGGATCTGACCTCTTCGGACTTAAATTCTATGCTCAATGGGTCATGCGCCTGATCAAGCGACACTCTGCTATCAACTATCAACCATCTGCTCGCAATCATGTGATCTTCCTACTAGAGGTTGATATGTCAGTTGAAGCCATATATCCTGAACCTGCCAAGAAGCCTCTTTGTCTTCAGAATGTTGAACATCAAAGCTTCACTCAGCCTATGGAAGGAGTCCAAGTTGTCACGCGTGTCTATCCAATGACTGGAAATATTCGTCTGCCTCATCGTGCATCAACTGAAGCCACTGCGAGCACCATTGCTCAAAGGCCTCGGAAGCGCTCTCGGGTCCTCAATGACCGAGAACTTCTTGTGGCACTACATCAGAAGCAAGATAAGCATCATTTTTGGCTGAAGCGTCAGATGCAAAGCCTCTTGGTGGATGTAAATCGCATTCGAAACCTTGCCACCAAGAATGCATTTGTCACTCACGAAACTTGTCGGCGTTCATGGAAGAGTTTGACCCTACTCAGTGCTGAAGGTGATCTTCAAGACGATGGCTTCACTGAAAGATTCAAGTTTGACTCCACTCCTCCATGGAATGCTGTCCTACGAAGAACTCCATCTCTTGAAGACTCTGATTATTCTTCCTCCGCGGCAACTGTCAATGCCAATGTCAGCGATGATGAAGACAATGCTACTTCATCGCCCCCTGCTTCTGCATGCATCAACACTGCACCAAGTTCGTCTGCACCGCCAAACGACAACGACAACCCTGCTGCTTCGACTACTCCTCATGAGGACGAGTAGATGCTCTATGTCTTCAAACCTTTTTGGTCATTACTGACAAAAGGGGGAGAAGCATATGAGTTGATAGTCTTCAAGCGGGTTCATAAGGGCGGTTGCTTTATATTTTTGCCGAGTGCTTACAAATCTTGCTTTTGATACACTTCGTTCTTTGAGTTGTAATACTAAAACTTGATGGTCGTCTGCTACTTATTTGTGTTTCCACGTGAGATGATAACTTCCGCACTTAGATCATTCTGCAGACGTCCATTCTTCATTATGCATGTCATTCTCTTAGCTATATCATTTCATGGATGATGAATTATCTTCATAAGTTGAAGAGGATCTCCACAAGTACAACCTGCCATGTGCATTTGCATTCCAAAAGCAAATTATTTATATGCACATCTTTAGGGGGAGCCCTTGCCACTTATGAAGACAATACGCTATCCTTTAGAATTTCACATACTTCTTTCCCGTTGAAAACTTCAACCAGTTTGTCATCAATCACCAAAAAGGGGGAGATTGTAAGTGCATCTAGTGCCACCCCTAGCTGATTTTGGAGTATTGACAACAAAGTTGGTTGATGGACTAATGCGTTTGTGAGAATTGCAGGATAACGCAGGTAGTGTCCCTCATTGATTCGGTTTACCTACCGGAGATGACCCCTAAAAATGTATGAATACATTGAAGACAATGGTGGTGTGTGAAGATATTCACACTGAAGTCTATGACATGAGAAGACATTGAGTGAAGACTATGGAGCGCGAAGACTGAGTCGTTTCGTTGTTTCCTTTTCTTCTTTGTTGAGTCATAGGAACCACCGTACTGTTAAGTGGGGTCCAAGTGAACTAAGTCAGAGTGACTGAAGTGATGCTCAACCCAAATCCTATGTCTTCGAGCGAAGACAATGAGAGCAAATCTTATCCAGAGCTAGATGAGTCAGCTTTGCTTGTAGCCCAAGTAAAGTTGCCGTGTGTGTTTGAAATCTGACCGTTGGAACACGTGTCAGTTCCTTAGTGACACAGGGTCATTTCGGACATATCAGGTCGGGTTGCCTTGTGGCTATAAATAGCCCACCCCCTACACCATAAATTGGTGGCTGCTTAGAGTTAGTTTACGGCTTTTGTCGTTTTGAGAGCAACCCACCTCGAAGCCTTTGAGAGAGAAATCCTTGCGAGGACAAAGCCCAAACACCCAGAGCCAAAGAGTGTTAGGCATCACTGAAGTCTTTCTGTCTGTGTGACCTGAAGACTTATTACACTTGAGGACTGTGTACCCTCCAGTCGGTTAGGCGTCGTTCTGAGCATCCAAGAGTCATTATGGATTGCCGGGTGAACGAAGTCTGTGAAGGTTCGGAAGTCTACCTTGAAGACTTATCAGAGTGATTGGGCGAGGACTGGGTGTCCTTAGCTCAAGGGGAATAAGGTGATGACACGGTCTTCTGAGTTGAATCTCAGCCTCCCTAACCAGACGTACAGTTGTCACAACAACTAGAACTGGTCCAACAAATCATGTGTCTTCAACAAGTGACTGGTTCTATCTCTTCCCTCCTTTACTTTGAGTTTGTCTTCATGAAGTCATTGCTTATCTGTCTTATCTGATTGACTTCATTGCTTG
This sequence comes from Triticum dicoccoides, assembly GCF_002162155.2. NCBI lineage: Eukaryota > Viridiplantae > Streptophyta > Magnoliopsida > Poales > Poaceae > Triticum > Triticum dicoccoides. The sequence goes on along the minus strand of NC_041387.1, from coordinate 427,117,582 downwards.
ACTACTATTGTTGATTGGCTTCATACTATCTTCCATCCTGATCCTTACTACCTAGCTGCTGTTAGTCTTCATACGTTACCACTATTGCATACTTGACTATGGCTTGCTTTGTGTAGTTTATCTTCCGCTGCATATCAATTAGGTCATTTCTATTGTTTATCTTCGAAACTTGCACATTTTGAAGACTTTGATAAAAATCGCCTATTCACCCCCCCTCTAGTCGATAACTAGCACTTTCAGTCGCCGTAGTTGAACTTCCATGGACAAGCTGTCATGTCTACGGACACATGCACTGCATACCGATCACTGGAAGGAGTAGCAGAGAAAGCTATATATGCGGATAAATAGTTCCTTATAGTCAAGCGGACCCACACTACTACTCTATTCCAAAGACATACACACCATCGAAATAGTCCATCTATATCAATATACACCGAGAGGGAATATTTTTTTACAAGAGAGGAAATAGTTCATCCATCCATAATGCCCTCCGGCTGGTGCAACATTTTCTTCTTCTTCTTCTTCTTCTTCTTCTTCTTCTTCTTCTTCTTCTTCCTCTTCTTATTCTTCTTCTTCTTCTTCTTCTTCTTCTTCTTCTTCTTCTTCTTCTTCTTCTTCTTCTTCTTCTTCTTCTTGTTCTCATTCTCTGTGGGAGACGGCTTCGCAACAAGCTCTTTGGACCTTGCAGCTATCTCGAAACTCACACGGGCATCGAGGGAAGCATATTTTATCCGCTTGTACGTCAAGGGATAATTCTCCCATCCAGACGACCTTAATGCCACCGTCTCGTCACCCTTCTGAAGATTTGTACCGAGCACAAAATTTGCTACGTCGAATAGGGATGTTGTCTGTTTAGCCCAATCTTCTACAGGAATTTTGATTCTGGTTTGTAGGTCAGCGATGCTTTTCAGATCAAGGTTGTATGACTCCAGCTTCTGTTTGTCCCCTTCGATGGCTGCCGCACAGAAGTATACGTCCTCCTGAGACAAGAAATCGTGAAGCTCACCTGGTATCGAGTGCGAGTGTATGATGTGGTACACCAAAACATCATCTTCGAGGCACAGCTGAAGGACGGCGGCACACTGGATCTTCCCAGGGGCACGCTCCATGTACTCTGCGTCGAGAACGATGACCCTCGTCTCTACCTTTTCGAGGGAGTTGGATACATTGTTGATCCACTGCTGAACAACCCTTTGGTTGACGGTGACGGTGGCAACTATGCGCATCGAGCCTTCGATGCTCTCTTTCGCCATTTGGAACGGAGGGCTATGGTTTGGAGAATTAGGATTAGATGGCTAGTCTAACTGAAGTAGTAGATGATTATTTAAAGAGGTTAAAACAATGTGAATGCAGTGGGGTTTGGATGCAAATGAAGACGAGGGGGAGGTGAAGAAGCCGAGGCGAATCGGTTCCCGATGGAGAAGTAAACGGGAGAAGTGGCGTGCAGGCAGTTGATTAGATGGCTAGGTAGACTAAACGAAAAGGCTATGCGGGTAGACTGAGGAGTCGTACCTGTTCGTGTACGTGCCCATCCTTCCTAATAGGTGGGACCTATGCAAATAGATAAAAAAATGTGTCGTAGTTTTTTTTGAGCGCGTGAGTGGGAGACACAACATTCTCTGGTTAAGGAATACTCCCTCCGTTTAGGTGAGTATAAGTCACCTTATGAAAATTAGGTTTTCCCAAAACCTTTAGGCATGGAGCATTAACTTTCTGCTCGATCCCCTCCCAACCTCGTTAGCGAGCGTTCACTTCCTCTACTGCCGCGTTCTACCTTTCCATTTTCCTCTTCTCAAGTGTGGAACGATCTGCATGCCGTCCTTGATGCACCAGAACGACCACTGCATGCATCACGGCAGGGCGTTGATTGGGCATGCACGAGAATTTGGTTCTGCTCGCAATATGGATGATACCTGAACGATGAAGTGAACAGGCATGCTAGCACGGGAGACCTATTTCCGCTGTACAATACTGGAGTACTCATGTTCCTACTACTAGTAGTAGTAGTAGAACTGTGGTACACTTGATGGTTAAAATACTATTCATCCGGTCCTCACAGTGAAGTGACAACACCCTATGCCTGACACTAGTCCAGGCAAGGCGGCGTGTTCGGGTTACCAAAGTCATCCTCACCCTGTGCACTATGCAGTCTGTCACCACTGCTATACAGCACATTGGCCCCTCGCCTCGTCTCCCTCTCCGCTCCCATAGCACCACTCCATCTCCATCTTCTTCTCCGTCTCTGTCTCCGTCTCCATATCACTGTGCCCCCGTGTACCGTCGCCTCACTCCCCTCCCCTAGTACCACTATTCCCTCGCTAGCCGCTCCAGCACCGACAGCCTTCTCCCCCGTAAATCAAGCCCCCTTCCAAACTCCACCATGGCCGAACGCGAACCGCGCAACATCCATATGAGCCGCGATTGGAGCAATCTCCCCAGTGACATCCTCGACCTCTGTTGTTCGTGTATGGATATGTTGACCGCCTTGCGGCTGGCTGCATGCTCGAGGGACATGCACACGGCCATCATCAAAGCGAGGCCTAAGCTTTTCAAGACACCCTGCTTGCTGCTATCTGGTCTTGCGAGATTGGCTCACCATGATACAGAGGCGTGCATGATGCCCCTCGACTTCAATCTGATCTCCATTAGCTGAAACTTCTTTGCAGGTATGTAGTCTGTCGCCGTACATCATTTCCCTCGACATCGATCCGATCACCATCGCCCGAAACTTCTTGGCAGGTATGTACATGCCCTGCATGAACTCCCACTGGATGGCTGCCTTCAAAGAAGACGGTAAAAAGTTGGTGGTCGTGAACTTCCAGACCTCCCATGAGATTATCCTTCCTCCGTTGGATTATATAGAGTATTACCATCGCGGTCCAAGTCATCTAGATTACTACGTCAGTTGGACGGACCTTGTTTTGCAGAAGATTGTAATCTGCCAAGTACCCACATGACATGCGAATTACGCAGACTTCAAGCTAATTGCCTTGTTTGACTGCGGACTCGCCTATCTTTACACCAGTGCCTTTTTTAGCTGGAGACAACTCGACTCGCAGTGGATCATCGTCAAAGCTGATACACACTTCTGTGATGCTATTAAACACAATGGCATCATCTACGCGATCGACAAAGTAGATGTCACCACGTATTGCTGGGACGGCGCATGTAAGTTGTTTCCGTCTCATGTTAATGATGACGACATGACACTGTCTGAACTTTTTGTGATGATTGGCATATCCCTGTTTGAGTAGAATTTGAGTAGAACTATGGCAATATATTAGAGACGCCGTAAATCAACTATATTTGGAATGAGTTAATTCATGCGATTGTGACCATGTCATTACAACTAATTTGTACCCTGAATAATCAAACGGTTAGGAATATATGGATATTATCCTTATTTTACAGTAATCTATATACTACTACTAAATATGAGTGTGTATCAATGGCCATGTTAGTTTCCTCCTTTTCATGATGTAGAAACATGCACCACACTGTTGGTTTCATCTAACCATACATTAGGGAAGTAAATGTGCATATGGAGAACTCTATATTTGGAAGTAGTGAAATCCTGCAATGCTTACTGTTGGGGATATAACTACTAAGCGTAAACTGGCCAGGAGGGCCCGGTTCACCCTCAACTATATTGAAGCCCACGAAGATCCAGAAGATGGCGTGTTGCTAATGAAACTTAGAGGCCTGGAGCCCAAAGGCGGATTAGGGCCCATAGTGGTAAACCGCCATCGTTATGTAACTTGTATTGTAAGTTAGGAAAGGAGAGACCGAGCCGGACACTTGTATGAGTCGGCCTCGGGACTCTGTAGACCGGCCGGGCGTCAACCTGTGTATATAAAGGGACGACCCAGCGGCGGTTCAGGGACAAGAAACAACAAGTCGAGAACCAGGCAAAGCGTATTTGCTCCCTGGTCATCGAAACCCAATCAATCCCATCACAACTAGACGTAGGCTTTTACCTTCATCGAAGGGGCCGAACTAGTATAAAACTCCCGTGTCCCTTGTCCGGTTTAAACCCTTCAAGCTAACCCGTCGCAATGGCTCTACGACTAAGTCCTTTCATGAGGACATCTGACGTGTTAATTCCAAGACAGTTGGCGCCCACCGTGGGGCTATCGCACGATGGTTTCGAGTTCTTGAAGGGCAGCTCTGAAGTACTCAAGGGGTACGTGGTTGGCCGGATGACCAAGAATCTTCGCGGCAAGCTCTACATCGACGACGAAGGATGGGCCCCCGAGGCTGGCTCAATCGAGTATGGATACCGGGTCCCCTTTGGCGGCATTCATGTCTTCATCAGCAAGATCGGCGAACCGGGCCTTGAGCCGGACATCTGCACCGACCTCGTCAAGACGGCTCAGCGTGCGAGTCCTCCCGGGTTAGGCCCTCCATGAAGCGTGTGTTCGTAGGATGTGTCCATGGGATCGGATCTGAACCAGTGTCTGAAGGCGAGACGGCTGTTTATTCCGATACCTAGTCATCCACTAGCGAAACTGAGTCCCTATACCAAATTCATGATGGTGTGTTAGAAGGATATTTTGGTGGCAACACTATTTAGGACCTCCTTGAACCGCCAAGTCGGGTTACTGTTTACATGGCCGGAACACAGCCCACTTTGCAGTCTTCATCTACAGCGGCAATGAATACCGGATCAGCGGCCGCGGCAGGGGCCCCGGCGCGCCGACCGGCTCAAGTCCTCTCCGGTTTGATGGATGCCTGGGCGACCTTATTAACCACAGCAGTTACCCCGGAGACGCAGGATCAGCACAATGCGGACATTGCAAAGCTAAAGGACCAGATAACGCAGGCTAAGGAGGACCTGGTAACTGAGGATGCTAGGATTGCTGAAGAACGGGCTGCTTTGGATGTCTAGTCACAGCAGATACAGGCGCAGAATTACCGACTCATGTTGGATCAGAATGCGTCGAACGACGTAATGCGAAGGAAGTACCGATCGCGTATGCAGCCGGTCTTCGAAGGATTGAATCTCTTTAATACACCGGGGGTTGGGCTGAGCAATCCGGCAGCTGCGAACCAAACCGACGCGCCTAGGGCAGCGCCGGATCAACCATGGATGACAGAACCACCTCGGCGAACGGATAACCCGCCGCAATACGTGTCCACACCACCGGGTCACTTCTCGAGCCCTTTGGATAACATGATTGCCGCAGCATCTCGCCTGGCAGCCATTCCAATGGAGGGCGATTCACTGGCAGCGATTGAGAGGCGGTGGGCCCGGGATCTTCTTCAAACCGCCGTGGTGCAGCAACATGCTTATTCCTATAGCCGAGATAGAATTCATTCAACCCCCCGTCCGAGCAAAAGCTATAGAAAGCACATGGATGAACCGGAAGTGTCTAGCAGTGCGTGGCACCGTAATGTCCCTCAAGGACCCAATACGACGCGCGGTGAGGTAAATGCTCAAGACGTGGTGGACAATGGCAGAGCATGAAGGGAGGCCGCTTTGGCAGCACAATATGCGGGTCATGATCAACCCGCCCGGTTCAGCCAGCAGCGTCAGTAGATCGAGGCACCGGGCTTGCCTTTAGTTCCTGGGGAGTGTCGTGTCTCATTCCGGCTCTCCATAAGGTGCGACTGCCCAAGGATTTCAAGGGTCCACGCAAAGTGCCTAATTATACCGCCGACCAGCCACCTGAGGCGTGGGTCGAGAATTATGGGATGGCGATGGAGATGCTGGATGTGGATGAAGCGGCATGTGCAAAGTATTTCACGATGATGTTGGAGGGGACTGCCCGTACTTGGCTGAAAAACCTACCAGCCAACTCCATCGAGTCATGGGATCAGTTGAAGGCCCAGTTTATAGCCAATTTCAAAGACACATGCAAACAGCCTATGTCCATTGTGGATCTGGATGCCTGTGTTCAAGGGGAGAATGAGTCAACAACTCATTGGGTGCGCCGGGTTTCGGAAGTTTTGCATTCGTCAGACCGGATTAATGCTGGTCAAGCAATCATAACGCTGGAGCGTAATTGCCGGTTTAAGTCACTAAAAATGAAGTTGGGATGGCTCAAGCACCACTGTAATGACATGAGAACTCTTATGACAGCCTTGGTCAAATATGTCGATTCTGATAATACCAAGGATCCCGATTCTGATGAGGAGGAACCAGAGAAGGGAAAGAAGAACGGTGGTGCAAAGGGACAACATCACAACCAAGGAGGCCATGTGAATAATGGTAAGCGCAAGGTAGATAGTTCTGATCTTGTGGCTAACACCAATATGCAGCATTGTAAAGGTAAACCGCCCCAGCGCGGTGGAGGGATGAATATGGAATGTTTGTTAAACCAGCCCTGCCCAAAGCATGGGAGCAAGGAGGCCCCTACCACACATCTTTGGAAAGATTATTATATTATGAAGGAGTTCAAAAATTCTGATCTCTTCCAGTATGATCAGGGTCCATCAGGCGGTTCAGGTCCAGGTTTTCATGGTGGCAGCGGTTCAAACTCTGGATTTCAGAATAATCAGGGCAACCAGAATAACCAAGGTGGTAATGGCCAACAGAATAATCAAGGAAATCTGCAGCAGTCAGGTTATCAAAGTCACCCCAAGCAGTTGAATGGTGGGTAGTATCATGTGTTCACTACTAGCCTGTGCAAGCGCAATCAGAAGCTGCACAAAAGGGCAGTTAATGTTGTTGAACCAACAGTGCCACGTTATTTGCGGTGGTCCGAGCAGCCCATTGTGTGGAGCAGAGAGGATCACCCGTCCCGGGTTGACAATCCGGGTCATCTGGCTTTGGTGGTAGCACCACAAGTGGGAGGTTACAAGTTTACCAAAGTTCTGATGGATGGAGGGAGCAGTATCAACATCCTGTACTATGAGACTTTTCGTCGCATGGGGTTGACAAACAAGAGTCTTAAACCGTCCAACACTGTTTTTCATGGTGAAGTACCAGGTAAATCGGCATATCTTGTTGGCAAGATCGCTTTGGAGGTTGTGTTTGGGGATGAGCATGATTCCAGGTCTGAAAAATTGACCTTTGAAGTGGTGAAGATCCAGAGCCCGTATCACGCACTATTTGGACGGCCGGCTTACGCAAAATTCATGGCGAGACCCTGCTATATCTATTTACAACTCAAAATGTTGGGTTAGAAGGGAACTATAATAGTACATGGAAATCGAAAGATCACTTTGGATTGTGAGGAAGGTGATGCGGCTTATGCTGAGTCGGTTTGTGCTACAGAGGAGCTGAAGTTTTATAAAGACAATGTTGATCCGGCAGACATGACCCCTCTGAAGAAGCCCACCACTGAGCATGACCCGACCCTGAAGTTCAAACCGGCTGATGAGACTAAACTTGTTGACTTTATTCCTGGCAATTCATCCAAACAGTTTAGCATCAACACGAATCTGGATCTGAAATAGGAAAGCGCGCTCATCGAGTTCATCCGTGAGAACCGGGACATTTTTGCATGGAAGCCTTCTGACATGCCAGGTGTACCGAGGGAACTCACTGAGCACACTCTCAATATTGATCCCAAGTTTAAACTGGTCAAGCAATTTCTTCGCCGCTTTAATGAGGAAAGACGCAAGGCCATTGGTGAAGAGGTAGCCCGACTGTTGGCTGCTGGATTTATCATCGAAGTATTTCACCCCGAGTGGTTGGCTAATCCTGTGCTCGTTCTTAAAAAAATGGCACTTGGCGTATGTGTGTGGACTACAAAGATTTGAACAAGGCTTGTCCGGCAGATCCTTTTGCTCTGTCGCGTATTGATCAGATTATTGATGCGACAACAGATTGTGAGCGCCTGAGTTTCTTGGATGCTTATTCAGGTTATCATCAGATTAAAATGGCAGCTAAGGACTAGGAGAAGACAACCTTCATCACTCCCTTTGGAGCCTTCTACTATGTTTCTATGCCCTTCAGGCTCAAAAGTGCCCAGGCAACTTATCAGCGTTGTGTGCAAAATTGTCTTCACATGCAGATTGGGCGTAATGTTCATGCCTATGTGGATGACATTGTGGTAAAATCCAGGAAGAAGGAAACTTTGATAGATGACCTCAAGGAAACGTTTGACAATCTTCGGGTTTACAAAATGATGTTTAATCCGAACAAGTGTGTTTTTGGTGTTCCGGCAGGCAAGCTCTTAGGCTTTCTGGTGTCCAACAGAGCATTGAGGCTAATCTGGAAAAAATCAAAGCGATTACATCTTTGGCTAAACCGAAGTGTATCAATGATGTTCAGCGTTTGGCGGGTCGAATTGCAGCCCTTAGCAGGTTTATCAGCCGTTTGGGAGAGAAGGCGATTCCTTTGTATCAGATGTTGAAAAAGACAGACGATTTCGTCTGGAGTGACGCAGCTAATGCGGAATTTGAGGACTTAAAGCGGCAGTTGGTTGAACCGCCGGTTCTTGCTGCTCCGGTTGACAAAGAGCCCTTGTTATTGTACGTGGCTGCTAATGCCCGTGCTGTCAGCGTGGCAATTGTGGTGGAGCGCAAGGAGGCTGGTAAGGAATATCCAGTTCAACGGCCGGTTTACTATATCAGCGAAGTACTTATCGAGTCAAAGCAACGGTATCCGCATTGGCAGAAGCTGGTTTGTGGGGTTTTTATGGCAAGTCGGAAGCTCAAACAATACTTTCAAGGCCATCCCATTACAGTAGTCAATTCAGCTCCTTTGGGCGATATAATTCAGAACAGGGAGGCAATTGGCCGGGTTGCAAAGTGGGCAATTGAGCTTGGCCCGCATGGATTGAAGTATATGCCTCGGACATCAATCAAGTCACAGACGCTTGTTGACTTCATGAATGATTGGACTGAGTTACAGGCATCAGAGGAAAAACCGGATAATACATACTGGACAATTCACTTTGATGGATCCAGGCAATTGGAAGGCTCGGGGGCTGGAGTTGTTCTTACTTCCCCTCGAGGTGATAAAATTTGTTATGTTCTCCGCTTAATGTTTCCTTGTACTAACAATGCAGCCGAGTACGAGGCCTTACTCCATGGTCTCCATGTGGCTAAGGAAATGAACTTAAGCCGGGTTCGCTGTTTTAGAGATTCTGATCTGGTGGCTCAGCAAGTTTCTGGTACTTGGGATTCTAAGGATCCACTCATGGCGGCTTATAGACGCGAGGTGGATATTGTGGCAGGTCACTTTAAGGGTTATCAGGTTGAGTACATTGACCGTCGCAAAAACAAAGCAGCAGATGCTTTAAGCCGGCTGGGATCTCAGCGTAAACCGGTACCCCCCAATACCTTTTTAGATATCTTGCATAACCCGCCTGTTAAGTTGCCTACAGAGGAGGATTTAGCTGTTCCTGATCCAGAGGCCCAATTGGTGGCCGTTTTACATACCACTCCGGATTGGACGGTTCCATATTTGGCGTATATGAACCGGGGCGAGTTACCAGATGATGAGGTCTTCGCCAGACAGATAATCCGGCGGTCCAAGTCCATGATTATTCACAATGGCGAGTTACACCGTTGTAGTGTTTCAGGCGTATTCCAACATTGTATTTCTCTTGAAGAAGGACAAGAGATTCTACGTGAAATCCATGAAGAAGATTGTGGTCACCATGCCGGTTCAAAGTCCCTGGTGGCTAAAGCTTTTTGTCATGTTCTATTGGTTGACAGCTCATGCTGATGTGGAGGATCTGGTAAAGCGGTGTGACGCTTGTCAAAAATTTTCACGTTGAGCTCATGTTCCGGCTCAGGAGCTACGGATGATTCCTATCAATTGGCTGTTTGCCACTTGGGGGCTTGATATGGTGGGACCTTTTAAGCGCTCCCAGGATAAGAAGACCCACCTGTTGGTGGCGGTTGACAAGTTCACTAAATGGGTTGAAGCGGAGCCCGTCAGCAAGTGTGATGCAGCCATGACGGTTCAATTTCTCAAAAAAATCATTTTCCGTTTTGGTTTTCCACACATCATCATCACAGATAATGGCACAAACCTTTCTAAAGGTGAGATGGAGGAGTTTTGTCAACGAGAGCACATCCGGCTTGATGTAGCGTCCGTAGCTCATCCCCAGTCCAATGGTCAAGCTGAGAGGGCGAATCAAGAGATACTGAAGTGTATCAAGCCCCGGCTTATGGTTTCTTTGAAGTGGATGCCGGGTTGTTGGGTGGAAGAATTACCATCTGTGTTATGGAGTATAAACACCACCCCAAACCAATCTACGGGTTATACACCTTTCTTCATGGTTTACGGGGCTGAAGCCGTTCTCCCAAGTGATATTCGTCATGACTCGCCCCGGGTTGCCAATTATTTTGAAGCGTACAATGAGAAAGCACGTCAAGAGGCGCTGGACCTGTTAGATGAGAAACGGGACATGGCTTTGGCTCGATCGGTGGTTTATCAACAAGACATGCGATGTTATCACAGCCGCCGAGTTAAGACAAGAAGCTTTCAAGAAGGCAACTTATTGCTCTGGCTCATCTAGGATCAGACCAATATGCACAAGTTATCCCCTCCTTGGGAAGGACCCTTTGTGGTTAGCAAAAATCTGCACAACGGATCATACTACCTCATTGACGTTCGAGAAGACTCACGCAGTTCTGAGGAGGAGACCTGGCGGCCGTGGAACATAGCTCTCCTTCGGCCTTACTACACTTGAGCCATAGGCTTTTCTTATGTACATATTTCAACAATGTATATATTATGATCAATATAATAAACTAGCATCCTTGCTATAAGCAGGGCCTCTGCCGTTTTTTTCTTCAAATCTCTTTGTTTACATGGGGGCTTCAGCTGACACAGCGAAGTACTACCTGTTAAACCGGCTATCATGCCACAAAACAGCTTGGGAGCTTCACACCCAAGGGGCCAAAGAGAGTCTGGATGCTATGCCCAGCTCAAACATAGGCACCCATTGAGCACAACTCACAAATTTACTTAGGGGCTCTTTGTGCAAAGCAACAAAGAGTTTGAAAGGACCCTTGTAATTGCGTATCGACCCACGGCTTGGAAGCCTGGTGTATTCACCTAAAACCCCGGGTTAACCTGCCTTCATCAAGTAAGCCACTCCTATCCAGGTAATCCTGGCACGACCCGTTGAACGTTTGACAAGTCAATCTTATACAGACCCTGAACTTGTTAAAGTTAAAACGACGATTGGTTAGTTGGAGGCCCATCTTAAAAGGCTTTGCAAAATGGTTTAACTCAGTGGCCTGGCAGCCCATGAAAAGCCTCGAATTTGGGCCTGGCAGCCCTTGAAAAGCCTTGACTACATGGTTTCTTGTTTGCTTTTTTGCCAAGTTTTCACCTTTTGATGAATTTATCTTGAACCGGTGTCCTTTGACCCGGTGTGGCTTTTCAGTCATCATATTAACCCGGTGTTTGTTAACCCGGCTTTTCTTTCAACTATAAGTTGTCAGACCATCTTATCAAATCGGTGTTTACAAAACCCGGCCTGGCTTTGACTATATGTCGCCAGTTTGATCATCTGGTGTTCATCGTAACCTGGCATGACTTATTCATAACATCATTATAGGGGAAGGGTTATAACAACTCAAGATTTGGGTTTTCACCTTTACTAAGTGATTTCATATCACAGGTATGAGTTATTTCATATTTATTCCGCTTTGGTTATTAGCCAGGCTTTATCTTGGGCATTATGACCCGTCCAGCGGTAAACTGCCCGGACAGATCTTTTTATGCAGACATAGGGATTGCATAATATTATGAAGACATATAAGCTAGCACCGAAATTGGCATGGCGGATCAAACAAAGTATATCCCAGTGCACGATGGCAGCAGATCAAAATATTTTAACTAGCCTGTTACAAGGCGCTTTAAGGCCCAAAATACGGAATTGTTCTTTCCACAGAACAAAGTTTATGAAGCATCAACCAGATTGCCGGATCAAGCCTCATCACCACATTGACGTGAAGTTGATGGATCATCTCGCGTCGGTTCAGCCTCCTCCTCCCCATCTAGTGGTTGGAAGTCAATGGTGGTCCAGTCAATCCGGGTTAAAGCCTGAAAGACAGCCTCTTCACTTATAAGTGCGGACGGATCAACGTCAGGGGCGTAAGTGTGCTTACGGAGTGGAGGGATAAGATTTTGCACTTCCGGCATGATAGTGTCAATCTGTTTGTTGTTAGCATCATAGAAGGACCGGTGAACAGTGAAGTTCGCTTCTTCTGCCAATTGACTCGCCAGAGGATGCATCTCCCTTGTCCCATTTTTGAGGGCTTCGTTATCAAACTCTACCCCGTTCTCTTGTTCACTAGGAAAGCCCTTGGTGATAGCAACCGGATCCAGGTCAGCTAACCATGCTTTGGCTTGGGTAAGTGCCAACAAAGCGCCAGCCTTGGCAGCGGATCGCTTCATCTATTCTATCTACGCCGGCGTCATGGATAACCTTGCTAGAGTGTCTTTGATCAATGTTGGGGCCGGATTGTTGTATGAGGCTGCATAGATAACCCGTTGGGCACTGGTATACAATTGTTCTACCAGTGTATATGCTGCCTTCAGCTTCATCCGCATGTCAGAACCCAGACGAGCAATGCGGCCACCTACATCGGTTTAAGATTTTGCTATTAAACCGGCAAAATTACAAAGATGGTCATTCAAGAAATCTTGGCAAGACTACTTACCAAATATTGCAGAAGTCATGGCGATCACTTGGCGCTTCAACCTAGTTAGCTCTTCCGCCACCAGTTTAAGAGCTGACTCGGCGTCTTCCGCCCGCTTCAGCAATGCATTCTTTTCAGTCTCTCAGTTGACACGCTTCGTCTTGAACCCTTCTTTAAGTTGCTCCATGGCTGCCAAAGCGGTTTTAAGCTCATCCTTGGCCTTGGAAGTCTCTCCTTGTTGGGACTTAATATTCTCTTGAAGATCATGAATTTGAGAGCCTTGGTGATTAATATCAGCCTGTCACAATCAGATGAGGAGCATGTCAAATATTTTATGAAAAGTCTCAAGCATATAACAAGTTGTACATTTGGCACTTGGGGGCTAATGCAGATTGCTTCTTTACTACTAATTGTTTGAAGTCCCAAAGATCAATACAAGTTTCAATCTTGGCACTTGGAGACTAATGTGTGTTTGATCAAGAAAATACACAAGTAAGGAAAGTCAACAAAGTACAATATGGAATATAAAAGTCCCGGTTTGTCTTCACGAGACAAACCGGCCCTTGGGGGCTACCCAGAAGAAGTGTTCTTTATCTTTAAAGTCCTGGTTTATCTTCAAGAGATAAATTGGCCCTTGGGGGCTACAATACAGTAAATGTACAGAATAAGGATGAAAGAGTTTGGAAGATTACCTCATAGTGTTTCTTCATCAGATTTACCAAACCGGCCTCATAATCTCGGCTTGTGTAAAGCCGGTTCAAGAATCCGGAATGAAGATGCTAAGCAGAAAGATTAGCATAGCTTTACAAATCGGTCTTCCCCTTCCCCTTGCCCATAACAGCAAATTCGTCCATGGCAGTATGTTTTGATAAAGCAACTGGATTGCCTGGGGCGGTATAAGCAGTGCCAGTAATAATAACATCATCGCCACCTTTTGACAGACTTGGCGGATTAGTGGTATCTTTGGCTGGGCTCGGCGGATTAGCTGCTGGGCTTGGCGGATTGGCAGCTGGGCTTGGCGGATCAGCAGATGGGTTTGGAGGTGTAGCATGCGGATTTGATGGATCAACATGTGTGGCCAGATCAGCTTCCGGCGGATTGGCATCAGTGGCTGGGTCTTGCGGGGCAGAGTCATCCATGACAATATCAGTGTCTTCACCAGCATTTTCTGGGGTCTTCTCCGGTTCAACATCGTCAGTGGGGCCACTGGTCTTGGCTTTCTTGCTCAATCGGGCCTTGGCACTACAACATCAAAATAAAGATTAGTATTATAAACCGACGCATGAAGAAACAAACTGAAAAGCAGTACGCTTACCCAGCGACGGTCTTAAGGGAAGTTAGCTGAGTGGTTGATGAACCGCCAAACGAATTGGAAGACACCTGATAATTCAGATCAGACGGATTGAGTGGGTATCGGAAGAAACCCTTCAAAGGATAAAGTTTTTCGGGAGAACAAGTAACCTCCGGATGATGCTTCCGAGTTGGTGTGTCCGGTAAACCGGAAGAAGTGACTTGCTGGCCACTGTGTCGATGCGACACCCTTCAGGTTGCTGTGTCTTCAAAGAAAATTTTGGATCCAAATAAGCAAGAGGGTGAGAGTATTTCACTTTCCGAACTGCACGGTGAAATCTTTGAACCGACACAAGATCTAAATCGGAGGAAAGAGAGATTACCTCAACATGGTCCACACGGCTGACCTCCGCATCATCCTGATAATAGTCATTGTTAATAATATGTATGAAAAGGGATCCAAGGGAGTCAAGTTCTACCTCTTGATCCGAATCTTCAACATCTTCGGGCAGATCAGCAGTTTCGCCGGTTTTCTTCTTGGCTGCTCTCTTTATAACTTTGCTCTTGGCACGAGGAGCCCTTGCCAGTTTATCTGAAGCCTTTCTTTTCCAAAAGGAGCTATTGGCCTGTAAAAATTAAACAAAGGTTTATTAGAACAATGTTAAAAAGGAGGCGAATCAAGAAAGCACAAGGTTACAATCTTTACCGCTGGCGGTTTGTTGGCAGTGTAAAAGGGGGCCAGCCCGGTTTGGCTGCATGCAGCGATCGGTTCGTCTAGCATCATCTTCGCAGATTCTGTGACTTCATCATCAGTCATTTCAATTTCATTAAACCGTTGAGGGTCCTTGGCATCGCCGGTATACTCATGCATTAATCCGGAGCAGCGACTTAAGGGAAGGATGTGCCATTTAAGCCAACAATGAACGAGATCAACACCAGTCAAACCATTGGCTAAGAGAGCCCGGAGCTTGGCGAGTTGAGGTGCATAACTTTGCCGTTCTTTGGCAGTTAATCATTGAGGTAACGGGTGGCCGTTGCTAAGCCGGTGAAGGCGGTAACCCGGCAAGGGATTTTCTCCAACAAGGGCAGTGTTCTGACAATAAAACCAAGTTTGGTTCCAGTCTTTGGGATGACTGTGGTGTTTTGCATGAGGGAAATCAACTTCCTTCCTCTTCTGGATTGATACCCCGCCAAGTTCCGTGTTAGGACCATCAAAAAACTCAGTTCAGCGGTTTTGATGGAAAAAGTCCCAGAAGAGCTCAACAGATGGTTCTTCTTGAAGGTAAACTTCGCAAAATACTTGAAAGTTGCATATATTTGATATGGAATTTGGTCCAATATCTTGTGGATGGAGTTGAAAGCTAGCAAGGACATCCCGGAATTTTTTTGATCCGGGAGGGCTGAAGCCCCGGTCTAGGTGCTGCATAAAAACAATAACTTCTCCGTCTTGAGGCTCAGGAGGGCACTCAGGGCCGAGAACTCGCCAGTGAAGGACATTTTTTGAAGCTAAAGCGCCTGTTACAACATATCCATTGATTTGTGTTTCCGAGATCCAGGACGGAACCCAGTTGCAAGCAGAGAATTGTTTGGTCATCTTGGACAGCAAAGTACAAAGGTAAAACGAAGGTCGGTTTACGATTGACGGTTCAGGTGTATTAGCTGGTGTTAAACCAGGAAATTTAATCAAAGCATATATGTGAGATAAACCGGAAATTGCTATTCAAATCAATATGGCGGTTTAAGTGAGGACTAATGATATATGGCGGATTACCAATTACTAAAGGTTTAAACCGCCCTTAGGTGGAGGAGCCAGAGATGAAAATCTACTAAGTGTTGACAGAAACAGGTTTCACACAATGATGAAATTAATTTGGATCTACCATGCTTCAGTAAAGAAAAATTTCTGTGACCTATAAAGGCGTTAAGCAGGACAGAGAAGTTCATGTGTTCTACAAAGAATTCTGTACAAAGAAGGAAGATCTACTAGTGCCAAAACTGGATGCGGAGCAACTACCGCACGAGATCTATGCTACAGTTAGATCAAAGAAACTATGACAGAAGCAAATACGAAGAGCTGAGATGAACACTTATGAACACGGATGAATGCAGAAACCCTAATACAGATCTAGGGTTGAGAGGAGGAAACTTATCAGATGTGCAGGGATAGCGGAGAAGAGCCGCAGGTTACTAGTACGATCAGGTTGATGCAGCGGCCTTTGTCGATGCAGTGCTCGAAGGTTGAGGGCGGCGGCGGAGCTTCAGAGCTTGAGCGTCGCGAGGAGGAAGAAGAGGCACGGAAGGAAAAAAAAGAAAGGACCCCCGAGCCTATTTATAAGGCAAATGGATAAGTGGCAGGTGTGAGAATTGAGGAGCCTGAAGAGGCAAAAGTGGGTGCAGTTGTCGCCTCGATCTTCGGGATACCATTAATGAAGGGAATCTTTTAAATCTTTTTATACAGAGATGATGTCATGATGATCCATTGTTGTGTCCAGAGGATGACGTCACGGTGGTTTAACAAAGTTTACAGGAGAATACATCATGGCGGTTTACGAGAATATAAGGAGATTTTCACAGAATTTCTTTAAGTACTGAAGATTGACATGAACAGGTTCAAATCAATCTGGGGCCTAATGTTGGGGATATAACTACTGAGTGTAAACCGGCCAGGAGGGCCCGGTTCACCCTCAACTATATTGAAGCCCACGAAGATCCAGAAGATGGTGTGTTGCTAATGAAACTTAGAGGCCTGGAGCCCAAAGGCGGATTAGGGCCCATAGTGGTAAACCGCCATCGTTATGTAACTTGTATTGTAAGTTAGGAAAGGAGAGACCGAGTCAGACACTTGTATGAGTCGGCCTAGGGATTCTGTAGACCGGCCGGGCGTCAACCTGCGTATATAAAGGGACGACCCGACGGCATTTCAGGGACAAGAAACAACAACTCGAGACCCAGGCAAAGCGTATTTGCTCCCTGGTCATCGAAACCCAATCAATCCCATCACAACTAGACGTAGGCTTTTACCTTCATCGAAGGGGCCGAACTAGTATAAAACTCCCGTGTCCCTTGTCCGGTTTAACCCCTTCAAGCTAACCCGTCGTGGTGGCTCTACGACTAAGTCCTTTCATGAGGACATCTGATGTGTTAATTCCACGAGACTTACCATGTGTACATACCTATATTCGCCCTTCAGCAATCAATGGCTAGAATAATATCCTCACAAAAATTTTGCCCACAGAACACGAGTATATAACAAAGCATGTTCTGTTAGTTACCTTGAAGAATTTGTTTGTGAGGACAGCACATGATTACATAACATGCATGACATGGTAGTTTCCTGTGAAGAATCGATTGCGAGATAACATGAGTATAACCATGCATGGCACTTCTATATTTTCGAACCCAGTGTACATTTCCCTGTATTTTCCTCCCAGTTCCAACAGGGACATATCAATGCTGTATTTTGCATTATCCTACTCATACTCTAAACAATGCTGATCTTACATTAACAATGCCTGTCCTTTTTGATATGATGCAGTGTCCCTACAGTTACTGCCCTTTGTAATTACACCACCTTTGCCAAAAACAGGGAAGCACAACTGGTTCCTCGCTCGATCAGACAACGACAAAAGAGTGATGATCATTCGGACACATGAGCCGGAAAAGTTATATTGCAAAAACCCCACTATATACAAGCACCGTGTAATATGTGAGTATCCGGATAGTGGCTGTTACATCTATGAGCAGGATACCAGCTTGTTGGGGCCTTTAGGATTTTTTAGTTGGAGGCGGGTAAACAGCCTTGGTTCACACTCTTTGTTTCTCGGACTCAATTATCCAATTAACCAGGAGATCACCGTTGGCAAGGACCTTGATGGCAGAGAGGCTCTATTTGCTATGGAAAACTGTGTCTACACGGCGAGCCCTAGGAGTTCGGGAGCAAACTCCCCTGATTGTCAACGATACAGCCTGCAACCAAAAGAAGGTGAGAATGAAAAAGGCATCCAGATTAACGTTGAACCTTGAATGTCTCAATTACGACAGGCAGTGATGTGGTTCAAGCCTTCAGGTTGATAGGTAATTGGGCTGTTGCATCGAAAGGGTGGAGTACTGGTGTCTCCGGATCACTGGTCGCTGAAGCGGGGCTGCAAATTATGATGGTGTTGGATCATCTCTTCGAATGACTTTGTTGTATTTGCTCCTGGTTCTGGATGGGTAGTTCTTTCTTTTGTTATGCATATTCCTTGTCATTTGGTCATCCTCGTCTATGTCACTCTTTCTATGTAATAGTTGCTTCTGTTTAGAATGTCATTCTCGTCTAGATCACGAGAGTGTGAGCGCCGTAGATGGGTACGTTTTGGTGGTGTAGCAAGACTTCTTATGAACTATCATGTCTTGCTGTTTATGTCAGTAGTAGTCATTAGTCAGTGTTTGAATGTTGTATATATCGTTGTTCGAACTGTTTATTGTCTCGAACTACTAGTGGGCTAAATGAGGGCATCACCATTCTCCAGTGTTCAGAGTATATCTCCTTTATTCAAGTTATATAATTTGAGCTCACTGTCTTTTCGATGATGTACACTTGTTTGGGCTAGTGAGGTGTCGTTGAATATGGGCCGAGTAGTAACGCAATGCCAAATAGGTCAATTATGACTCTCGGGCCGAGCTCTCAAAAGATCCTGAAAAAAGGTCTGGCTCTCCAAAAAAGAAAGAATAAGGACTCTTAGGCCGACATGTGGGCGCCACCGGTGTTTTGATGCGCTTGTGCGCCGAGAGCATATTGGCGCGTGCTCGAAATTCATGCTACCTTTTCATCCCCAGTCTCCTGCCCCTCCCCCACCTCTGGAATCTCGATTCCTACTCCAGTTCCCCCAAATCCCCCTCCTGTACTCCCTGTACTCAAGCGCACTATCATGTCGCCGGTCAACGCGGATCTCCGAGCCGGAGATCCCGAGGTCCGTCCTGCCATCCGTCGCTGCGTGCTGTCGCTCAACAGTGGCATGACGGCGCTTGACAACCTGTTTGCCGGCAAAGTGCTGATGGTAACCATCAACAGCGACCAGCCTCCCGTCTTGCCGGATGACCTTGTCGAAGCTCCTGGCATTGCGCACGGCATCCAAATAAGTGACTTGCTCGTCGAAGTTTTTCCGCCACCGGCTGATTTCTTCGTCAGGTTCCAGACAACTTTTGACTGTAGTCGTGTGTTCGAATCTTCCCGGCGTTTGTTCAGCGATGGCGCGTTGGTGAGCTTTGATCGGTGGCACCCAGGATGGGGCTCGGTGCCCTCTGAGCTTGAGTTTTTAACAAATCTTACCTTCCACGGCATGCCTCGACGTGCTTGGAACAACGAGTCCATGAATGAGCTTATCAATGACCTTGGAGGTGAGCTCGTAAGTATGTTTGTTCCTCCAGACAGCTGGGCTCTGACTGTTATGGCATGGATGAAGAAGCCGTCCACCATACCGAAGGTGATTGGTGTTGAGATATCGGTGTAGGAACCGGGGTTGTACTATTCGTCGCCACCAAGGCCGCCGCGGACCACGTTAGGGATGTACCTGTATCGAGTGTTCGTGCATGTCGAAGAAGTGGTCAATCCATCAATCGAAGTCCTGCTGCCGCCGCTGGTGCCAGGGTCCGTCGACGACGTCCATTATAGGAGTCAACGTCAGACTTTCCCCGTGTTGCTCGGAACGATGGATGGCACAGGGCCTACTCCATCACGCGGCGGAGGCCACTGCTTCTTTGGGAGAAGAGGCAGGGCTGGCTGCCTGGATGTGCTCTAATTTGAGGTAACAACTGAATCTTGTCAGATAGTACTAGTTAAATCTGAGCTATGGGTCTGAAGCACTAATATGCCAGTACATTTGATTGTGACCTGTTCTAATTTTGTACCTGAACTTTTTTTAGAAAGGGCTGTACGTCAACTTAATGTGCTAGCAGAACTTATTGTGTTGTTTGTCTGTTTTCTTTGCACAACATTCAAGATATTTCCCCGTCATTTATAAATACGATGAACCATTATGTACGACTTTGTTGGTTTCAACATAGCCCTTCCCGTAGCGATCCACTGCTTCCATCCTGATTGTGCCGCCTGCGTGAAATATTTGTATGCAAGTTCAGTGTGCTATGATGTTCTATATGATTGTGTCAACTATATAAGTTTTTACTGAGCATCAGCAATGCATATGGCTGAAAGATGTATTTACGAACATCGACCGATGGGACCCGTCGAATTATTTATTTGCTCGTGACAGCTTTTAATTAGGTTGCACCGTAATTTAACTTTTTTCTTAAGTTATTAATTAAGCTCAGGGACTTCAAAAAGTTGTACATAAGCCTTGTTTGGGCCTTTCCGACATCGCTGAATGTGGGCTGAGTAACCATGTTAGGTTGTACTGTACTACACAGGCCTTTTTTTTCAACATCAGCAATGCAACTGGCCGACAGTTGTACACAATATCCGGGTCAACTTGTTATCTGCCCCGCTGGGCTGCAAAGTTTCCTAGGAGGTATGCATTAGGCTTAACAAGAAAATGGACTTTAAGAAATAATAAATGGGATGTTATTATAATAACTGGGCAATTACTATGCACCAAACACGTAATTAGTTTGAAACATATATTATTTTTGGAATTTGGAAATTTTAATTTCATTACTTGTTGCGCGCGCAATATTTCGTTGGATTTTAACGTGATACAACTTTATTTTCAAATTATATTTAACCTGACTAGAAATTTTGGATAAAAATATTTTGGATCCCATCAAAATGTTGGAATTTTTTTTTGAATTCTGTTTTGAGAGGTTGTTTGAAATTATTAATCGTTGTCCTAGCTAGAAGTTGGGCTATACTTTTAACAAACTGTAAATGGGCTGTAGTAAATTCCATTAGAGTTGAAAAATGGGCTGTACATTCTTACAAATCGCAAATGGGCTATATGTTCTCTACCAAATCCGAGCTGTGGGCCTACTAAGTTGACGCGTACCAAGGGCTTTGTCAACTTAGTCAATATAAACGATTCTAGCTGCAGTGATCGTACAATGTCCATCCAACAGCCATAGTGCTTCTTCAACCTCTGGTCTTCTTGCTCCAGCCGCCCAAAGCAGCGCCGGTCGTGTCGCATGCTCCTGCCTCCCGTAGCCGGTTGTGATGCCGCGGAGGCCTCACCGCCCCGTATACTCCCACCATTGGCCAGGCCATCCCTCTACTCACCCACACCCCCTGTTATTCTGCGGTGATGGCAACCTCACACCGCAGCCGAACCAGTGAACCCTCGTACTCCTCTCCGCGTGGGCTACCACTGTTGTGTCTTCCCCGGCTCCGCGTCGTCCCCTTCCTAGGCCTCGCCGTCGTCCAGACCACCGCCCTGGTGCTCTCGGTGCGGCGCGGTCAACGTGGTCAACGACCGACTTCCATCAAAAGAGTACTGTACATGGAGAGGCTGACAGCTGGGTCCAGGCGGCCGCAAGGAAGTGCCTCCTTATTACGCGCAAAATAATTATTCCTCCACCTGACAGCAGGGACCCACCGGATGGGCCACCTTATTTTGTGAAAAAAATGTTTCCCCCCTGACTGCTGGGACCCACCGGACGGGCCGGCGTATTTTGTGAAAAAAATGTTCCCCGCGCTGTCAGCTCGGACCCACCGGAAGTGCCTCCTTATTACGCACAAAAAAATGAATACTCCCCCTGCTAGCTGGGACCCACCATGGTGGGAGGCTGCCTTGTGGGCCTACTAAGTTGACTGGGATGGGGGCCTTTGTCAACTTTAGTCAATATGAACGATTCTAGCTCCAGTGACCGTGCGATGTCCATCCAACGGCCGTAGTGCTTCTTCAACCTCTGGTCTTCTTACTCCAGCCGCCCAAAGCAGCGCCGGTCGTGCCGCATGCTCCTGCCTCTCGTGGCCGGCAGTGCTGCCGCGGGGGCCTCATCGCCCCCTACTATTCCCGCCGCTGGCCAGGCCCTGCGGCGACGGCAGCCTCACACCGCAGCCAAACCAGTGAACCCTCGTACTCCTCTCCGCGCGGGCTTCCACTGCCGCGTCTTCCCCGGCTCCCCATCGTCCCCTTCCTAGGCCTCGCCGTCATCCACCGCCCTGGTGCTCTCGGCACGGCATGGTCAACGTGGTCAAGGAACGACTTCCATCGGACGTGGACTGTACATGGAGAGGCTGACAGCTGGGTCCATGGCCGCAGCAAGGAAGTGCCTCCTTATTATGCGGAAAATAATGATTCCTCCACCTGACAGCCGGGAACCACCGGACGGGCCACTTTATTTCGCGAAAAAACATTTCCCCCTGACTGCTGGGACCCACCAGCTACATCTTCGCACGCAAGGAAGTGCGTCCGGGCAAAAAAACAAAACGATTCACCCCCTGACCGCTGGGACCCACCAGCGACACCTTCGCACGCAAGGAATTGCGTCCGGGCAAAAAAAATCGATTCGCCCCCTGACTGCTAGGACCCACCAGCTACATCTTCGCATGCAAGGAAGTGCCTGACAGTCGGGACCCACCTGGTCGAAGCATATGTAGCATTGTCATTCTGGTCGCGAACGTGTACGTACATATATACTGGTGGATGTAGAGGCGCGCACGTGTCGTATTAGAGACGCGCACGTAGCATGTACACGTACGTACAGTGGCGAGGGTGCAAGAAAGAAAATACGACCACGTACGTACATACGGGCAGGGTCTCGAACGCCTACTCGCGCATACATACATGGCTGGGTCGGAACGGAGAAACATCATCGTCGTCGTGTTCATGGGGAGGCAACGGAATGCGTCGTGTTCATGGGGAGGCAACGGAATGCGTCGTGTTCATCGGGAGGCAACGGAATGCGTGGGAGCAACCGGCTTGGATGAAATAGGCGATGGAAACGAGGCCTGGCGTACCGCAGAACGGAGGAAACGACCTTGTGTTCGACCGACCGTCCTTGAGGGCCATGGGGAACCAGCTTGCCATAACCTTCTCATCATCGCTCGCTGCTTCGATGCTCAGCATGTAGAGCTGGAGGAAGTATGATAAGTAAGAGTGTATAACCCAACGAGGATCTAAAGGTAGAACAAATATTCCCTCAAGTTCTATCGACCACCGATACAACTCTACGCACGCTTAACGTTCGCTTTACCTAGAACAAGTATGAAACTAGAAGTACTCTGTAGGTGTGATAATATAGGTTTGCAAGATAATAAAGATCAGTTAAATAAAAGCTAGGGGCTGTTTAGGTAAAGAAACAACTAAGTTAGTTTTAGTAGAGAGCTTTTTGTCACAAGAAAATTATTTGTCCCTTGGCAATCGATAACTAGACTGGTAATCACTATTGGAATTTTATATGAGGGAGAGGCATAAGCTAGCATACTTTCTCTACTTGGATCATAAGCACTTATGATTGGAACTCTAGCAAGCATCTGCAACTCCTAAAGATCATTAAAGTGAAACCCAACCATAGCATTATAAGGCATCAAGTCGTCTTTACTCCCATACGGAACCCCCTTACTCGGGTTTAAGCTTCTATCACTCTAGCAACCCACCATAAGCGAATCATGAATGTATTGCAACACCCTACAACGGGGATCCCTCATGCTTGCGCGACACGGAGAGCACCACAGGACTGCACCAATAATAAAACCTGCAACTCAAATCAATCATGATCATCAATCAACCCATAGGACACAACGGGTCTACTCAAACATCATAGGATAGCCACACATCATTGGGAAATAATATATAGCATTGAGCACCATGTTCAAGTAGAGATTACGGCGGGGAGAATGCGTGTTACACCGCTGCATAGAGGGGGAGATAGTTGGTGATGATGGCGGTGAAGTTGTTGGTGTAGATCACTGTCATGATGATGGCCCTGGCGGCGTTCCAGTGCCACCGAGAGAGAGGGGGGGAGAGAGAGCCCCCTTCCTTCTTCTTCTTCTTCTTCTTCCTTGACCTTCCCCCTAGATGGGAGAAGGGTTTCCCCTCTGGACCATGGCCTCCATGGCGGCGGAGGGGCGGGAGCCCCTCCGAGATTGGATCTC